>NW_005054302.1:4630439-4685498 GCF_000277835.1 Geospiza fortis | reverse complement strand
AAGTTTTTAGAGCATGGCAGCACAGGTGTGAATGTGACCTGCTCTGGTGAGCCAGGCTGCCTGTGCAATGGCACAAAGGGGATGGATGAGGAAGAGTTTGCTTGGTTTCTCCTACAGAAGCAGGGAAAAGGACTCCAGGGATATTCAGCTTGTGTCTTGCCAGCTTCTGTTTGCCCTGCTAGGATCTTTTTCTTTTGTGTTGGTGCTCTGCCCTGATATCTTTTGGGAATTAAAAGAGGAGAAGGGTGCAAGGCCATCAGTGTATTGTACTAAAAAATGTGTTAGGCAATGGGGCTTAACACAGCTCCTGACTGTGCTGGTGGGTAAACAGTAACCAGGTGTCCAGGAAAAATAGTGGCAATGACTATTTCAGAGGAGATATTGTCTGAGAAGTGTTCTCCCCAGGTGAGAGGAGCCCTGCTCCAGCAAGCCAAGGGAAGGTCAGCAAGAGCCTGAGCTGTCTGAGCATCACTTCTGGTTTTGCTGCCCTCCAGACCCCAGGTTACCACCAACCCTTGTGGCCCCAGACACGGTTTGATGCTCTCCTCTGTGGTTAGTAGCCCTGAGCTGTACTTCTCTGGTGGTGCTTGTGGTGCTGTGCACCTGAGCCTGGTCTTCTCTGATCAAAACCTGAGGGCCAGAGGAAGGGTGAAGCAGAGGGAGGCTGCAATGTCAGTGTGGCACCTCTTGGGTTAAGTAAGTGTCTGGGTAAAAATGTTCAAAGTGTCTCAGTGGCCTGGGCAAACAGCTGTCTGCCACAAGTATCTCAAAAATCCCATTTATAAACGGGACTTGGGAACCTTAGATAAAGGGACATGTTTGAAAATTGTATCCTTCACGTTTAATGAGCAAGAAATCAATACAAGAGGAGCAATCAGAGAGCCTGATGGAGGTGTAGCAAAATAGAAAGTATTTGCCATCCACTTTCTGGTCCCAGTTACCTTCTGTTCCCTGTCCAGGCTGTCTGAGCTGTCTATGCTGGAAGACTGACTGAGGTTTGTTAATTTGTTTGGTGAGGGCCTCGCCCACATGAGGCACATGCACTTTGGCTGAGGTTTCCAGGTGCTAATGAAGCAAAGATCCCTCTTCAGCTTTTGGTTACCAACTCTAATTTTAGTGCCTAAGTACCAGAAGAGATGGCATTGATTACATTTATTCTCTGGTTTATGTGGAGAGAAAACCTGTTGCTTGTTCATTTAACTGGATTTACTATATCCCAAAGACTGTGCATGTGGAAGAGATGACAACTATTTGACAAAGGCCCTGCAGTTAAATTCCCCACTTTGCACCCTCTGCTCCAGATAAAATGACATTAGCCTGCCAGGAAGCATGAAACAGCAAAGTGCATAACTGCACACTTAATTATAGCTAATGACCAGAGAAATGGGTAACCCTTGGTAGCATGGAATCAGCCAGTGGCTTGCTTGCTTATTTTACTCCTGATGGAAAAAGAAAAAGTAGGAAAAATGTCCTCTGACCTGTGGTCCAGTATTTGCTGTCAGTCCATTGGACAGCATGTTGTGCCATATCAAAAGAGCAGTGGGCTGTGACTGGATGTGACACTCTGGGTTTCAATAGAAAATAGTCCTGCAAGGCCCCCGTTGTTCTTGCCTTGTTAGCTAGCAGAAGAAAAGACAATTTCACTAAATTCCTGTTTTCGCCTTCTCAATTATTTTAAAACACCTCAGCCCTAGACCATGTCTGGAGTACATGGGAAAAGGAATTGCCCCAGAAGATACCCTCCTTATGACCAAAATTCCAGCAGAGGAGGGTGGTAAATTCTCCATGTGCTAAAAAATGTGTTGAAGAGTAGAGCTGCGGAAATATTTAAAGTCTATTGTACTGCAATGTCTCCTCATCTATTAATACACCTCAAATGTAGCCTGTCAGCTTGCTTTAGCTCTGCAGTGAATCCTTTTTGTCATTCTGAAATCTGTAAATAATGAAGGCCATCTATTAGGAAAGTATCAAAGGTCTTTTTTAACCCAATTCATAAAGGAGTCCTGCGGGCTATGATTTGGAAAGGGTCTGGGCTGCTGTAACTTGTTTGAGCCCTAATGTGATAAAATTAGGAATTGTGAGATGTGAATCTTAAGTTCAATCTCAATGTTGGCACAAATGAGACAATGAAAGCATCTGTCTGATTAGGCAATTAAACAAGCAGAGGTGACTCAAAATATCCTTTCAATTTCAATAACTCCTGTGAGATTAGGGGCCCTTTGAAAACCATGTCAAACTCCCCTTTTCTTTAATACACCTGCATTTAATTGAAATGCTGTGAAAGAGGATGAAGGTAGTTGTAACCTCAGTAGCTTTGGGTGCGTTCCAGTGTCACACCAAGACTTTAAAATGGTTGAGGAATTAGGAGTGACAGACTAGTCCCCTGAGCAGTTGGTTTTTATACCCCATCTTTGTGCTTTCCAGGTCCCGCTGTGTTTCTCCTGTCTGGTGCAATGTGTTTTGTGGGTTGGCAAATCCTCTGGATAAGTCAGAAGTACTGCTCAGACAGAGTAGCAAAGTGAAGCTCAAGGTCTTATCCTGAATTGCTGGATAGGGGATGCAAGATAAACTCAACACCAATTTCTCCTACTCCACCCTTTTGGTGCAACCAGATGTGCTGCTATGATTGCCTTCATCAGATCCCTCAGCCTGCCCAGGAGGACACAGGCAAGCCTTCTCCTGCCTCCCACAGGCATCCCTGCTGTGGCTGCAGGGACCATGCTCTGCTCCAGTGTCCCCTGTGCCTCTGGTGCTGCAGGGACACTGCCTGGTATGTGAAGTGGGAGTGCAAAGGGGGATGGTCCTCAGCTCTCTTGATAATGATGCTCCACACTTGGAGCACTCAGGGGGCAGGACAAGCCCAGATGCCCCTCAGGAAGGGTGACATGCTGCTAGCAGGCAAAGTAATTGCAGAAAGGGCTTTGCAAAGGAGATCCCCAGGTTGCTTATAAATGTGTCTCTCCTTGTTCCTCTATGTTGCACTGAATTATTTGTCCTGGTTTAGATATGGAATAAATTGCTCTTGTTCTCCTGCCTTATACATTGTGTCCTGAACATCTTGTTCTAATGGCTTTAGGCTGCCTATAGCTTCTGGCAGGGTGAACAAATAAAATGGGTAAAAAATGCCATAAAATACCAAACAAAATTTTCAACTAGCTCCATTATATTGTTTGTACTTGGCTGGGTTATATTACTGTGTTGGGTTATATTATTGTGCTCTTTGGATGAGGTTGAGTCAGTGCCGCTCCAGGGCAGAGCTTTGTACACGATTGACAGAGGCTGCTGTGCCAGGACAGGGTCAAATCTATTGTCCAGTTTGAGTCCTACTTTTTTGAATTTCCTGGCAATGTATCCAGCATATCCCAGGAAGATCTAGAGAACATCTGCAGCTCTTGAGAGAGGTCTGCAGTAGGCTCAGCTGTAGACACTCAGCTGCAGCTGAGTTGAATAGAGCAGATCAGGCAGGATGAAGAGAAAGCAGAGATCACCTCTGAATGCAAGGGAACAAACACATGATGGAACCTGTCAGAGACAGAGCTCCTTAGTGGACAGACAGCAAAATAAACTTAAAGGAGCTGGGAGAGTCGCAGTCAATGTAAGAGCATTGCACTTGTCCCAGTTAGATCCTAAATAAACATTTAAATGTTGGAATGATGCTATGTGAAATGAATTTAAAATCGGTCTAATGTGTATGGTGCCCAGTGAAGTTCTCTCTTTAATCTACAAGCCTCCCAT
Organism: Geospiza fortis; assembly: GCF_000277835.1. NCBI lineage: Eukaryota > Metazoa > Chordata > Aves > Passeriformes > Thraupidae > Geospiza > Geospiza fortis. The sequence continues at coordinate 4,681,763 of NW_005054302.1, read as the reverse complement.
AGGAGGCTATCTGCTGATTTTTTCCCTTCAGACCTTCAGGAATTCCCACAAGGTACAAAATGTATTCACAGTTTTTGTATTGAATACTGATCAAAGCTTTGTTTCTATAAATGCAAATGTTCATGATTTCTGTATAAACCTAGCTTTTCAGTGAGAGCAAATTTTTGTACTGCCTTAGAAATAACCAGTTGGCATGTTTTTAATGCTCTTGATTATTGTGGAATGTCCAGGAAAAGAAAGAAAGAGGATGCTAGAGTAATCTACAGACAATAATAATTAAGGATTTGTTACCACAAATTGAATGAATAAATTTGAACAAACTCAGCTTAAATTCATTAGTCAAACTGGTACTTTCTTTCACAACTCTTTTGGTCCAGATACTGTAATGCTTACTCTGTAGAGTGCCTTTGTAAAGTTAGCTGGACTTTCATCAAAGCTAGGATATGTAAGGTGAAGTTCATTGTCTGTTATTTATTTATAAAGAAACAAAAATGTGCTAGTCCCTTCAAAGTGCCAGCAAACAAACAATAGCTATTCCCTGTACTAGAGACCTTATACTTTAATCTACACATGTGAAGAGGGGTGAGAGTATTACACATCATAGAAAGAAGACAAAAAAAGACAAGTTTTATAATGAGAAGTGGGTGAGGCTCTGTGGTTCTGTTGCATGCATACACTTTTATAGGCTTAAGATCTTGAGGTGATGCAGAAGGCAGTGAGTTTTGAGAAGGCATGTGACTAAGGAGAGATTATTAAGAATTTTCCTCTTTCAATCCTTCCAGTGTCACTTCCTGGTATTGTGACTGAAATGCTGATCTGTTTGTTGACTGAAGAATCAGTGCCACACTGTGTAGAAGCTGAAGCCCAGGGGATGAAGCACAGAGTGTAGGAGCCCAGCTGTGCCCTGCAGGCTGGCTGGTCAGTGGTGTCCTGTGCCCTTGGACTGCTCCAGCCAGGTCTCATGGGGCTGATGCTCTGAGGGGCTGTGTGTGTGATACTTGAGGCAGGAATCACTGTCTAAAAAAGGATTTGTGTGCCACGATGTTTTTGTGTGTTTTGTGGTTTTACTTGCTATGCCTTGGCAGCTCATTCCAGAGCCCCAGGTCAGGGTCCTGTCTCTCTGCAGGATGCGGGGGGAGATGGAAGAATGGATGGGCAGGAGCAGGAGGCAGCATGCTGAACAGGCAGTAGCTTTGCCACTTTACAAAGGTCCCTTCAGATGGGGACATGTTTTAAATTGTTGCCTTCTTTGGGGCTTAGATCTTTTCTCAGAGCTAAGGGAAGCACATTTTTCAGTCTGGATTTACAGCTGATAGCTTTTCCTGAAGGCTACTACTGCAAAAATAAAAGGAGAAGAGATCAATTTTTTTACTTTATTTTACAACCCAGTATGTGGGATGAGATGCTCTTTCTGTTCTGCAGAGGACCAAGGCCAAACTTATCCTTGTCTGATGAAATTCAGTCTATTTATCTTCATCATCAATGAGGGATTTTTGTCCTGTGCATGAAATACTCATGGGATGAGAGAGCACACAAGTGAATGCCAGTGACACTTGTGTTTTCACTTGAAAGATTTGGGTTCCTGTTTTGGCTATATGAATGCTTTATACATTAATGCAATGTCTGCTTGACATGAACCACCCTGAATATGCCCCTCTCAGCAAGCCTGGCAGCTGGGCACTTGTAGATAAGGCTTTTCCACTGGGAGATAGGGAACATATTTGAATTAGGCTTAATTAAATTTTACTTCCCCTTGTTTGGAATAGCTTCACATTTTTCACAGATAGAAAAAGGATAGTGATGTTTTCTGTTTAAAATACCCTTATGCAATTAAATACTATGGGGGAAATTTCCTGTTTCTGTATTATGGCACTTATCCAGTGTATCATTAAGGCACATGCATTTGTACAGGGAAGCAAAGATGGTGGGGGCAGCCCACCAGAAGTGGCAATTTATGTCCTATAGCAGCCATTGATTTAAATAATTTTATTTTTTTTCTGGTGTAACATGCTTTTGCATTTCTCTTCTATCACAGATAGATTAATCATGGAACGTAGAATTACAATATATTTTGTTTTACAACTACCTAAATAGATGGCTGACTTCCTTCCACAAAGTTTTAGGAATAACAGTTTCAACATTTTTATTTTTGTTTACCCACCCTTAAAACAATATGTCTTTTAAGTCCTTTGAAACCACCTTTTTGGTTAGTTTTAAAAAATAAATGTTTCTGCTTAGAAAAATTATACCATGCATCAATTATTGTACAATTACAATACAATTAAAGTATTCAAGGTTAAAAAGAAGCAGTTTCCTGATTTCTTTAAAAAATAAGTTAAGAACTCACAGAATTGTTCTTTATTTTATTTTGACAGTGTTGTTTATGTTGATCAGCACTGTACACTGGACTCCATGCGTGTTGCCACCATAATTAATCTGAAAGGATGATGTGTGTGGCTCGGTTCAGAAGATGACACTCTTTCATCCCACTGAGGACTGGGAACCTGCTTTGTCACCAAGCAGCTCCATGACCGGAGGAGGAACAGCATGGAAGTGACCAAACATGGTACCAAGCCAAAGGTTCTGAGGAGGATATGCAAGGCCTCCCTTTTCAATGCTTTGGTGTAGAAGTGTTCCTCTACCTGAGCAAAGACATTTCTCTGTTCTCTGTCTACCAGCTCAGCACCTCTGGATGTCCCTGGCCCAGGTTGCAAACCAGCTCTTGCACTGGCTGTCACTCCTCCATGTGGACTCCTCCAGCTTCACCCACTGCAGGCAATGGTACCTCTTGGCTCTGTGGCAAGCTGGAGCTACTTTTGATGCTTACTTTTTTGCTGAGCTGCACCTTTCCTGGTCTGGAAAATCGTTAGGAGATTCCCAATGCCCATCTCTCCTTGTGGCTTGGTGCATGCGTTTACTTCCTGTAGATTTCCCTTCTATTTTAAGATGGAGAAAATCCAGTCCCAGCAGTGGGCTTGTGCCAGTTTGAGTTTGAAGAAAACAAGGCATAAACACGCATAAACACACTTCTGTCCATTTGACTGTCCCTGATGTCCTTCTCTGCTCTGTCACTTGAATCTCTGTGACATGGGGACACTATTGTTCAGCAAATTATCTTCTCTGTTTATAATATCATGTGTATTATTTGAGGGCTATTGCACGAGTCAAAACAGTTGTGTATGAGGCATTTGCCAGGCCTTGATTCCACCTTGTAGGAATAATGGACTGCGATCCTAAATAAGCAAAATTAATTCACCCCAGTTTTGATCATGAATCTGTTTTATTTACTGATGACCAGTGACTTAACTTTGCTGTCACTTTGCAAAGTCTTACACAATTGTACATTTTATTCAGTTTACTATTACCTGCATTTCCCTTCAGAGTAAAAAGACACCCAATCTCTCCTTTGTCCCTCTCCTTTGGCTTTAGAAAGGTATTTCTAGAGAAGTAGGGGCCCAAACTGAATCCTTTATTCCTCCATTTGGCAGTGCTAGTGTTGCTGCTGGTGATGGTCCCTGGTCAAAAGTCAGGATATTGGGCTTATATTCCTAAACCGTGGATTTCACATGCATTTTTCCCACTGCAGAGTGCTTGGATTTTGGGCTAAAACTGCTTTTTCACCTGTTCTCCATTCATCCTGGAGACTCTTCCACCTCCCTAGCGCCAGGGCAACAGTCAGTGTTGTCTCTTGGATGCTGAAACCACAATTCGGTCCAACCAATGTAATCAGGTCTCTGGATTATTTTCTGAACTTGGTCCCTGATGCTGTTAAGCCCTTGCTTGTCCTTGGCATCTGTGTTTTCCCTTCTCCTCTTTGCCTTGCTCTGAAGTCTGTGTTGCACTGTACTGTTGACATTGACATACCTTTCCTAAATTTTAGAAAAGCTGCAAAGCTCCCAGCTCCTGTGTTTTGAGGGGGCAGCAAATGCCTAAACCAGTACCTCTTACTGGCACAGACACTGAGGAAAAATATTTTCTGCTTGTCTATATTTATTGTCTCAAACGCAAGGAGAGAGTATTGCAGTCCTTCACTATATTGCCAGCAATACAAGTTTTGCAGTGAGCTCCTCAATTTTCTCATAAACTACCCCTCATATTTCTTCCTCATCACCAGTTTTTTAAAGGGATCATTAAGTTTCTCTCAGACAGACTCTTCTGATGTTGCAGGTTGGGACCCTTCTGCTTTATTGCACTGCTTCATGATGTATGGGCAGAAATACTGCTTACCAAATAGGAGGTGAAGTGAAGCACTGGCTCTGCCATGCTGTCGTGTGTTGTAGAACCCACTGAATACTCCTTATCACTGTTTTAATGCAGGGGAAAAAAAACAAACAAAAATATTTTGAGTGGTTTTAAATAATTCCAAACAGAGAGAAAGATCAGAGCTGTGGTGCAGCCCACCAAATGCCAAGCATTCCTGGGACTGTCCCTGCAGCGGCCAAGCAGCCGCTTCCACCATCTGAACCCTGTGGTTCCTGTGGACAATGGCAGGCAGTGCTCATTAGCCAAATCATATTTCACCTGAAGGGGAAAAAAGCAGGAAGAAAGCACCTTGTGAATTTGAAGATCAGAGCCACTGTTGGAGAGGTTTGTAGATTTTGTCTCAAGGGCCTGCTATCAGGGTCCTTGTAAGAGCTTTGTGTGAGAAGCACTGAGGTGCTCTGATATTGAGGTGGATCTGTTTTGACAAGTCTAGAAATATGTGAGTGAGGAAAGGTAATGAAACAAAATCTCCCTCAATGAAATTAAGGAACTTATTAACTCAGCAGCTTTGGAGAAATACTTTCAATCTAGATGGACACCTGACAAGAGCCCTATCAAATTTTCATGGATACAATTAATTCCTTCCATTTAGAAACACTCAATTAGAAGCTTCCAATTAGGTTGCACAGTACACCATTAAAGTGCTATTAACCCTCCAAACCACTGCCACTGACACTAAAGATCTGAGAAGGAATGATTAAACAGCTTGATCTGAAATGAAAGTAGCTCACCTAAGGCAAGCCTGGTGCTGATGTGAACAATTTCCATTTTTCTTTTCTTTCCAAAGTAGATAATTTGTACAGTGGCACGTGGAAGTGCTTTGCATCACAAGCAGGACCAGCCTGTGGTGAGCCCATCCAGAGGCCAGGGCTGCTGAGCTGTTTGGGAGCCCCACTAATCACTGGCTGGTAGGAAACCTGCTCCAGACCTGGCCTGGGCTTCCTTGCACAGTGCCACATCCTGCAGCACAGTGTCACCCCGCTGGCCTAGCCAGCACTGTCCTTCCTAAACCTCCTGTCTTTTTAGAAATGCTTGGAGCCCCAGATACTTCCCATGATCCTGCTTTTAAAAACACACAAATTTCTTCTCTGATTTAAACCAGCCCTTTGGGGAGAGTTTTACCCTCACTGTTGGACTGAGCTGGTGCATGTTTGGTTTTTAATGGATTCCCTCACTTTTCCTTGCATATAAGGTGGGTAGTAACAGACCACAGTGAAAGACTAGTTCAAAGGTGTATCTTAAGGAAGTTGGTGGAAGTGGTGGTCCTTTCTCAACTAAAATAAAATGTGTGCTTATGGAACTGAAAATGCACTATTGACAAATGGCTTAAATGCTTACTATTAAAGGGCTGCATGAAATGAGGGGAGGGGGAAGGGAGTAAGAGACCAGGTAAGTGGTGGCTTGAGCAAGAGACCCCTTGGGATTTATTCTGCTGTTTCACATCTAGGAGGCACTGACCATGTTTAAATTACTGCTTATCTACCTGAGCATGTCTTGCCAAACCTGCTGGTTTTGGCTGGAGTAGTGTTAGTTTCCTTCACAGTGGCTGGTGTGGGAGAGTGTTTTAGATTTGTGCTGAACAGAGGGCTGATAACACAGAGATGTTTTTGTTGTTCCTGAGCAGGGCTCACACAGAGCCAAGGCCTTTTCTGCTTTTGTACTGCCATGCTGGGGAGGGGGCTGGGGGTGCTTGGGAAGCTGGGAGGGGACACAGCCAGGACAGGTGACCCCAAGCGACCAAGGGACATTCCAGACCATCTGACATCATGTTCTGTGCTTAAAGTGGGGGGAAGAAAGAGGAAGGGGGAGACATTTGGAGTGATGGTGTTTGAGTTCTCAGGCAACCATTGCATGTGATGGGTCCCTGCTCTTGTGGGGATGGTTGGACACTGACTGCCCACAGGGAATGGTGAATTAATCCCTTGTTTTGTTCTGCTTTGCATGCATGGCCTCTGCTTTCCCTTTTAAGCTGTCTTTATTTCAACCCATGAGTTTTCTTGCTTTTACTCTCCTGATCGTCTCCCTGATCCTGCTGGTAGGGGAGCATGTGGGGCTCAGTTCCTGGCTGGGGTTACACCCCAACATTAACTTACATGGAAAGGATGTAGGTCACAGGAAGCTTCTGGTGCAGCCGGAGTTTGACACATGAACGTACCTGAGCTGACTTGTGAAATCTGGATGGTTTGCCTGCCTCTCTGGGATCCATCCTGGTGCCAACAGGATGACTTTGCCAGATGTACTTGGAGGCAGCTCTATGCTTGATATATGGTATCACCACTGGCTCAGAAATTGATGGAAACTCTTCAGTTAATGCCAATGTTGAAATTTTGTACTCTGAATGTCAAAACTTCTACTGAAACTCTGAGAAAGTTGCTGAATGTGCCTCCTAGTAGATATTTCAAGGTAACAGATCAAGTGTTTTTAATTAATTGTATTTCCATACACACAGGGATAGCATTCTCCATTCTGAATTAATGACCTGTGAAATCCTGAGTTTAAATACAGAGGTCATTTGTAATTTACTGGAGGGCAGAAAAAGCGTCAACTCTCCCTTAATGATTCCACTGTTTTTTTTATTTCCCTTGACCTCAAACAACCAGAAGGATTTTTCTCTAAAAAACCTTTTGCTTCCAGTGATGAGACTCTGTATGTTGAGTTTCAGCTGTGATTGAATTTATACTATAGCCAAGTTATAAACCCTTGAAAATAGGATTTATAATGGAAATTCCAAGTGCAATCTTAACTGTAACAGCCAGCTTTATACTCAATGCTACTATTAACATTTTTCAAACCCAATGTTCAGGATGAGTCATACTGATCTAATTCTTTACATAACCCTTTTCTGCAGCACAGGCCTACTCTTGTAATTTCTAGTCATATGCCAATGGGTACATTTCTTTAATTTGGGGATACACAGGACACAGCTGATATCCAGTGCTATGGAAATATTCAATCTTTCCAGCAGGGGCATGCCTTCTACACATATTTATTCAGTTAAAGGACAAGTTTTGAACAACTTTCCCTAGCCTGAATCATTAATGTATTTGTTACTTGTAGAATGTCTATGGAACCTTCTAGTTCTGGTTTTCTAGTGCTTAGATAATCATGCAACATTTAAAATTACAACAGCTAACAAAATGTTTCAGGAAGCTGTGAAAGTGACAATAGGAGAATTATAACTCCTTCTGCTTTCTACCTGTTCTTTGTAAAAGAGAGGTGAAGAACAATTGGCATGATGTGAAGAATATGATATGCACTGTCCTCAGTGGTGCTGTGCTGCTATAAATGCATAAGGTGATCCTAAAAAGGGAAGGCGAATATCATGATAACAATGGTGATGAAATCACTTTGCTTGTCCTGGTCACTGCAACAGAAGATTTAACCTTGCTGGCCAAAATGTAAAAATTCTGGTTTGTTAGTATTATGGAAGTTTTAGAATTTCACAAGTAAATACAACTTAGACTTTGTGTAAAAACTGATGAAGATAGGATCTAAAACTTCTAGCACTTTGGGAGGAGAAGGGCCAAGCTGACACTGTGTCTGAGAGTGGAATTAGCGGGTGAAAGAAAAGCTTGAGTCCCACCATTCCCTCATGGCAGGCCCTTGCCTTCCCCTTGCCTCTGCTAGCTTGTGCCAGGGAGAGAATGAAATATTTATCTGCATATATGAAGTAGAACTAATTTCTCAGGTGAGATTAAGAGGCTGCCTGAGGCTGTTGGCTCCACTGTCCTTGCTCCATCCATCAAGAGAGGGTGAAGTGAAAGAGGAGGTGTCAAGGGTGGGCCAAGCTGTCAGGAGCAGAGCATGAAGCACAGGGCAGCTGGACATCCCTCTCCCAAGAAACACTGATTTATGGGAACTTGAATGAATGTCTGGACAAAATTTGGCAAGTATGGACCTTCAGTTCAGTCCTGCTACAGCATAGGCAGGTCCATTCTGTTTTACTTCATTTGTCCTTTCCTTAGACAGCAGAAGTTTCCTTGCAGCCCATGCTGCCTTATCCTGCCATTAGCTGTTCCTGTGGGTGAAGCATTCTGCTAATTACATCTGCTGCTGATGAGCTTCTCCTCCCATCCACAGGCTCACCAGGACCTGTGCCTGAATGTGGCTGCAAATCCAAATACAGGTGACACTTGGGTCATGCCAAGAGCTGACAGCAAGCTGCTCCAGCATCGAAGCAGTGTCTGTCCTCAGCAGGGCTGGACACTGCTCCTTAAAGCCTTAATTCCCACAAACCGTTTCTGACAGATCTGTAAAAGTAAACAGGTAAAGCAAGTCTCTTGTGAGCAGGTTTGTGTTTTCGTTCATGGGACACTACTGTAAATTTTTAGGGGTCTGAAATTTGGAGAAGGTTCACAGCCACAGGATCACTTCTGTAAATAGCCGGAGAATAGTCAGGGGAAAAAATGTCCATATTCTCTCCACCTCTTCAAAACTGAGACATAACTGGTGTTTCAAATCCTTGTGGAATTGAGCTTCTTTTAACATAATCAATTGGGAAATTTTAATTTCTTTCTTTAATAGGTCATATTATCATAATTTAAATTACTGTTCTCCCACAGTTTAAATATATTTCCAGATTTATTCCTGTGATCTTTTCATCAACTTTTTCAGATCTGAAGTGTCAAGCCCTCTGGGAAAAAGAGGGTCACTAGCACTAATATTTGATTGATGCAGTAACATTGCCACTTGAATTTCTATGATACTCTGGTTTTACAGGGCCTTGAGTACACATTAGTACCTGGTTATTAGTTTAAACTGTGTCTCTCTGGGTGTATAAACTGTTGCTTTTGCAGTTATAAGCATAGGAAAAACTTTACATTCTACTTTAAAAAATAATCTTTCAGACTGTTGAAATGATTCATGATGCTATGATTTCGCAGAGAAGAAATCACTGCTGAGAAAAAGTACTTTTACATATTTCTGGAAAACCTTTGAAAAGTATATGATTATTAAAGATTTGAAAGTTTTATTTGGAGTCTCTTGGGTATTTTAGGAAAGGCTTAAACTCTTCCAAACAAGCTTTCCCCTTCTGGGGGACAAAATTTCTGCAGCTATCCCACCCACCTTGATGTTTGCTTCTTCACATGTCTGTGAAAAGCTTTTAACCTCTTGGTTGCTCTTAGACAAACTCAGAAGAGGGAGAGGCAGCTCATGGGCCCCTGAGGAGCACTGCAGAGAGGAGAATTCCTCAGCCAGGGAAGGACAATTCCTTATCCAGGGAAACCCAGGTGAGGTGTAGGCCAGGGGCAGCTGCCAGCATCCCATGGATGGGGTGGGTGGGTGGCACACGGGGTCTGTGTAGGAGGAGAGGTGTGGCTGCTGTGCTTGGGGAAAAACCTTGTGGATCAAAGCAAAGCACACTGGACTGGGACAGGTCTAATGCAGGAGATGAGGGGAATCAGAGCTCTCTGTTGTAGCTGGTGTCAAATCAGCCTCTGGCAGGGACCACAGACTTCTGCCTGAGCCACATCTGTAGAAGTCTCCTGACTGAACTTGACAATGAAGAATAAAACAAACCAGCCTTTCAGAGCCCTTGCCTGGCTGGATGTAGGTTTTGAATTGAAACAGTTTTTTGGCTGCGATGAGACTACAAAATAAAGGAGGACAACATGTACATATTTTCACAATTACATTTGGAGGGTTAAAAGGAAGGGCTAGAACATGAAAATTGCATAAAGCTATGCAGAGGGAGAACCAGAAGACTTCAGTGTACAGAAGGACCACACTCCCCACCTTTCCCCTCTCCTTGTGAGTGCTTGGTGAGGCGAGCCAAGTGTTGGTGTATTTACTGCACTTCTTATCCCTGAGTGATTTGTTTTGGCTTACCACTCCAGCTCAGCCAGGAGCTGTCATGTATTTGGGAGGAAAAGGCATTTGCTCTATTTGCAGTAGACTCTGTACAACTGGAGATGGGGCTTAGATAGGAGCAGGCATGTTTTGCTGCATGTGTTTGCTGTTTGACAGGTGTCCAAGGGATTTGGAGATCATACAAGGTTTTTGGAGAATCACACTCTGAACAAACTGCTGTTTTGGCCTTTTTCAGGAGAAACCATCTCTCTGACTCAAGTGTGATGCTGACAGCCTGCCTTCTTGGCATTAGTCCCCTGGAGCCTGACACAGTGTTGGGGGTCACTTTGCGGGGGTGCAGAGGAGGAGTGATGGAGATTCATCCTCCTTCTGCCAGCAGCTCTGTGCCCTCTTTCCTGGCTCCTCTCTGCCTGTGACTGTCACAGTGGTGGCACCAGAGTTATGGCTGCTTATACTCTCTCATATACCCTCCTTCAAGATCCTTGATTATAGGTACTTAAAGTTAATTACTGTGGATTTTATAGCACTCTGGGACAAGATAAAGGAGAATGAAAACTAGCGAGGCACGTGGCCCTTCCTCTGCTGTTCAGGGAAGACTTAAAGGTATTTTTTTTTACAGATAATTTATGAAAACTCTGATCAGATTATGTAGCTGTTTCCTGCTATCTCAACATCATCCTCATGAGAACACTACCAATAGGGCTTGACAGTAAATTTCTGGAGATCTCTTTAAAGTATTAGTTTTTCTGCATCCAGGAAAAAGTTTTCTGATGTGAATAAATTTATATTTGTCCTGATGAACACTATTAATTTCAGGCTGTTTCTTCAGTTTATCAAAATTATAACATATTGTCGCACTGTTCTGCTAAACATCTCTGGTTACTTGCAGCTTTTCTATCACCCCTTTGTTGTTTCCAGCTGGAAGTCACCTGGTTGAACTGATTTGCTTACTGTATTGGGAATTTTATCATGTAAGATTTACAACTTAAATTTATACTACTGAGAGAAGAAAAAGAGGAGAAAAAAGAAATCACAAGTCCAAACAGCAAATTCCTGGCAATTTGCTTGGAGGAAGATGGAAGGCACAGAGGTGTCCAGCTGCAGCTGCTGTGGCCTGAATGAGGACTCTGCATCTCATTCAACACTGGCTGAGATGAAATAGAAACTTCCATTTACCTTATCATGGAATGAATCTGGATCCTTTGGTAAGTAGCCTTTTTCAATATAAGAAATGTCAGAGAGAAGGAAAAGAAATCTCTGCTGTTCTGTGATCTTAAAGCTCTTATTTAAGATATTTCTGCTGTGTTGTCTAGAAAATGATTATAATTTATAAGAAGAAAATTTGATTAATTTATTTGTGATTACCATCCTCATCAAATAACTTGTTCTGCACTTGTCTCTGAATAACACTAGGGCATTTAGAAATTCAACTTACTGTTTTATTTATTTTAATGTCAAGAACCACTAATAATTAAAAAAAAACGTTCCATCTCTGACAGAAGTCTTTTAGTGGGAGTTCAAGTAAATTATTCACAAATCAAATTATAATTTTATTCCAGTGGGAAGGTGAGAGATTGCATTATTCATTATTAATTCCATAATTCCATAATACTGCACAGCACTTTATGCAAAAAAAATGAAACCATCATTTGCAAAGAACAAATGCCTCTGGAAGCAACATGCACACAGAGATAGGCAGAAAGGGGCTGTGATGAGCCTCAGGTCTTGTGCATATCCCCTCCTTCCTTTTCTTTTTCTTTCTCCCACTTTCTTTCTGTGTCCCTCCCTGATTTCAAGTTCACCATTTTGGAATGGACAATTTAGATTAATATCTGATCTAGAAGAAAAGGCTTCGGAAGACAATGGAGAGATGCAGATGTAAGAGTGGAACTGAGCCTCAGGACATGCAGGTAGCAGCAGAGAACAAGATTAGAGGAAGATGCTCAGGAGGGAAGGAAACATGAATTGAACGGGAAGAAAAAGCATGAGGACTGGAGATGTAGGTCATGACCACTATTTTTGCTGTCTTTGATGCATAAGTAGGATCTGTGTGGGGGACACAGAGTAAAGTATGAGAGGGGAGTCAGAGGCTCTAACAACCTCTAACAAGCAAGGTGCATGTTACCACCTCACAGACAAGAATAATCCCAGATCCTTTCCCACATTTATGCCTTTATTCATGGATCCATACTCCCAGTCAATCAAGTAGGATGTTCCTCTGAAGGGAAGGCTGGCAGATCCCACTGGGATATCTACAGCTTGCTTCTTGAAGAGCAGGGTGGAGTAATGGTCCCCACTCTTCATCCAGGAGAGCCCTGGCAGCAGGAAGGAGAAGAGTGGTATTAACCAGACTGTGACAGAAATATTACTTCAACATAAAAATAAAATTATTTTCCTGTTTCTGCTCTGGTTCCAAATAGGATAACTTAACTGTCTTTCTGTATCAACCCATCTTCCTGGATTTATTTGTTTTGTGACCTTCGGGATAAATACAAGTCAATATTGCAAATCGATGTTAAAACATTTGCTCTCTAAAGGGGAATACTGAGTTTATGGTGAAGTGATACTAAGCGATGAAAACCAAGGTAATGGTGCTTCTTGTACCCTGTTCTCTGTAGGCTCTGGTATTTCACTGGCCTCCTAGAACACCTGGAAACGTGGCAGCTACACATGATGAGGCCTCATCAATATCTGGGGGATGAAACTTGCTCAGTCTCTCAATCGCTGTGCAGTGTTGAAACTGGGCAATGGAGGAGAAATTGGTTTGTTGTGTTATATGTCTTGCTGCATGCTAGAAAAGGCAAAAACAAGGGGGTGTGTTGTGCCACATTTTGCAAAGTGATATGGTTTGTAATGGCCCATGGGAGCTCATCCACAGCCTCCGGTCTGCCTGACCAATGCTCCATCTCCTGCCCAGAGATTCATTTTTCTGGTCGAGGGCCACAGCAGGGACTCTGTCCTGGACAGACCTCTGGGGACCAGCACAGCCCAGAGAAGATGCTCAGGCACTGCAGGCAGCTGGCTGGGCACCTCAGTATTACTCATTTATTGACTTGCCCATGATGTTGTGCCAAGGATTGGCAGGCATTTGGGCTGCTCAGCAACATGACATGTTCTTGCAACTTACCAAGAAGGAAGGAAAAGAGGATAATCTATCACAGATATTCTCTGTGGGGTTTTTTTTTGTTTGTTTTTGTTTTTGTTTTTTGGAGGGTTTTTTTGGTTTTTTGTTTTTGTTTTTGTTTTTGTTTGTTGTGTTGGTTTGGTTTGTTTGTTTTTTTGTTGCTGATTATTTTTGTGGTTACCCAACCCCTCAAATACAAGGCCAGACCCACCTGTTCTGTTTGGTTCTTTGTGGCATTACTTCCTTGGTAAAACAATAAATTCTGCCTGTGTCAGAACTTGCCAGGAATGCAAGGAAGTATTCAAACTTCTCTGTAGTTTTCATAAATCAGCCATCATTGCTCATGATGAAATATGGCATGGAAAGTCATATTCAACAAATACAATGGAAGGAAAGCTTCAGCAGGCATCTCTCTCTTACTAAACTTCATGACCTTTCTTTTAGCACAGGAGTTAAAGAGAACTTCATGGGGTTTTTTTTCCACTGCAATGGTTGTAATTTGAATTTCTGAGCTATTTGCAGATCAATAAATTGTGTGTTACTACAGGCCTGTGCAGAAAAACCTGGGATGCATAGACTTGCAGAGACAACAGTGCTGGGGCCTTGAGAACCTTGAGGCAGCAAGGCTTGTTTGCATCAACCTGCTGCCATTCATTGAGAAGATGCAATTATGCAGGGACAAATTACCCTCCAAGAAAACAATCAGCCCCAGGAGTTTTTAAACTGATTTTATTTGAAAACACAGCTACACACATACATATGATCACTGAAACCAAAAGGATTTCTACATAATTTTTGTCACTACAGGCAAGGGCTTCTTTAGGGAAAGTGGAGCCTAAAATAAACCCACACCACATTAATCCTAGGTCTTATTTTTTGAGGAGATCAAACTGTTTCTGATGTGCGTCCAGTAATAAGCCCTACCAACAGCCAAGAGACTCCAGGTGGCTGTCTGTTCCTCTGGGCTGAGCAAGTCATGATAAATAGGAAGGGATGTTGGCCAGGGAGAAACTGCTGTTCTGAAAAATGATTTACTGACATTATGGGCTTGACCCAACCTCCACAGACCTGTCTCTGGATTCTGTGCTGACTGTTGTCCTCTGTGTTGGCACTGCCTGGTGATGACCCCTATTAACATTCTCAGAACAAAAGTGCCAGTACATTGGAGGGCATTACCAAGGTGCAAAACTCTAGTTATGACACCCATGAAGGACAGACGTGCCTGCACAAGTTTGGCTTGGTTGTGCTTCCTATGAGGAAATTAAGAATGGTCATATCTGTCCAAGAAGATAACCATTTCTCTTGAGGGTAAGGACTGGTTAAGGACACTCCTTAGAGGTTGTGTGTGGTGTGAAAATTCATCATCTTTTGGGAAAAGCTAATGGAATTACCCTGCTCACGTTGAGCTGAAGTGAAAGGACCAATGAGAAGGCAAACCAGAAAACATAAGGCCACAGTGTCTGGCACTGGAACTAAGGTAAGTGATCCCAGCTTTGATGTAACAAGATATAACTGGGACCAGGGGAAAAAAAGATATTCCTACCTGTAACCCACACAGCCCTGGGTACAGGGCTGGTCGATCAAAACACATAACACTGCATGAGTTATTTTTGATGACTGGTCCCAAGGAAGTTGCTGCTTCTTGGTGTGTGTTTGTCAGAACCCCACCTGGAGCACAAAGGCAGGATATGGAGTACACTCCAGTCATGATAAAAGCCCCTCATGTCCCAGAGGCCCAAACTGGCATCACACCAGGGGATGATGTCTCTGTTGTAGGGTCTCACCAGAGCACCTAGCAGAACACCTGGCTGTCTGTCCTGGAACAGCTTTGACACAGTCCTTTCTGTGGGAAAATCCTACAATGCACCTTCCATGTCTGAAGAGAGAGGGGCTGTGATCAGTAATGTTAAATGCTGACAAAAGAACCGCAGAAACTAAAGGGAACTTAACTCTTCTGCCTTTAATACATTATTTAGGAACCTTGAGATGTCTTGTCTCAGCCTGTGATGACTACAGAAAGCCTTGCTGAATTTTTCTGTGGAACTAAATTAAATGAATTTGAGTTTGCAGTGATTTTGCAGCTCACTCCTTCACCAGTGTGTCAGCATTTGGTGACTGTTTGCAAGGGGCTCAGAGGAATTCCTGGTAGGCCAATGGAGAGCTACAGGGAGAGTGCTGCTGTTTGCAAGTCATGGCTGCTGGGAGAGGCACAGAGAACACCTTCCACCTGCCATGTGCCTGTGGAGCAGCTTTGGGCCTTGGAGCATTGGTCTTGCAGGACCTTCTTTTCAGCAAAAGCATATTTCCCCCTAAGAGACCAATTTGCTTGGTGGGATTGAAATAATTGTTTAAGGAAGTTTATATTCCATGGACGGCTACCTCATTTAAAAGTCTCCTGTCATTAGGCTTGTGCCATTATTGTAGAGACTTTTGAGTGCAATGTGCAGATGAAAATACAGCCCAGGAGATGTACAAATTAACACTTATAATGACATTTTAAGGAGTAAACAGAATTAATTTTTCCTGTGGAAATTAACAACTCCAAAGATAATATCTAAGTGGTTGCCTAGGGGTACATCCAGCAGTTTTGTCAGTCAAAGTCAGAAGGGTTATATCTTCCTTTTTAGTTAATAGTGTTCTTTGCTTCTGATGAGGAGTATATACTGAAATTTTTCTCTGTCATGGACCAAACTTTGTTGCTGTGTTTCACATCATTAGTGGCAGATCAGCTTTCTGTCCCAGTGAAACCTTGCCTGTAGCCCTGAAGCCCTCGTGAGGCGGTAGGATCAGGGCATAACACCAATGCAGACACTGTCTGTGTCCTGGAGGGAATGTGGCAGGTTCCCTGCCTGCTTCCTTATGAGGCTGGCTTCTCCTTCAGAGCAGCAGAGCAAAGATCATAACAGATGAAGCCAAACTTTTTTTAATTAGCTAATTTATTATTTCAAAGAGAGAGTCCCTGTATTTAGTCCAGCGCAGATGTATTGGAGAACTGGCTTGTTAGCATTATGAAAGTGGACACTCTTTTACATTCCATTCTCCTCATACTTCTGAACAGAATTTTTTGCAAAAATGTTGGTGGGGTTTCTTTGTCATTTCACATCTATGCTTTGCTCTATGGTGCTCTGCTTTTGAGCTGCTTTTGGATGTGGAATGGTCACAGAGCTGCTGTACTCTATGTCTGGAACAATGACCTGGTTTTCTCATCTGAGACCCTGTGTTGTTTCCCTAACATTTATCACAAATGAGTTAATCCCCTGGCATTTGACAAGCACATCAATCAGCCATTTCTTCCAAATTGACATCATCCTGATCTGTCACTTTCAAATATATTCTGGTGGAAAGTTACCTTGGTTAGAGCAAAACGAGGAGGATGAGAAAGAGGAACATAGTGGATTTTCCAAGATCTTGTCTGATCTTGGGCCAGGTCAGGCAAAGTTCTGTTCAGATCAAGATCTGTATCTGACATTGATCAATAACAAGAGCAGGAGAAGAGGTCAAACATGTAATGATACTCTCCCTAAGTCTCCAGATCCAGCAATCTGTAGCTGAAAAACAGAAATAACCAAAGATGGCACATTTTTTATTAAACCCCCTGCATACATTTTTCTTCTGCACTTATTCAGCCAGTTTTCAATGTATTTATATTTTTGGGTTCTACAGTTTGCTGGTGAAGAAAGTGCTCAAATTGGACCATATGAACAGTTTTCTCAGTTGTAAAGAATAGGGTGACATCTCTCATCCTGTTTTCTATTTTCTCTAACCTGTGGACATTTTATGGTGTTCCTTCTGTGATCCAAACAATTTCCAGATGTTAAAAATCCCTTATTCCCTATTGGTCCACTTGAATGTGCTACTCTTAGGCTCAGAAATCTTCTCTATTTGTGTTTTTTGTCCCTCAGTTTTCTCATTCTCTCATTCCTCAGACTGTGGAGACAGATGGCATGTTCATGCATAGCAGGAGGGAGAAGTTAAAGAGGGTGTTTTCTCCTCCATCTCTTCCATGTGCTTTCATCAAGCACAACCTCAAAGATCTTCCTCTTCCTCCCTCACTTCCTGCCACACACCTGTATGGCAGATTTTCTTGTGGAAAATGTTTTCTTGTAGAAGCATGGTCAGGGACCCCTGAGGCATTGCTTGGGCTGCAGGGCTCTCACAGGTCATGGCTGTGGAGCAGAGCTTGGCAGAAGGGGGCAGAGGGCTGTAGGGAAGGCCTGGAGGCTCTGCTGTTGGGGTGTGAGAAGTGGGATGTTTTATTCACAGTATAAACAAAGATATTATTTACCCTTTGTCTTTTTGGTTGTTCCAACCAGTAACTTCAAATGTCATTGTCGTGTCTTCCACCATGCACAGTTTCCATGTACACACATTGTATTTCTGGCTGCTGTCTTCCCAGCTCTGCAAGCACAGCCCTCATAAATCCCCTCAGCCCACACACCTCCCTCTGACTCAACACTCCCACAATGAGAAGAGTGAACTGAATGAGTCCTTTTCTAACAGCTGTACTCAGCCAGGTCCCTGAAATGAGCCATCTCAGCTATTCCTCCTTTCCTCTCCTGCCTGAAACCCAGCACACTGCTTAGGGCTGCCTGCATCTACTTTTTCCAGAGTCTGGAGAGGGAAGAGGGCAGAGCATCATTTGGGAAAAGGCCTGGCAGAGTCCCATGGAAACTTGGTTTTGTGTTCATCACAGGCAGAAGCCAGTCAGCGGCAGAGCTGTGATGTCTGGCATCTGCACAGAGCATGCAAGAGCAATGTGATTTGCCCTGTTGCAGCTGCTGCCTGCTCTCCCTGCAATTCTCATTCCTTGGCTCCTCCTGCACCATGTCTGTCCTGCAGCTGAGCTGGGCACTGAGGCCTGATGCCTTTCCCCTCCATGGGGTGCAATGCAGTCTGAGGCAGTGCCTCTCTGGCAAGATTCTGGTTGTCCTCAACCCTCACTGATTCCTGGCCTAGAGAAGAAAAACACTGGAAAGCTCTAAAATAAAAGATATTTCTCACCTTTAAATATAAAGTGATTCGCCTGTTTATAAAGGTGAAAAAAATCAGGTCATTACATCTACATCTAAATACTGCATCTACAGAGCCCCATGTGTGAGTGAGGAGCTGGCAGCTGCTGCCCAGCACTAAGACTGGCAGGCAGGCCCATCTCAACTCTAAATAATGTGGGCACAGGCTGCCGTGTCTGTGTTGCTGGCTCTCTGAAATTGCCTGTCTCTGTGTGAATGTCAGAGCCCTGCTGCTTTCCAAGTGACTGATGGTTCCCCTGTGTGCAGCTCTGAGACTGACCCTGTGCAGGAGCCTGCAGACACAGTATGGAAGAGCACAGGAGCCTGGCAGCTCACTGGGGACAATCAGTGCAGGAAGCTGACAGCTGGAGCTGATGTATGGCCCTGTTGCCCACCTGATGCATTTAGTGAATTATGGAGTAAATGACCGTGGCTGTCGGTGAAGTCAACAGATTTGGCAGGATGCTTTAGTGTTTGGAAGCTCACAGGCTGCCTCCCTCACCACAGTTTGCAGTGCTGAGAGAGAAGAGAGGTGGGCAGTGGCTGTGTGAACAGTGTCAACACAGTGGATTCCCCTGGGGACCCTGTGGCTGCATGCAGGGAACACCTCAGGTCAGTGATGAGGGGAATCATGGGTCTTCAGGTACAAGACTAAAGTCAGAGGCTATATGACACTTGGTTTTCTCCTCCCTCCACATTTACAAACAGCTAGCTCTGTATAATAGCATGTTTCCACTGGGAAGTGAAGAAGCCTCCTGGTGCTGGCTGAGTTGACTGCACAAAAAACCCCCAACCTGATAGCATGGTGCTAGAAAAATGGTTGGCCCAAGAGATGACTCTTTGCTTGGCAAAAGAGGATCCAAGCAAGGGTCAGCATGGCTTTGTGTGGGTGGTTCAGGTGGTGGTAGAAGGATTCCTGCACTGAGATTACTACCAGCAGGCAGTAGTCTTTCTGTCTCTTTATTTCTTAATCAGTAAATGCAAAATAATTTTTTTTATTAACCCAAAACTTGCTTGTTAATTTGGAGGGTTTTTTTTCTATAGGTATGGATAAACTATTCTTTGTAGCTGATTACTGAGAAATGTGCACATCTTACAGATAGCTTGATATGGTGCAAGTATTTACTGTAAAGGCAGGCAAAAAATCAGCTTTTGATCAGGTATGAGATCAACTGCTACGTGATGCTTGTGATGTTGAGGTGTTCTGGTAACTGGAGCTGATTCCTGAATGTAATTTTTAAAGCTCTCCTCCCCACCTGATGATCAAAGACAGCAGAGTGCATAATTCATGGCCTTTCATATTCATGTTTGTATTTTTGGTTTATGGTAGGCGAAAGCCTTTGCCATTTTAATGAAATATATGCCCACCCACTGCTCAGTTATTGAAAGAGAATTAGCCTGATAAATACATGTAGTTATCACTATTCATCTTCAGCAAGGAGGTTCTTTTTGAGACAGTCTCCCTGCTGGCAATTTTGCAAGGTTTTTGGCTTAAGCATCTTTGGGCCACTGGATCTCTGTTCCTTTTGGTACAATTCTCCTTCTCCTACTGCTTATGCTGATGTGTCTATAGGCTAAAAGAAGACCTAGCTTTTGAAACTGAGCACTGCGTGAGGTCATTTTTTAAGGCTTGTGTGACATCTTACCTCTGCTCTGGGGTGACTTGAAGGTATTTTAAAAAAATGTTGTTTCTATTTTCTTCTTTTTTTGTGTTTTAAATTTTCCATGGAGTAATAAGTGCCATAATCCTTGTAATAGCTGGTTTGGCTCTGATAATCTGTATTGCAATGATGACATGATAAAGCTGGCCATGAGCTGTCCGTGTGCTCCCACAGCCCAGAGAGCCAAACGTGTCCTGGGCTGCATCCCATGGTGGGCAGCAGGGCCAGGGAGGGGATTCTGCCCCTCTGCTCTGCTCAGAGCCCACCTGCAGGGCTGCATCAGCTCTGGGGCACCAGCAGAGGAAAGATGTGGATCCCTTGGAGTGAGTCCAGAGGAGGCTGCAAAGATGATCAGACAGCTGGAGCATCTTTCCAGTGAAGACAGGCTGAGAGAGCTGGGGCTGCTCAGACTGGAGCAGAGACAGCTCTGAGGAGACTCCATAGCAGCCTTCCAGTTCCTAAAGGGGGCTTATCAGAAAGATGGGGACAGGTTTTTTAGCTGAGCCTGTAGTGGTAGGTCAAGGGGTTTTAAACTAAAGGAGGGTAGATTCAGACTAGATATTATGAGGAAACTTTTTTACAATGAGAGTGGTGGAATACTAGAACAGGCTGCCCAGAGAGGTGGTGGGTGCCCCATTACTGGAAACATTCAAGGTCAGGTTGGATGAGGCTTTGAGAAACCTAGTGGAAGGTGTCCCTGCACATTGCAGGGAGACTGGACTAGAGGACCTTTAAAGTCTCCTACAACTCAAACCAGTCCATGATTCTGCGATATATCCATGATGTACAAACTCAGTGGAGTTTGCACTTGGGTTTGTAGGCAAAATGTATGTAGGGATAGTGAACCCTTTCAGGGAGCTTTGAGAGACACCCTTATGCCCATATTTAATTATAATTTTATTTGTCTTTTCTGGTCTCTATTCACATATTTAGAACAACAGTAATTTTGATCCTGATGCTCCTGGAAGAACTGGGGGCTTGTTACAAGAAACACAGAATGATAGAATATTCTGAGTTGAAAGGGACCTACAGTGATCATTGAGTCTAACACTTTAGTGAATCCCCCATACAGAGATCAAACCCACAGCCTTTGCAGCAATAACATCGTGCTCTAACCAACTGAGCTAATCTCTTTTCATAGCTGTGTAACCAAAATAAAGAAAGCTGCTTGTTCTGCTTTCACACCACACCTGGTACAGAGTAGGGCAGAAAATGACTAATTTCTGATGCTTCTTCTGTTAAAGAAAAGAAATGAAACACTGACAAATGCCAGCACTTCCCTTGTGCTAGGCATTTCTCAGTAACACTTACCTGGCATTAATATGCTCATAATGCTGAGCTGTGGTAAAGGCCTGATCAAGGGGTGATCAGTCCTTGCATGGATGCTCATCTGGTAATGGGGTTTTCTCTCTGCTGGCTGTTAAGCCTGCTCACTGTTATGCCTTCACCTTGGCCTTGATATACCCAAATTTTAAGAGCAAACACTATTTTCCAAGACACATCAGCTTCATCTAGAATTAATTTAGCAGATACAGCATAGTCCATGAGACCATATAACATAGTAACTAAAATATTATTCTTCAAGGTGGTTTTAACTTTGCAGCTTCATTTGCAAAAGAGAAGGCTTCAGGGAGACTGTGGCCTCCCAGTACCTGAAGGGAGGCTACAAGAAAGATGGTGAGAGGATACTTACAAGAGCATGTAGTGACAGGACAAGGGGGAATGGCTTTGAACTGAAAGAAGGTAGGATTAGATCAGGTATTAGGAAGAAATCTTTACTGTGAGGGTGGTGAGGCACTAGAACAGCTTGCCCAGAGCAGCTGGCGATGCCCTGGCCCTGGAAGTATCCAAGGCCAGGTTGGATGGGGCTCTGAATGCCATGGTCTAGTGGAAAGTGTTGCTGTCCACAGCAGTGGGGGTTGGAACTAGATGACCTTTAAGGTTCCTTCCAACCCAAGCCATTCAATGATTCCGTGATTTTCAATTTGTGCAATTAATATTGCAGTTGTTCTTACTGACCTGTTCAGTTAATGGGAGGTGGTAGAGGGTGCTTTCTGTGATTTAGACATATCTGGTCAGAGGGGAGGCATGAAATTTTCAGCATATGAGTTTGCCTGGGTGATCTCCAAGGTTATATTGGCCAGAAACTCTGTAGAAGTGGAATTTGGGGCTGTAGTCAACATTTAAGTGTTTCTGACGGACAGTACTGGTCCTTGGAAAACTGAAAGGGGCTGCACCCACTGCTCAGCTGGTTCCATTGAAGATGAACACAGTTCCAAATCCTCTTCAACATGCCCATGTGAAGATTTTGAAGCTGGTGATTGGCACTTTTGGGACTCTTGTTCTCGGCTTTTTACATCTGATTTTGCTTAGGCATGCATACATTTGATATAGATTACAATTCTGTATGAAGCATGATCCTCTGCAGTCTTGGAAGTGTCTTGTGGTGTGTTCAAAACAAGCTCATCGGAAGTTTGGCAAATATTGTATTATGTCATTCACTACTGTACTGGAAAATGTGAAGCTTAGCTGAATTACTTGGTAAAAATGACAGTAATAATCAGCTATCATTGCACAGAGCTTTGCTGTGCGCAAACAAATCAGTTGCCAATTTCTGCCGGACTCCATGAGGAGTACCACAAATTATCAGCAGCTCCTTGCACTTTGAAACAAATGCAGCACATTCAAAACATGTGTCCTCTTTTCTGAATTCATGTAGGGCCAGAAAAGTATGTGTTTTCTTGGTAGTTTTTTTGTTTGTTTGATTGTTGGCTTTTGTTGTTGTTGGATTGGGTTTTTTGTATAAAAATCCCCTTATAATCTTTTCTGTCCACTGTTTCCTTAAAAATTAAAATTTCCCGAAGTCAATTAATCAATTTTAGCTGTGGTCATTATTGACACAGAACTGCCTTTCCATCCCCAAATTAATAGACATGGCAGGGAGCTTGCTGTTCTTGTGCAGACTGGCCTGATGACATTTATTTTCTTAGAAGTTTCACTTGTATCATAATTTAATCTTTCTCTCATGACTTTTGCTGACTGTTATAATATCATGTGTTTCTGTTCTCAATTCTTCCTCCTCTTTAGCATTTTGTGAGAAAGAATCTGTTGCAAGACATTTTTTCTTTTTCCTTTTCAATGGTGTTTTGTAACTATGAGATGAGGTATGGAAATCCTGCTGGTAAAGGAGCTAGACTTCACCAAAGGGTATTCCCAGGAGATCTGATACCTGTTGCAGCCATTATTACTGTGGTGCTGTGCACATGTTGATCAAACTTATGGCTTCCAGGGTCAAATGAAAATTGTTCCTCTTTGGTCCAAGAATGATCTGCTTTGTTTTGTTTGGATTTGTTTCCCACTGGAACAGTTTTGCTTCAGCAGCTCTTTGTGAGGCCAGTCACTGAAGTGCTGTTTTTGTGATAAAGCTGATTTGCTGTGAGGGTGACTGCCTCTTCCATACTTGACACTGCTATCCCATTGGTGTCCTTTTTCAGCTCTTTCAGTGAGTTGGTATATTTGTCACTTTCACATGAGTTGGATCTGTCCTGATTCCTTCATTTCCGAAAAGGTGGCCAAGACTGCTTTCTACATATTGAAGTGCTCTCTGTTGTAGTCTGCTCCGAGCTCATGCTGTCTGCAGTTTGGGATGAGCGCTTCCAGGCTTCATTGTGTTTCTTTTTTGTGCTGCTAGAACATCACCAGGTGACCTCACCTCTTGTCAGCTTGTCTGGAGTGCTGCGTCCAGTTCTGGGCTCCCCAGGACATTAGACACATGGAGCTCCTGGAGCAGGCCCAGCAGAGGGCTACAGAGATGATGAAGGGACTAGAGCATCTTTCTTATAAGGAAAAGCAGAGGGAGCTGGGTCTGTTCAGCCTTGAGAAGAGATGTCTGAGAGGGGACCTCATCAATATCTAGAAGTATCTACAGGGTGGGTGTCAAGGGATGGAGCCAGGCTCTTCTCAGTGGTGCCAAGCAATAGGACAAGGGGGAATGGGCAGAAACTGATGCACAGAAGCTCCAGCTGAACATGAGGAGGAGCTTCTCTATTGTGCAGGTGACTGAGCACTGGAACAGGTTGCCCAGAGAAGTTGTGGAGTCTCCCTCACTGGAGATATTCAAGAGCTGTTTGGATGCAATCTGTGCAATGTACTTTAGGATGACCTTGCTTGAACAGGGAGATTGGACCAGATAACCCCACTGTCACCTCTTCCTGCCTTACCCATTCTGTTATTCTGTATCAAGAAAAAAAATCTGAAAATCACCACAAATTACTTGTGATCATGTTTGTGTGTGCCAGCTGCTGGATGGTAGCAACCCATAAGTGCATTCTCATCTCATGACATGTCAAGGTAAATGTCAGACCCTGTTTTTCCCTTTCCTGGCACCCAACCTTCCATACCTCCTGTTTGCTGAGAATGGGACTATCTGCAATGTTCCTGGTGCTGGGATAGTGCAGGTTTGGGTGTTGACAGAGGTGACCAGATAATTTCAAGTTCATTTATTATTTTCCTGTTTGGCTTGATTTTGTTTGTTTAGCTGTTTTTGCCCCAAAAGTGGCCTTTCTAAAGACTTTCCAGGGAGGTCTTCCCTCAGATCTGGAGGGTCTCTGAGCACCTTCCTCCCTTACTTTGCCTCAGTTAGTTTCCTATGCTGTCTTCAGTCCCTTCACCTCTAGTTTGCTCTCTGGTGGCATGCTCCTTCCACCAGCACTGACAGGCTGGGTGTTTTCTCTGCTCCCCCCCTCGGGCAAGCTGCACTCTGCTGCCTGGCTGTGCCGCAAGAGCAGCTTTACCTGCTCCTCATTTCACCACATCTTGCATGTTTAATCACTTCTCCTGGTGTAGAAGTTAATGGAGGGTCTCTGGTGGCCAGCCCCTGTGGAGCAGGGACAATTGGCAGCCAGCCCTTAATCTGCCCCCTGGCCACCTGCTAATGGCTGATAGTGTTTAATGCTCACAGGCTGCTTGATTGAGTAGGGTTCCTTCTAAAACAATTAACAGGGCCACATCTTTCTTCTGCTTTTATTCTTTGAGTACTCATAAAATCAGAAATGTAACCTAAAAGGCAAAGTATGATGGGTTTTCATGCAGGGGAAACAGAGCTGTTTTCAGTGCAGACAGACTGTAAGGTTCCCAAGTGCTTAAAAGTCTGTGTGTCTTTAGATTTTATAGAACTAAACAAATGTTGCCCTTCATGCTTTTTTTTTTTTCTAAAAAGGCTCTCAAGGTTAATACCTTTCAATTTTAATTTAGAAGCCTTGATTTACTTTCTGGTTATTGATAACTATTCAAAACCTGAATGTGTTTTCATACGTTGTTACTTCAATCTGTTTTTGAGTAAGAGGCTTTTCAATTCTTCAAAAAAAAGTCTAAAGATGGAAAATTGGAGAAAAAAAATATCTATCAACTACTTCACAAAAGATTACATTCCCATATTGACCACAGAGCTACAAATAACTTTAAGGAGACAAAACCATACTGCAATGCTTTAAGCCTCAAATGCAAACTATGTAGACCAAGGCTATGCCACATTCTTCTCAATTTCTAAAAATGCATATAGCTTTTAACAATTGTCCCTGCATTTGGTCCCACTCCCAAAGAGCATACATGGTGTTTATCATATTATCCAGCATCTAGTAATGTTATTACCCCAGGCTAAGAATTAAATTATAAATAATTGAGATTTTTAAAGGTTTTGAATTGTCTTTAAGTTTGGTAAATACTCTAACCAGCATTTTGTTAAGAATGTTCAATTTTTTTAAAATTTGGCCTGTACATGTCTTACATACTGATGTCTAAATCAATTGAAGAGGTTCTCAAAGGAAGAAATAACAGCTGCAATTCCATTAGCAATAATATATCCATGGCAGACAAC
The DNA here is from genome assembly GCF_000277835.1 of Geospiza fortis. NCBI lineage: Eukaryota > Metazoa > Chordata > Aves > Passeriformes > Thraupidae > Geospiza > Geospiza fortis. Next base: position 4,656,020 of record NW_005054302.1, on the reverse strand, counting down.
ATTGTCCATTCTGTATATAGAGGTTTTAGGTTCTGATTTATTTGTAAGACCTCAGGAAGTCACTCAGTCATCATTTGTGGCTCAGTGAAGATCTCTGGCTAGCACAGCATGTAGCTTAAATGCTACATCTTACATTGATAGAACCATGCTAGCATTTCAGATGTAAGGAGCAGCTGCCTACCTTCGTTTTGAACTTACAGTACACCATAAGCACAAGAATGATTCTTAAGTGGATTTAACAGCCCAGACTGAAAGCCAGGTTTGATCTAGGTTGGTAATTTTGGAAGAACCTCCAGTACCTACCTAGGTTATTCCCGCTGCAAGATGCATACACCTCATTCTTAGTGAATGGAAAATTAATGGGTGGTGCCAAGCAGTCCTCTCAATACCAGAGGATGATGGAGGGCTTTGCCAGGGTGCATAACTGCAGGTAAGATGAATGACAAAGGAGAAATAATAAAAGTTTTAAAAAGGGCAGGAAAATGAATAAAGAATGTAATACTTCATTGGCTTTCCAACTACAGAGACTTTTAAAAGGTAATCAGAACTTACAAAGAGAAAGGTTATGTGTTGGACAAATGTGAGATATTCAAACCATCTTCAGAAAGAACTGGGTGACCTTGAGGACTGCAATAATTGAAAGGGACTGAAATTTAACACTACAAAATGAAAGGTCAGGTACTTGCTATCTAATAACAAAACCTTTATTACAAACTGGGATCTTAGCAGAGGAGGAAAAGCTTCGGAAGGAATTGGCAGGTCAGAGTTGCTGTAAGTATCCATAATTATGTGTCTGGGAAAAGGCTGTTCAACTAGGCTATAGCTGTCAGGAATGGTGGTAGGAGAACATCAGTGCCATTCCATGAGGTATTCCACTCCTCCCAGCTCTAGCATTCCAGGCTGCTTTAAGCAAAGCATTGATCCCTCCCTCCTGCTCAGCCTTAGCAGACACCTGGAGTGCTGGGTCCAGTTCTGGGCTCCCCAGTACAAGAGAGACACACTGGACATGCTGGAGCAAGTCTATTGAGGGACCATGGAAATGGTTAAATGCTTGGAGTGTCTGATACATGGGGAAGGGCAGAGAGAACTGGAACTGTTCAGCCTGAGGATGAGAAAGCTCAAGGGGGTTTATTCAATGTATATATGGTGAGAGGAGTGAAGAAGATGGACCCAGGCTTTTCTCAGCGGTGTCCTAGTGATGGGACAAGACGCAATAGGCACAAACGGACACATGAAATTCCATCTAAAGGCGAAAAGTAACATTTTTTACTTTGATAGTGACTGAGCACTGAAACAGGTTTCCCAGAGAGGCTGTGGAGTCTCCATCCTTGGAGATATTCAAAACTAGCCCAGGCATGGTTCTCAGTAACCCAGTCAAGGTGACCCTGCTTTGAGCAGGGGATTGGACTAGCTGACCTCTGTAAAGGCTTTCCCACCTCAGCTGATCTGTGCTCGAGTGATTCATAGGAGATGAATTCAGAGTGCAGAGAGGGGTCACAGGGATGAGAGGGGTCCTAGAGTGCCAATCTTGCATGGGAGGCTGAAAGTTCCATCTAAAAAATGTATGCAGTGCGTGAAGGGGAGATTTAAGCACCACAGAGAAAGAAGAAATATTTATTGCAAAAGGCCATGGTCACACAATAATAGCTGGGTTTATGCTTGTCATAATAACTGAAAAGTTGAAGTCTAAAGGTATTATGTATACATCACAGCGATCACATTTGCTATCAACTTTCCAGGCAGCAGGGACAAAAAAAAAAAAAGTGGCAAAGTAGCAAAATCTAACCTTTTTTTAAACAGCTGATAGAAGTCATTGGAAAATTAATGCTATAATGCAATATCTTCATGAAGTGGGGGTTCTTCAGTCCTCAGTGAGGAGCACTCTATAGAGATCCTATTTGGCTTCCTCCAGTTTCTGTTTCCTTAAGGAACAGGTGAATGCTAAGAAGAGAAATTGTTGATCTCTGAACTCACATTTGTATGACATTACTAAAAAGGGATTGTGAGGACATAGAGGAAATGAGGAACCCAAATGCATAAGAACATTCAGATCTTCTGTATTTTAACTGGCTTAGCCACAGTAGAAACTTGAGCAAAATCAGTCATATGTATTGGAACATTGCTGTTCTGGTGGGACTCAATGGGGTGAGAGCCCTGGAGATGGTGCTTTAGAAATACAGAACATGTTTAATTTAGCTTTAAACTGAGCATTTCTTATCTTTCTTTAGAGTCCCATTTAATGCATTACAATAGGAGATGAATGGTTTAGGTTCTTTTCCAAATGCCTTGCTAAAAATCTCTAACTCCAGCTCCAGAAAGTTGTATTGGAAAGTGGTCTTGCACACCTTAGAAAGAAAATTTCAGCTAAAATTCTTCTTTTCCTGTCACTTTTGTTAAAGATAGAAATTGGTTGTGGCATTTTTGACCTCTGTTGATTGTCTGTTACGTGAGAATGTTATGAGGATAAGCTACAGGTTTTTTCTCTCTATTGTTGCCTGCCTCTAGAAAGTATTTTCTAGCACCTCTTCTTTCTAATTCCCTCCAAAAATTCAGTTTGGTTCCAAAGCTTCAAATCAAATTGAATAGAATGCATATGGAAAATTTATCCTTTGAGCATAATCTCTACATTCCATGATGCACAGATCATTCAAACTATGTGGACAATTGGACAGGACAGAAATCTCATGAAACTGATAACAATTAAACTTCACACAATTGTTAAAGCAAATTACTCTCTTCACCATACATAATTACTATAATTTATATGGAATTATCAGTGGGAAAATAGAAGGCAAAGAGAAGCACTTTAGAACAATTTTGTAAGGCTGTAAAATAAATTTATTTTACAGCTTTTTAAAGATGTAAAATAAATTTTTCCATGATAAATAGCTTCAGGCCCAGGTGCTTGAGTATTGATCAATGCCCAAGGAGCATGCAGCATTGAGGGCTTCCTCTTCATGGTAGTGGTTTCTTGTAGCCCTTGCTTCCCAGTTCTCACGATGAGTACAAGTTTGATGAGTACAATTGCTCCTGGCTGATCATTTGGCTTTGGCTCACGTATTGCCACTTGTGCACTTCTCTTTTCAGAACAAGAAAATGTCTTACGTGTCAGGGATGTCTATTGTACATCATTCTGGGTACCTGCTGATGAAATATTCTCTGTCACCTGAGGCTGGCCTGGCATTGCTGCACCCCCTGTGAAGTAAAGCTGCTGGAGAGCTGCTGAGACTGGCTCACTGTTCCTTTTGGGAGCTGCTCTCCTTCACTCACACTCATGCAGGCACAACTCAGTCCCAGGCAGTCTCCAGCCTTGCTCTTGATGACAGGTTCCTCAGCTGGGTGTGCTTGAGACACACCAGGCCTTTCTTCCTTGTTCTTTTGATGCATTCAGATACATCCCTTGGCCAAAACCAGTGGCTTTTGCCTCCTCTCAAATAGTCTGGGAAGAGCTTTGCACATCTGCAAGATCTGCAGCTGTTTAATGCAGCACATTTTTGCAGGCAGCACAGAGAGTTTAATGGGATGTCTGACATTGAGCCTCATCTCCCTTCCAGTTCACCTGCCCTGTTGTTCCTGCCAGAGTATTATGTGGTGCTCCTGCACAGGGAACACCTGATTCCCACTGCAGCCAAGCTCCAGTCTTCCCCATATCTTTGATGACTCAAACTTCTGCCAACAAGTTCTATTAGGTTCTCCATCACACTGCAAAAGGAAGGACATGGGCACTGTTATAAAACCTTCACCAACTTGTAGGCAAGTGCCTGGAGTGTCTATGGATGTGCAGTGACTCACATCAGCTGGGATGCTGGTGTCTTTTAGGTGTATTTTCAGGCTCACCCAGACATCAATACTTTATCATGGTTTTGTTCTCTACTGTCAGAACAAATGCACTGCAAATCTTCCAGCACACCTAGCATGTAAATCTTCACCTGTGTGGCTTCAAATCTAGTCAGTATGTCCAAAAATGCTCAGTAGCTCATGCTGGGAGAGAAACATCAGCAGATTTGAGTGCTTATCAGGTTGAATAGAGAAGGACTCAGAAAAATTTGCCAGTGTGGACTTTGCTGCAGGTAGATAACACAGGCCTGATGTCCAGCCATCAATTTTAGCATTAAGGCTACATCTCAGTTCCTCATACAGAATGGTTTTGCTCTGTGTGTCCTGCTTGAGTCCCTTCAACAGGCAGCACTGCAGGAAGAAGGAGCCACTTGAGCCAGCTGTTCTGTGGTCTGAGGATTGGGCTTCTTTTCTGGAGGAAACTTCTTGGTGTATTGACTGATCCAAGTGTGATGCTAGCAGTACTGCAGGTATGTAAAAGTGAATATTCCCATATTTCCAGTGGAGAGTTGGTAAGATTCATTGCAAGGTCTTCTCCTGATTGTATCTGGGACCACTTGTGCAGCTCTGCCTTTGGACTGGAAAAGGTCAGGAGAAGAATTACTGTGTGTAACAAGAGAAGGAAGAGCTTGTCATATCAGCAAAAAATAAAGGAAATTCCCTTGTTTAGCTTAGCTAAATGGAGGCTGGAGGTGATGCAGCTGCTGCCTATGAAAATGCTGGTGGGAAGAACAAGGATATTCTGAAAACAGACAAAATCATGTGAAAACAGAAGATATATCAATGGGCCAGGAGCAAAATCAAGCTAAAATAGGAAAGGTGTCTCCTCATCATTACAGCAGGCAAGGAAGAACCTTCCAAACAATACACAGCTCTTGCTTCCAAAATGAAGCTTGTGGTTGTGGAACAGTTGCATACAGTGTGATGCCAGTGGCAGACATCAATCGTGAGGAATTGTATTCCTTTATATATCTGGTTGCTAAAATTGCTGTAAGTTCCAGTTGTTTTCCTTTCCAAGGGAAGATAGCCACCATGAGAAAACATGGCACACATGCAAAGTGTGGATCAGCAAAGTGTCAGGGGGTGTATTAGCCTTTTTTGGAAGTGTCTTCAGGGGCTTGCTGAGGTCCCTGTTGATCTGGCCATTTCACTGTAATATGTACGAAGATTACAGGCAGAATTAAAATGACACAGGGAAACAAAAACAAGCTAGACAATGAGTACACTGAAATCTAGTCCCTTCTACTCAGGGACTGGTGCTGTCACAGTCTCCAGGGCTCTGTGTTGTGCTTCCTCTTGGGAAGTGCAATAGTGAAGAGGCATCCTGCGAATCATGACATGCTGTGAAATACGGGTTTTAAATTTCACGGAACATCTGTTGCAAAACTCTTGTTTGTTCAAGGTTTGCTCTTTATTTCTTCCATTGTCTAGAGGAACTTAGATATGGGAATATTAATATTTTATGTCCATTCACAGACAGGCCTTTTTTCACTCAGGTCCCTGAGAGCAAATGTTCCTTATCTCTTGTCTTTTAGAGGATTGCTATTACCCTCCAGCTGTCCCTGTTTTCCTTCAGTTAGGGATCCAGCTGCAGACCTTAATAAGGAGAATTTTCTTTCGTATCTTGTTGCACTTTTAAAAATAATTTGATTATCCCTCAGACCTCAAGGATTCTCCACATTTTACATTTGGATGGACTTGTGGCTAATGGCCAACTCTAATGAAAGTGACCTTTCCTGTGCCCAGGAAACATACTCCTGTCCCCTATCATTTTTTGTTTCCTCAAACTACAATGGAGGCCTGTCTGCCATCTTTAGCTTCTTTCTGAGACTGTTTTCATCATTCCTGATCTGGTTATTAACCCAGCAAGGTATCATCAGTCTTGTATTAATGGTGGGCTGTTATGTATTCTGATGGTACTATGGGTGAAAAGTAAATTTCTACTTCTTCCAGGTTAATGTTGGAACAATGATGACTGTTTTTTTCTTTTCCTTTCTTTTGTTTGTTTGTAAGCAGCTGGGACTTTAGGATGCCAAAAACCTTCAGATATTCTGCTTTTTTATTCTGAAAAATGCACTTTAAAAACTATCTACATGTAAGGGAAAATGCTCCAGAGCTCAGAGCTCATAGAGCCCTGCACAGTTCTCTTTCAGTTCTCTTTTCAAGACATTTTCTGTAGCCCTTCTACCCCCCAGAGGATTCATATTTTTTGAGTAAGAACATTACCTTCTGCCTGAAGCCTGCCTGAAGTCAAGGAAAGGTTATAAACTGACAGCAGTGGGTACTGGGTCTAGGTGTCTCTCACAGTCCTCCGGCAGCTTAAGCAAGCTTAGGTAACTAGAAAGCATTTTTCTTGGCAGAGTATTTTATTTTGAGAAATATTTTATTTTACACCCTTTGAGTTAAAAAGGAACTAGAAAACTGCCTGGAAATAGGAGATTAGGTGAAAGCAGCTGACTGTCCAGATTAGATGCAGACATGGTCTTTCCTCTTTTAATTTCCCTACTTAAATGAATTTGTCATGCTTTGTTAGTAAGAAGTAAATGAAATAGTTTGTGCATCACAAGAGGTTAAGTGCATATAATTTCATCAAATCAAACCAGGGCCTGAAGTGTTAACATGCAGTAACTGGGCCCATTTGGTAAAAGTGATTAATTGTTCATTTTATCTGCAATATTCTGGTCCCCTTCTTCCTGACTTTTTCTTTACATTCCTTGCTTTAATTGTCAAAATTAGGTGTCATAAAGTATGCTGTTCTGGAATTAGATGGGTAATCATCTTTAACTGTTAGTGAGCACTGGTCTGTGTCAAGCTTACTTCTGTGACAAGGCATACTTCTTCATTTCTCAAATTTTTGTGCAGTCATAATCAGCCATATGAATGGTGCCCTTTAACAAAAGTTAAAGTGAGACCTCTGTGCTCTCTGGCAGACCATGTCCACGTGCCCCTTCTTCTGTTGCTGGGGTAAGCTGGGTGCAGAAGGACCCTCTGGCATGTGCAGGACTCTGGAGTGTCCCATGAGGAAGACACAAGGAAGTCAGCAGAGCAGGCTGTCAAGCAGACTGCACTTGCAGAGGATTGTGAGTCAGGAGGCTGGAATCAAAGGCCATTTCATTTTTGAAGCACCTTCTAGCTGTTTATCCCACTGAGAAAACTCAAGCCCTATACAATCCTGTGCCATTCCATAGCCCTTGTCAGTTACTCTTTGGAGCAGGAAAGTGGATTTAGTTTGTTGCAGTGTTGTAACACAGAGCAAATGTCATCTTGTGAGTGCACATTCACCCAGCTCCAATAAAAGGAAGACCGTCTCTGAACAGCTTCTTGGCTGCACCTATTGACTGGTTTGTTATTACTTAGCAAAGGACCTGACATCTGGATGACTTTCAAACGGTCAAGGAGATAAGGCATTGCTCTCTTTCTCAAACAACTCGTGGAAAAATGTTTGTATCACACTCTGTAATCCTTAGTACCTCCTGTGGGTATTGCCAGTCCTCCTTTCTACCAGGCCCTTTCTGTGTACACAGTGGCCATCCCAGATGTAAGAATGATTACTGCCCTTGAGTAAGAATGATGGATGGATGGATGAAGCAGGTGAGAATGATCACTACCTCGATCCCAGCACTCTGGTTGTGGACTTTCTCGATATGGTCCTGTCCATATGGTGTGGTAAGGTGCCGTGCATACTGCTGAATTTAATGGCCATAAAGGACTGATCATCCTGGAATTCTCAAACTTGCCCAACCCTTCAGCCTTCAGAGTGTTCTGTGCCATTGAGTTCCATAGTGACATCATGAATACTGCAGGAAGAAGGTTTGATTTTGTTTCTTTTGGTAATGAAGCAATGTGGGTTATGATTCATAGTTTACAGTTCAAGATGGTGAGGAGACCATGGCTGCAGAGTTTGCTGGGTTGATGCAGAATTGCTGCTTGCCAGTGAAGCCCCCAACCATGGCAGCACAAAGCTGAGGGCCTATTAGCACTGCATTTGGGGACCCAGCCTGATATCCTCTATTTTCACACCTCTCCAATGACCACTGTCCATCACTGTAGCAACTCATCCATCATGAGCTCTGACCAGGAAGCTGGGAAGAGACATACCCCCTCTCTTCCTTGAGGAAGGGATAGAGCCACAGGCCAGGCTTCCCTATGGGGAAAGTGTGATCATATTGATACTTTGCTTAAATTAGATGAAATTAAAATTTCTTCTGGACAAAAATAGAAAATAAATTATGTAAGTGAGGCAACAACTGAGAGTCAGTTCCTCTATTAAAGCCAAAATCACTAAATGGAACACAAGATGAGTCCTTGGTTTTTCTTGATGTAGAACTGAACAGGCCCCGTCCATTCTTCTACCTGTTCTTATCTATGGAATTGTCACTATTTTTAGATGCAAGCAATGCTGCAGTGATCCAGGCTGTGCCCTTTGAGTTTCAATCCTTGCAATGTGCTCTGCCAGGGGAATGAAGCAGCTGCTTCCTGACTGGGTTGTGCTTTCCTCAGGGGACTTGGTAGCATTTATGCTTTTGAACCTTCCTGGCTTTCAGTTTGGTTCTAGATGAAGTTCAAGGTGTTGGTTTTCTACTTAAGATAGTTTGCATCTTAGTGATGAACTTGCTTCTCACAGTATGACGCTGAGGGTTCTTGGGTAACTACCTTGGCAGATGGAAAAGGGATAGTATTTCTGGTGAGGATCCCATCACCAACACTTTCTCCCTCTTTTGTTTTACCCCAAATTGGCTTCTATTATGTTTACTTTTGAATCTCATCTAATTTTCTGTGGAAAACCCTGGGGTTACATCTGTGTAAGGAAATGAAAGATGCCTGGAACATGTCCCAGTAGGGGGTGGTCCATGTCCATGGCATTAAATTCTCACCCATCCAGCACAGGGTGGCCAGCTTCTGGCTGTACTTTTTAGCCATGCCATTTCCTGTACGAGGGAACATTTGGGAAGTTTCTAGATGACCTGGAGCAAAATTGTCTCAAGGAGCACTGTAATGAATTAACAGTCCAAGTGATTCAATTCCACTGGTTGGGAACATTTCCTGGCACTACTTAATAGAGATGACTGATTGCCAACAATTAAGGTAAGGTTTGCAGAAGAACTAATGATTTTGAGTTTAAGAATAAGGTGAGAAAATGATGATATTTCTGATTATTGGCTTGGAGACATCTGGGGAGAACTTTGGTGCAAATAGTCAGCCTCAGTAAGAGAAGTCTGATCCAGAGCAAGAACTGTAATCCTTGGGCATTTGGTCTGGGTGATGACAAGAGGTGGGAGAGGATTATTTCAGGGTGCGGATATATCTGTGATAGCTCACAGTTTGTTTGGCTGCACCCTGAGGTGTCCAGCAAGGAATGCTGGATCACCATAAGCAATGTCAAGTTCAGAAAGGCTGGGGAGTCAGTGGAGCAGGAGGATCCAGGTGATTTAGAAGAACAATTTCTGAAAAAGCAGTGAAGTGGAACCAGACTGTGTCTCTGTGGCATATGGTTAGTGCTCTTTCTGAGAGCTTAAGTCTGATAAGTCCAATACCTATGCTGTCTGATCAGGACTGGATTTGACTCTAGGATTGAAAGTTCAGGAGCAGCATGACAAATATAAAGTATTAGAGGTCAGGAGAGACGCCATTTCAATTTATTTCAGGCATCCATCAGGAGTTCTTGTTGGTGTTGTTGTTATTCTTTCATAAAGCTTACCTGGGATTTTGTGCTCCAATCAGCTCCATTCAGGTTTAGAAGGGCAAGGCTGAGGGAACTGTGGATGTTGAGGGAAGGGGGAAAGATGATATAAAAGTGGTCATTTGGATGTGCAGGTGTTTGTCAAAAGAGAGGTTTAAGGATTAAATTCTACTGGGAAATAAACCAGCAGCCAGCACAACTCAATGCCTCGTGCTCCTGATGGAGGTCTCTGCCTCTAGCAGCAGATTCCCAGTAGCTTCACACACAGCCAACAGTTATACGGTAACAATTCCAAAGTTTCTTTAAAAAGAGAACTTTTCTTCTTGCCTAAGGGCAAGAACTGACTTGTCTTGGGGGTTTCATTAGCAACTATTACATTTCGGTTCTCCTGTAACATAAAGTAAATCCCAAAAATTTAGGTTAAAGTCTGACTTTTATTAGTCCAGATGTTATAAAAAACACTGAGTACCAAACAAAGAGCTTTGTCTTCCCTAGGCTTGTGGAAGGCTGGGGTTTTAGATAACACAGGATGTCTCTCAGAATTTCATTAATGTGATGCTTACTTCATAAAAAAAGTGATACTGTCTTGTGGTCTTGCATACGGCCATATTGAGCTTTCCTGAACACCTCTGCACCCTGCATTTCAAATACATATCTGGGTGACATTCCCAAAAACCACTTCAGATTCTTAAATTGGGAAAAAAGCTGAGCATCTTACTTTTGCTGATTAAAGGTCAGAGGGATAATGTTATTAGGAGGAGCTCAGAAGGGTCATTTGTCTTCTGTATTTTGCAGCAGGATGAAAAATACCTGCAAATCTCTGGACTCAGCTTTAGGAGTTCCAGAGCATTTTGGTAGTTGGGATTATAACAATCATATTCTGGAACTGATGGCAGATTAGGGAAAGTCTTGACTGGGAATTGACAGGCCCCCACTAGTCAGGGTTCTTTTTTGTGCCATATCTGGACCAGCCTCTGGGAGTCAATTTGGCTGCTCGTTTGTGAGTTAGGAGAGTCAAATGCAGCATTAGCTTTTTTACTCACTGGAATTGACATGTAGTTCAGTGTGATCTGAGGTTTGTAGTGTCGTGAAAATGCTTGGGAAATGATTTACTTTTCCTTTTCTTTTTTGCCTCCTTGGTTGGATCAACTAGTAAAAAAAAAATAAAAAAATTATTCTTGAATCCCTGAGTAAAGAAATTCTTTATATTCAAGTGTGTTCAATAGTGTTTTAGGTTTAGGCCTGGGGATGTTCCTCATGCACCTCTGTATTTATTGCAGGCTGTGCAGATCATCAGAAGGTGCACAAGTGTTTTGCAAAGATATGGAGAGAGTAGTTGCACACAGCCAGTTCCTGAATCACAAACTGGGGTTTTACAGAAGCCCAAACACAGTTTAAAAAATCCAAAGGGAAAACTTTATTCGGCAGAATTCATGTATTCCTTTTGGACTCTGAGCAGTGCAACTACCATGGAGTAATACAGCATATTTAAGAAAGGGCTTTAAGAAGACTTTAATTAGAACCTGCTTTTATCTCTCCTTTTGGAAGGAGGCACAGCTCATGTCATGATGTTACAACTACTGTACTTTTTAAAGAAACTGGGTTTTAATTGCAGGTCTCAACCCCAACGCATCTACTGCTGCTTAGTTTATCACATGCTGCAAGTATATAGCCCGTGGGAGTGGAGCAGCAGGACTTGCATTGATTTGAAAGCTTCTCTGTATTGGAGTTATAAACTTTGTAGGGCACTTTGGGTAGTTGCCTATCAAAAATCACATTTGACATTTAGTCCCTCAGCAGCACAACCAGAAGTCAAGGGATGAAGAGCTATATCAGATCACTTTGTGCCAAGTAACTGCCTGCTTGCTCATTTAGATGCTCTTCTTTTTTTCATGCAGAACATTTTATAATAGAATGAGAAATTAGGTAAATATCACATGGCATTTCAGATGTGTATGTGGAGATCTGTATTCAAACTGTAAAAATGGTAGGTCAGAGGCTGCTGTTTACAGCAGTGCTTGATTAGAGGGAAAGGTTTTTTTCAGAAATCATCCAACAAAATGTAGCTCTGTAGTACTGTCATCACTTGAAGCGAGGAATCAGCCCTAATCCTTTCAGACCAAACTGACAGCAATTTACAAAATGCAGCCCTGTTAGTGTGATGCTTGAAAGTTTTCTTCCTTTCATCTATTCAGTAAGCTTTAGATTTTCATTTTTCTGTGACTCGCATTTGATTCTGGGGCTTCAGCTTACATCAGTCACAGACTCTCAAACTCTGTGTCTTTAGTCCCCTTTTGATGACTTTTCCTGCAGGCCAACAGCCTGGATCAGCCAGGCTGTGGCCAGCAGGAGCAGGGCAGTGACCGTCCCCCTGTACCCAGCACTGCTGAGGCCACAGCTCCAATCCTGTGCTCAGTTCTGGGCCCCTCAGTGCAAGAGAGACATTGAGGGGCTGGAGCGTGTCCAGAGAAGGGCAACGGAGCTGGGGAAGGGTCTGGAGCACAAGTGCTGTGAGGAGCAGCTGAGGGAGCTGGGGGTGTTCAGCCTGGAGAAAAGGAGGCTCAGGGGCACCTCACCCCTCTCTGCAGCTGCCTGACAGGAGGGTGCAGCTGGGTGGAGGCGGGTATTGGTCTCTTCTTCCAGGCAACAAGATGAGAGGAAATTACTTGAAGTTGTGCCAGGAGAGGTTTAGATTGGACATCAGGAAAATTTTCTCCATGGAAAGCATTGTCAAGAAAAGGAATAGGCTGCCCAAGGAAGTGGTGGAGTCACATCCCTGGAGGTATTTAAAGGATGTGTAGATGTTGCACTGGTCAGTATCAGACTTATGGTTGGACTTAAAGATCTTAGAGGTCTTTTCCAAGCTAAATCATTCTATGATTCTATGATCACTTGAAAATGGTATAGGAAGCAGCTCCTTTTCTCAGCTGGGTGAGATTAATGAGGCAGCATTAATTAGCTACGGTCCATATTGTGCAGCACTCTGTGAGTGCTGTCTTTTCTATACACACAGAAGTGGCAAAATACAGCCCTGCCTTGAGGGCAATTTTGGAAGCCCAGTATGGAGATTTAACCACAGTTAGCTGCAGTTCAAGCCAGTTGTGTTTGCACCTCCAAGCATTCAAACCCTGCCCATTGCTCTGGGAAAAAAACATCTAGACACATCTGACTCTGAAGTGAATAACAGCAGAAATGTTTGGCACTTCTGAAGCAGTTAACATCTGCTCATATGTTAGTTAATTAACAGAGCAATATTAAGCTTTGAAGAAGCCTTGTCTTTCGTCAGATGTAAAAACATAAAAGGAGATAGCACTCCTTTACTTCTTTACTCCGTGATACAAGACTTGTTCAGGCTGCACACCAATGCTCACTAAACTGCATTTTGAAGCTTCCCATGGATTTACTCCACCTGGCTAAGGGCCCAAGTGTGACTTGTCTGCATTAGTCACACTCTGTCTGGTTTTAGATAAGATTCAGCTTCTCTTAACTCCTTCTAAATGACATTGTGGAAGTAGCATTAGTGCTGTTCCACCTCACACCAAAACTTGCATATATTGGCTTTGCATATGTGTATTTGATGAAGTGCTCACCCTCAATTGTTCAGAATTAGTTAGAAATGATGGGACTTCAGCTAATAGTCATTGTAAGGTAAAAGTCATGAGCTTCTTTAGCAGTGATATAGCTCTTCCAATACTAAACATTTTTCTCTAACAACACTTCTGTCAGAAAGGGACAATGTACTGTCACCATCTCAGTGACACACAGCTGAGGTACACGAGTTGAATTTCAGCTCCAGATTCAATGTATACATTCGGATATTGCTGACTCAGTGTCAGGAGACTATCTAGACTCCTGTTACAGTTGATGGAGATCTAGTTCTTCAACCCTATAGAGCCTGGAGAGGAGTTATCTTCATGCTAAGGCAGATAACTATTGGCTCCTCAATGAATCACAGAATGTTTGGGCTTGAATGGACCTCCAAAGGTCATCTAGTCACACCCCCCTGTTCAAGCAGGGACACCTAAAGCTGGTTGCCCAAGGTCATGTCATCTTGCTTTTGTGTGTCCTCAAGGATGGAGACTCCCCCACCTCCCTGGATAGCCTGTGCTGGTGCTTGCTCACCATCACAATAAAAATGTGTTTCCCTACTTGTGAATAAGGACTGTGTGAGAATGGGAATCACTCAGAGAAAGTGTGCCAGGACACTTCAGCCACACCTTCAGCTGCTCAGCACAGCATGCAGCAGCAGAGGTCTGGGAGTGGAGGATGATTGTTATTCTGGGCCAGCTCTGGAGGTTTGCTTTAGGAATTAGTTTCATCAAGGACCAGTGAATCAAGGACCTCTGCATCATATGCTCTTGGGCAGGGCAGATAGAGCCACAGAATTGCTTTGGCAGTGCCAATAATGGAACTCACTTCTCCAAAAAACCACTTTTCTTACTGCTGTAGTCAGTGAACTATTCCTCCTCTTTATTCAACTAGAAATGAAATGCAAAAGAGAGGCAAAAATGTCTGTACATGCTCATTCTGTAATCCCAAAGTTATGCCACTTGGTGGGTGATGGAGAATAAAACATTCATAAGGCACAGAGGCCTAACTTATGCAATTGGTATCAAATTGTTCAATAAAACACACACAGATAGAGAAGACTGCAAATATCACTGCATTGACATAACATGCCCACTGGGCCCTGTGATTGAAATGGCAACCAAGCTATAGAGAGTTTAGAGAGAGAAATGAACAGAGACACAACTGTCAGCAGCTAATACTCAATAAAGACAAATGTTAGAGAGGCTATTTAGATAAGAGAAAAGGAAAAAGTGTCTCCTTTCCTGAAAGAGAGATGTCTTTATTACATTAGATTTGGAAGGGCACTTTGTGATCATTAAGAAGTCTCTTGTTTTCAGATAAGCAAGGAAACATAGAAATAAGAAATAGATCTTTGAATCTTTCTGCAATAATTACCAGAGGTCTTACAGAGATTAGGTGGTTTTAAAGAGAATAAATCCAACTAGCCCAGAATTCTGAAATTAGGCTGGATATAGAAAAATAAAAGAACATACATTTGCCTCAGTGGTTTTCAGTTCTGTATCTAAGCACCAACATTATTTAGAAACATAGAATTGTTAATGTTGGAAAATACCTTTTAAGATCATCTAGTCCATCATCAGTTGAGCACCACCACCATATTCACTATTAAACCATGGCCTCAAATGCTGTATCCACACATTTCTTAAACATTTCCAGGGATGGAGACTCCACCAATTCCCTGGGAAGTTTGTCATAATGCTTCACAACTGTTTCCATGAAAAAAAATTCCAATACCTAGTCTAAACCTACCCTGGCATACCTTGAGGCCATTTCCTCTTGTCCTGTCAAATCTGATGTGCTAAAATAGAGAGAAAAAACAGTCAAATTATATCTGTCTCAACTGGACTCAGACACATTTTTCAATGACAGGTGTTGCTGAAAAACCAGTAGGCAAATCTGTCCTCTGTTTTGTATCCTCTTTTTGAGAGTGCACAGTAAAGAACCTGGCCATATATCTAAATTAAAAAAAATAAATTAAGGTTCATCTATTTTCCTACTGTTGCTTGATACACTTGGACCTAAATCATGTTGCTACCTAAATCCAGCTAGGAGGTGGAATTTCTGTGCTAGGTTCCAGTCATAAGCGAGTCAGGTACTGTAAAGATCATTCTGTGCAGTGTTTTGGAGGATTTGCAAATAGATGGATTTTTTTCCTTTTTTCCCCTATGCTGGGGCAATACAAGTGAGTGACCTCAGAAAAACCATGATCAGTTATTTTTATGCTTACTCTGTGATATTTATCTGGAGCAGCAATTTACAGGGGTAATGAGCTGTGGCTCTTGCACTGGTATTTTGGCTGTTCATTTACTGATGATAATGTTTAGCTAGTTTTGCTTTCTGCAGTACTGGATCCTATGGCTGCAAGGACCCACAGAGTGATTTGTACCCATGGCTCTTCTTCTGGGTCATGCTACTTTATGGCATGCTGGTGTTTGAACAGCCCAGGCAGTAGTGAAAATGCTACAGGAGATCTTCTACTTATATGGACCCATCTCTATTTTTTCTGTACAACTGGACTGCTGAAGTTATTGCTAAGGTTAAGTGACTCCAGATGCTTCAGGCCATCACAAGGCCCCATTGGTTTAATTTATTAGGAAGCTGAGTAAACCTCTGGCCCATAACAGTGATATCTGTCTAGCAAAGGGCAAATGCAAGACACTGCACTGCATCTGATGGTCATGCATGACACACTTATTCCAGCTCTCTCCTTTCAGGCCACAGAACCAGACAATGCTCCCTCAACTCATCCCAGAGTTGCTGTCATATGTGTATCAACCCATGGTTACCTCACTAGGTCAAACTTACATTCAAATGTTCAATTCTTTTTCATCATAGGCAACAGTAGCAGTTATGTGAACAAATAACATCCTTAAAGCATTGTATTTGTTGTTTAGGACAAATGTATTTTCAGAAAAAATATCTTCAGGAAGATAAAGGGCTCTGAATGCATATCTTGTCCCTTCCTGATTACTCCTGTTCCTCATACTGTGGGAAGTCCTCAATTGCTCAATCCTGGATGCCTGTCCAACTTCCCAAGATCTCTACTAGCTTTTGAACTTCTATCTTCTTTTGATGTACAGTTCCTGTCTTGACCAGAAGGAAGGATGGAGTTCTATGGCGAATGACAGAAATGTTTGATCTGGCAAAGTCTCACAACTGTTTTAAAGCACAGATAGGAAACTATTTTTATATGGTGTATAAACATAGTGTATTACTGTTTTAACAGAAAATATAATTACTATGTGTCGTGGTTTGAGAGGAAGTTAGTTTTTTGGGATTCTGTGGTCAAACCAATAGGTGCTCAGATTTGAATATTGACGCCTGGCGTGGCCACTGGAGACATGGATACGGGGGGGGGGAGGAAAAAAGCCATGCAGCCGGGTGAGGTAGGCTGGGCCTTGGGCAGAGAAGGGAGGTGAAGAGGCCCTAAAGATGGAAGGGTGGAGGAACACTGGAGAGGCATCGGGCAGCCCCCCCTGCCCCAGGAGAGAGAGAGAGAGAGAGAGAGAGAGAGAGAGAGAGAGAGAGAGAGAGAGAGAGAGAGAGAGAGAGAGAGAGAGAGAGAGAGAGAGAGAGAGAGAGAGAGAGAGAGAGAGAGAGAGAGAGAGAGAGCGTGTGCCTGTGCCACCTTGAAATTCGATAGCAGGGCCAGCTGAGAAGGAGAAGGTGGGAGGGTGCGGTGAAAAGGTGCCCGGCAGAGCAGCCATGGGAGTTCTGGACAGGCAGAGACCAAGATTTTTAACCCTTTTCTTGGATGATGGAAACCTTACAAATGCTAATTCTCCCGGAGCTGAATGAGAAGGGAGATAGAGATGAGATAAGAAGAAATGAGCCACGAGAGAACTGGAGAAGAATCTTAGGTGGGAGGAGGTGATGGAGTGGCCTTTGGCTGGACTTTTCTTGTATCGCCATGGACAGAACTATTTTTCCTGTGACACAGAGACTGCATTTAGGGGGAGGCAATGGCTCGGAGCCAAGGGAGGGCAGTGATGTTATATGAGAGAGTGCGTGAACAGAGACAACAGGTGAGGAGGGTGGTTTGTGCCCTCGATATTCAGCGGAGGAGAAGATCTCTGTTCTTGAGACCCCTCGGCCACAGGGGGTGAAATTTGGGGGGGACAGGTTTCCCAAAGGTGAAACTGTGCTCTTTTTTGGAACTGGACAAAGCACCCTTAAAAGGAAAACCCTAGAAACAGCTGTGGTCCATGCGCAGTGGTGAGAGCGCGGGGCATGGAAGGAAGAGGTCACAATGGCAAATGATCTCCGGGCGGTGCCGCGTGTGACATGGAAACACAAGAGGTCTCAACTGTGTTTCCAGGGGAAGCCTGTGGCACAAGAGGGACTCCTCACCCCTTGATGAACTGAGAACTGATTATCTAAAGGGTGGTGATAGACTGAGAGTTGGTGATCTGAAGGATAGATGTATTGGAAATCTGGTAGGGGGAGGAAGAAATGTTTTTAGAAGGTTTTCATTCTTTCAGTGTGTTTCTTTTTACATATAGTTGTAAGTTAATAAAGTTTTCTCTTTCTTATTTGTAAGTGGGAGCCTGTTTTGCTCTATTCCTGGTCACATCTCACAGCAGACACCAGAAAGAATGTATTTTCATGGGGGCACTGGCATTGCGCCAGCGTCAAACCATGACACTATGTAAAAAGTTATTTCTCTGACACCAAAGTTATTTATCTTACCATGACATGTTATTTCTCTCCATCTCCTCCCCTCTTTTGTGCTAGCCAGACTTTCAGACCCCAAGGATGTGCTGCCTCAGCTGCTGTCGCCACTTCTCTTGCCCCAGCAGGGCTGGGGAGATGCCACTGGAGTGGATCCTTCTCTTGCCATCTTGGTGTGGCAGTGGGGAGGTGCCGCATATAGCAAAAGAAATGGGGTGCCTCTGAAGTGACTTGGACTGAGAAGGCCCTTAGGTGGCCCTTGTGAAGTGCAGCAGGGAACATCTCTGAGTGAGGGACACCTGCAGAATACATCAGGCTGCCTGAATGCTTCCAAGTTTGCCTGAAATGAAGACTTCAACCATATGTTCTGCAACGCTACATTGGCTGTTGATTAAGTTTGTTTGCCATTAGGTTTCTAATTATTTTTCCTTCCCTTTTTGGCTTTTGTCATTTGCAGCAGGTACTTGGTTTTTTATGACACTATTGCACATGTGCTTGAGTGTTCTGGCTTGTGCAGAGGCTTTTTCTGCACTTGCTTATTCTGTGAGTTTGTCTTTACAGAGCTGCAAGTTCACATTAGCATCAATGAGTATCCTGACATATTTGCATTTTGTGATTTAAACATGAATGAACAGATCCTTTTACAGATGTGCTCAGAGACACGGTGAGGGGTGTGGTATAGCAGTCTGGGTGATGAAGATTTGTTATGACATTACTCCTAAATTATTGAATCTGTCTTGCTCTATGCTAATTAGATGTCTCTGTTTGGTGATAAAACCAGACCTGGCAGAAAATGGGAACTTAATTGCTTTCATGAAACATTTAGACAATAATAGACCTATGAACAAGTAGTTACCTGGGTTTACAATGCAGAAGTCTTACAATCTCTTTTACTTTTAAGCAGTTGTAAAATTAGTTAATGAATCAGCAACAATTGCAACATATTTGAATTTGAATAATTTTATGCAGTATGTTCTGGATTTTTGTAGTTAAAAAGTAGTTTGGATTAACTTTGCTATGAAGATAATGGCATAATATGAATATAAAAATGTGTGCTCTAATGAATCAAAATGAGAGAACCTTCTATGGGATTTTATTTGATCCAATTTCATTGAATATTTTCCTTAATGATCTTAAAGAGAGAGGAAGCTGCATGACAATGAAAGTAGCAATGTTATTGAGACAAGAGAATAAATGGAGATAAATGCTACAAAGGGATCTAGACCTACTAGAAATCTGAGCAGAGAATAATGAACTGAAATAAAACATTGGGCATGCTAAGTAGTAAATACAAAGCCCAGGGATCCGCAAGGGCAGAAACTGTATAAATTGAAGATAATTCAGAAAATAAGGAGGAAATATATTTGATTGCTGTAGAAATGGGTACACAGAAAAGATTAAAAGGGCAATTCACCTGCCCTGCTTTGGGATGGGAAGGTCTGGGGCCAAGGCTGTTGTGTTCTTATATGTTGGTTCATGCAAAATCTGTGTCACAGTTCAGAAATCAGCTTTACTAGGGTAACGTGGGAGCTGTGAATCTCGCCTGCTGACACGTTTCTGCAAACAGGTTCTGCTCAAATGCTCCAGAGGCACTACACTTTGGTACATGCCTTGCATGCAAGTTGTCTTGGGAGGGAGAGCAGGCATTTGTCTGTAAAAGTTTGAAAGGTATGAGCTGAAAGGATCAAATGCACCACCAGCAAGACCAAATTCCAGCCTGTCAGATTCAGCTCAGTAGTGTCAAGAGCATTGTAAGGAACAAATGAAGAAGAGATCCAAACTAAAATGTCAAATCCAAATGCTCCACATCTGTTCGGATTCATGTATAGACCATGTGCTCCCTTTCTCTGTAAGGAAAGAAGATATACACTGGATGTAAACACCTCCCAAGTGGTGGCAAAGACCTCTTGATTTTCCCCCCATCTTATAGTCCCAGGATCTCTTTAAGTGAATAGTGTTGGGTTTTAGCCTCTTTTTCCTGCACTGACTTCACCAGTCCCATTGTCTTCCACCTTTACAGCTGGCCAAGGTCATCTCAGTAGAGAGGCAAGCCTACTCCTCAGAGGAATATGGGTGAGCACACTGGCAATGTGTCCAACCTGGACCACAAAGGAGCATTAGCAGAAGAGAAGCTCTTTTTCTAGTATCAACAAGAATATCACTGCGTGGTTTTTGACTTGGATTTCCAAATCAATTAAGAAAGATATTTCTGACATTACTTCAACAAGATGTGGTGATAAACTGGTATTGTTTGTTTGCATCTACTTTTACCCATCACTTTTCAGGCACGATACCACATCTGCTTAGTCTCCACGTGCTGAATTTCAGCTCCAGAAGGTACCAGGTGGGGACAGCCTCAGAGCTGTTCCAGGTTCCCACTAGTGAAATGGGGATGTCTGTTTGCTTTGCACAAAAATACAAGGATTTAGATTAATCCTTAAAACCTTTTCTTTAAATAGCAGTTAAATTCACAATTCACAATAGCCGCCTTATTCTTGTGTGAGGAAAAAGGAGTGGACATAAGGAATAGTTGCCAGATTTTCAGTGCCTGGCCTGGTGCTCAAGTGTGGTGGGCAATGTGTGACCCCATGTGAGACCTTTCAGTGCCTGGTGCAGGCTTGAAGTACAGCACCAGAGTGGAGTGCTTCAGCCTGCTGCGTAGCAAGGGCTGCCTTTAGCAGCTGCTGGTCACCTGTGGTCCGAGCATGGGCAGTGAATGTCCCCACTGCCCCAGGCACAGCCAGCACTGGCTGATGCACAGATGCAACTGCTCATCACTCTTTTGAACCCAATGCCAGTGTCTATTTTAGGTGCTATAATGATTGGATCAAATCTTTATTTCTGTGTCTCTGACAAATCAAGGTGATATTCTTGCTTGCTTCCAAGGTTGAGGGTTGTCCTCTGCTGCTTCCCAGAGTGAGGCCCTGTACTTATTAGGAACAGTGTATAAAATAGTAATAAAAAGTGTAATAAAGAAACTTGCCGCATGCCCTACATAAAAGACCTTTTTACATTATTTTATTTCATCTTGGGAGAGCAGTGTCTCTCAGAAAGCAGCTCAGAGATTGACTGTGCCCTCATGCCCTGCTGTCATTGCACGTAAATCTAATTAAATCAAAGGTTCAGATTAACCAACACAAAGGTCTCGTCTGTAGGGCTCAGTCCCACTCTTCCTGCTGTATCTCATTGCATTAATTTATTCAGTGTCATGTCTCATTACTCTGCATCACTCACTACACCCTGCACAATGAGATGCAAGTGTTTCCTGCAGTGCCCTGGCAGTGCCACAGCAAGCAGCCCTCGAGGGCATCAGCAGCTTGCTGCCAGGGCTGTACCAGCACCTCTGCAAAGAGTCCACATCAGGGCTGTTTGCTGGGATTACACAACAGAATTTGCTAATACACTTCCCTGGGAAGACATTTATTACAGAACAGAGCTGGAAGTGTGAGAGCATTCCCTAATGCTTTTTTTTTTTGTCTATAATAAGCTGACTGAGCTGAAATTTTACTACCCTGGAAAATGCGCTGTGCATTCACTTTTTGTTTTACCTCGTCTGAAAATTGCCATTTTAGGGAATGGACATTGGCTATGCATACTTTTTCACTTAAAATAATTACTGGTTATTTTCATATAGCAATTTCTGCTATTTTTGAGCTGGACTGAGAGGATAATAAAAGCAGAATGGTTCCTGCTCTTTCACCAGCTTACATGATTTCACTGTCATATTAGCTGTAATTTTTTTGTTCCATTTTTTACTCACGAGTGTATTGGGCTGCCAGTTCTAGGCCAGTCTGAACCTTCCATTCCCTAAGCAGACTTCCAGTCCTTTCAGTGAACAGTGTTTCAGTAGCTCTTGTACGTGAGGTTTATGCATGCCAATTTCTGCAACTCACTAACCTGCATATTTCAGTTCTTCTGATTGTCTGTGCTTTAAGAGTTCCTTTAATGATGCCAGCTGAGATGATCTGATAAGAAAGTTTTATAATATCTCTTTGTGAGTCGAGAGAGGGAGGCTGGGCTGTATACTCTTAGGTGTCTACATCTGGTTTTCTATTCAAAAACAGATTGGAATAATGCTGTGGAAAAGCAAGCTGTGAAGGATGCTGATAAGCTGCATTCCTGCAATCAATCAATCAATCAATCAATCAATATTAATTTTAAATTAAATGAGTGGGAAAATATTATGTTGTTGAAGCTACAAGAAAACAGCTCATACCAAACAATGACATACAGAGTGCCATATGAAGAAAAACTTTGCTCGGCTCCATTGAAATGTCTGTGTCCTCTTTCAGGTACCATTCTACAAGTTCAGAGTGGAGCAGCTGCAAAGAAGGCAAGGGAAAGTAAGAAAACGCCTGAAATTTAAACCCATGAATTCAGAGGGAAGGCTGGAAGAACTGTGTTGGACAAAAGGAATTAGAGAAGTTACTGAAGTGAGACCAAATAATCTTCAAATATGTAAGTCAGAAGTGCACTAATGGCAGTCGAATGTAATCCACATCCATGACAAAGATGAAATAATTACCTAAAATTCCAACAAGGGACATTTAACTGAAAGTTAGACTACATTTGCTACCCATGTGGCTTGCTGCACTCTGGAGAAGGCTGCTGTGGGGCCTGGGCTTCTTCACCACTGGAGGCTTTCAAGAGGCAGAGACAGAGCCAATGCTGCTTGGTGCATCGTGATAAGCTGGATGACCTCTAAACCCCTTCTGGTCTGGTTTATTTCAGTCCCAAGGAAAATTCTGAAAATGTTCACAGCTAATGTTCACACTGTCTAATAAGGACAGCAGCAAAAACTGTTCCTCAGTGATTTGCCCAGGATGCTTTTACTGCAAGCTAGCAACTTTTACTTTCAGGTTTGTACCTTTGTACTTTTATGGGAGAGAGAGAAAGCGGGCACACACAGAGGATGGACTACAGTTTACTTAGTAGTGCAGTTTCTGAGTTACCCTGTCTAGCTAACACTGTAAAAATATCAATTCAGGTTTCAACTTTGTCATTTCTCTCAATCAGAAATTAAACCTGCTTCTGCCAGCTGCATCCCTTCCTTTGACTGACAAAACACTACTGAGCTGTTCATCATTTTTGTTTGCTGGCCAGCCCAGAGATGAAGCTCATTAAAATTCTCTCTGGTGGTTATTTTGTGAGAAATGCTATAGAATTGCAAATCATTATTGCTGGTTAATCAAATACCTTTCAGCAATCAACAATATATTTTGGCTACCAAATGTCTCTTTGGTTGCTTCATCTTATTTCCAGTTAAAAAAAAAAAGAAAAAAAAAAGAAAAAAAAAGAAAGTTTTTTACAGTTCTTTTTCCTTTTGCTGACTTATAGTACTCTCTTCTGTTGTTTGCCAGATGCTGAAGCTGAATAAATTATTTACTGGGAATATAAAATCTGACGAATGTGCCAGCTCCTATTTGAAAATAGTTTTGAATCAGGAGGGATTTCTGCAAATGTGGTTGGTATTTATATGAGGTTGGTAGTCTGAAGGAACCTGCTGATGTGTGGTAAACCTCAACAATTCATTATTCATATGATTTAACTGAGATGTTATGCCACAGTGCTTCTATTGCCTGACTAGAGAACTGAAAGTTTTTAAATGGATAAATGGTGAACAACAAGTGAAAAGTAATAGTCTTGTGTGCAGAAGAACCTTTTGTCATAATGGGAAGCAAAACAGCTTTCATCCTCTAAGCAAAATCCCACTTGTGTGCACACTTCCATATGCAGGCATCCATATACATTCATCCTATGGCAGCTGGCTTGCATCCATGTGCCAGCTGCCCTGACGCTGAGCCAGAGGCTGCAGAGCAGTGCCATCCGCCCACTCTAGATTCCCTCCTCCTCCCTCTTGGCATCGGAGGGGCTGATGGAGCTGAGATGCATCTGGCAGGCTTTAGAGCATGTTAGACCCTCTCCTACCAGGGGTGAATGTATCAGGGTATGTATCAAGGCCGCTTCAGAGCCTACCAAAAGTGCGTGTTGGCTCGCAGCCATTCAGAGCAATTTCCCTCAATTTGCTCATAACATCTGCATGGGCGCAGCAGATGTCATAAATGCCCATCCCTGGAGGCGTTCAAGGCCAGATTGGAGGGAGGTAGTGGAAGGTGTCCCCTGTACATGGCAGGGAAGCTGTAAATAGATGATCTTTAAGGTCCCTTCCAGCAGTGCCTATAGTTATGGGAAATGCTATGACTGGACTACTGAAGCATGGTTTGGGTGTCTGGGGGACTGTAGGAAGTGCATCCTACAGTGTATCTTGGCAATTCCCAAGCTCAGAACTTGCTTGAGTGATCCTTGCCAACTCCTGCAACAAAGCTGACAGCAAAATTTTGATCAGCACTTGCTAGTCAAATTCCATTTACCCACAACTAAGCACCAGCGCTATCTTGGCTAAACTTTTCAAAATCTCCTTGTCTCATTGGTAACTCCGCTTACTGGTGCTGCTCTACTCAGCATCTGTTACATCCTTCTGGCAACTTTGCTTCCTCAGCACCTTCTGGTTTCCTTGTGTTTAGATTTTGTCTTTGATTGATATAACCAGGATTCTTTGTCTGCCACAGTGCAGAAACTTCAATTTTCTAACTGTCTGCATCATTGATTTCCCACAATTCATATCCTCTAGTTGTTATGGAAAAAATGAGGCTTTCAAGATCTTTGCATATTTTGTGATACTGCAAGGTTTTCATGAAGGAGGACAGGGTTCTCTCATCTTTTCCTAGTTTCTCTGGGTTAGTTTAATTTCTGAAAGAGATAAAACTGCTGTTTCTGAATTATTGACTGAAACTGTAGCCTTTACCCTTTGTCTATTATTGCATTTGCTTGCATCTTGTTTTTAATTACTGAGTTATTTAGTTCGCTACATTTGGAAATAGCTTATATTTCTCAGTAAATTTTTGTACTGATTATAACATTGCACTCTTTGAAGAAGCAACCAGAGCCAACAATGACCTGCCATTAGAGAACTGAAGGTCACTTAGGATGTTCTGCCACAGAAGATCAAATCCTCCCCTGGCAAGCTTTACAAGATTATGAGAACACTGGGAGATGTCTTGGTCTATTTTTTGTCCTAGGATTGGTGAAATGAAGACTTGGCCATGTGCTAGCTTACCCTGGCCATCAGGAAGTGCAAGCATCAGCATTGCTGGCCTTAGTTTTTAATCTTGGCTATGTAGAAAGTCCTTGATTTTTATTTTTGCAAACCTGCATTTTTTTCCCACCTGACCAGAGATGTACCATCACACGTGGAACAACAGCTCCTGGGCACTGTGTGGACTTTTACACCATTGTACTCAAAATGGGCTATCCCAGAACAATGTCTGGAACTGTCCCTGTGACGAGATCTGAGGGTTTGAATATTTCAGACCAAAGAGGACATCACCCCTCTCCAGGGCCCCAGTTGTTGAGCTGTTTTGCCATAGGGAATGTCATTGCCACAGTTTGGTTTGGGACTGTAGTTGTGATACCTGAGCTCCCACACATCACTCCGGGTGCAAAGATGGAGTCTCATCTCTGAAGAGAAACACCATAACTTGTGCTCTGCAATACTCCCCTTTGGTGGATTTATCCACCCAGAATGTCAGGTGCTGACTTGTGGTAGTCCCTTGGAGTCTTCTCCACCTTCTCTGCTGGTGCTTGGGAGCTCAGGGCTGTGTTTGCCACTCCTGACTTCAGATGCCTCCTACTTAGATCTGGCAAACAGAAACATGGCAGTGAGAGAGACCTTCTGTGGAAATAGCCCTTAGCACTTATGTCAGTTTGGTTAATTACTGAGGGCTTGCTTGGTTTTTTTTTTT
>NW_005054302.1:4598997-4630363 GCF_000277835.1 Geospiza fortis | reverse complement strand
AAAAAAAACCCCAGAGTTTTTAAAAAATGTGAAAAAACATTTTTTCCAGTTCAGAGGGGTTTGATAGTTTTTTTTTTTTTTTTTTTTTTTTTTAATGCAGATTATTGAAAATATATTATAGTTTTTATGTTTGCTACCATGTTAATCTATGCATGTTCAATTTTTATTTTGCATCCAATTCCCACAAACCTAGTAGCAAATGGAGGCAGCTTTCCCCCAGCCATACTGAATTTCAAATGTTTCCATATAATTTGTCACTGCTCCTCAGCGTGATTCAGATTTTTTAAAAAATGTTGATTTATGGCTGTTTTCTGCGAGTGGCCTAGGTGAACTTGAATGGAAGGAAGCTCTTAAATCTTGTATTTGACTCTCAGAAATAAAATTGTAATAATCACATTGGGAAAGAAATGGCAAATTGCTCTCTCTGGTGACACACTCTCAGCATAAAATAACCAGCTCCAAGGGAACCTTCACCCTTGCTGGGAAAAAAATCCTCTGGTGAACTGCACCACCAGCACCCAACACACATGGAAGTGTGTGGAAACAAATGGAAGTAAATGAATTGTAGATGTCCTTGGTTCTAGACTTAGGTGCTGTTACACCATTTGATTTCATAATGAAACAAACAGCCTTGTAATCAAATGCCTCATTCAACACTTGCCACTGACAAACCTTGACTTCCATCCCTAACCTTGCCATTTGAGTACTTTGTTAGATTAAAACACTATTTATTTTAGGAAAGAGAAGGAGAAAAGCTCATGTTATGATGAGAGTGTAAGTAAAAAGGGAAAGGTGAGGTAACATCTGTGGCAGGGATGCTGTGTTTATTAACACTGCCTCTCTGAGTGTAACCTGTAAATACTAAACTGGAGCTCTGGTGACTATACTGTGCTCTTCTTTTCCTTTATTTTTTGATAGAAAAAAATGCAAGCAAACAGCTTAAATCATAGGAACAGGCAGCTGAATATGAATAAACTGGTTCCTGTGGGTGAATTTGATGGGCTCTAACCAATGCCTTCAGCTTGTCACTATTCCCTGTGTGTAGATACGACACAGAGCTGACATTCCAGGATGATTTCTGTCATTAGTAGGGAATTTGATCTATTTTGCTTCTGCCAATTAGGATTTTGACTTCCATATGCTGGGCAATCCTGTCTTCACTTATTTCCTAGAAATGATTCCCTGCTTTGGGTTGTAACATAATTCTTAACACCTGGGGGAATTGTAGCACTCTGTAAGCTGTTAGACTTACATTTCCTCTGTAATGTGCTAAACAATAGCCAAAAAACAAGAATTGCTGTTTTTTTTCTTTCATGCTTTTAGTTTCCTAGCTATCCAGGCTTTGCCCAGCTCAGTGCACACAGCTGTATTTGATTTAAATACAATACAAATGCAGATGCACAAAAAAGATCAGCAGAATTAATTATGTTCAGAATGCTGGAAGAGCCACTAGGAAACTTCTTGTCAACATCTCCTACCCACTCTGCTTGGTCTGTGAGCTCTGGATGACATCTGATTCAAGCACTCCTTTAATTTATAACCCTGGCAATTAAATGGCAGTTCTCCAGCCTCTGCCCTAGGGAATACAGCTATAATAGGCTTTAGAGGTAAAGCTACTATATTGCAGGACGAATTTTGTGTAAAACTCTAATGTTATCATGTTGATGCCCTTCAGCAAATACAGTTATTCAACAAATTAAACATTTTTAATATTCTCCTTGACATGTAATAGCATACTTTAATAAGTTAATGTATCTGCAATTTTTTTTTCCTGCTGGCACCTAGCAATCCAGAGTAGCTCTAATTTGCTGGTGTTATTTGCTGTGCTTGTGATGAACTAATAAAATAATTCAGATCAAAGTCTGCCAACACATTGGAGCTTTGAATACTTCTTTAATTTTTCTAATAATTTATTTTAATTGCTGATAAGCAAGATCTGAAATAACATTTGGGTTTAGTGTAGAAAGTAGTGATTATACACTTGTTTTGTTGGCGCTTTGGTCACTGCTGTTCTTTATGCATCTGCAGTTTAACTAGATCACTGGGGTCAAATCACCCATTACTCTCATGGTCCTTTAAAATTTATTGAACTGGAACATGTAGCAGAGCTGCTACATGATTCTGTATCTGATAATGGAAGGAGAAGAATGTAAAATAGAGGGATATTCCTAAGAGGGTATTTTAAGTTCTGCCAAGGTGTTTAACAGAAAGGGAACCTTGATTCAAGTGTGTGTATACTTATTTGGAAGGAGGGTTGGAGGTGTGAAAGGCAAGTAGCAGCTGGGACCTTATCCTAAATATCTTTATTAAGATAAGAGTGGGAGAAAATAGTGGTGTTTGGTGGCAAAAGGCAAAGTGGAAGGGGAAAAACTTCTTCAGCTGCCACAGGGTTCTGTGCAGGAGAGAAGGGGTTTAGGTTCTCCATGTGAAGCCCACTGCTGGTGTTTGCATCAGGCAAGCTCTGCATATTACTTTACTGCTTTATTTTAAGCTGTTTCTGGCTTGCAGTCGGAGTGTAACTTGTTTTGGATTGCACTGCAGTGCTGGGGTTTATGCTGATTTCTTTTGAAAGACACCAGCTTTAAAATGGGTATTTGTCACTTACCTCATGCAGCTCAGAGACACCTGTCACTGTGTGGCTTCTGGGTGTCAGCAGGATGGGAAAACTGTGCCCAGGGTGCTCCATCGCCCAGCACCTGTGTGATCTGCAATGGGGAATATCAATGAGATTGAATCACACTTTATAGTGGCTGAAGGCAAGAACCAGAAGGAAGAGGGTTAAGGATTTTACCTTTGTGCTTTTCCTGTCCTTTGATCTGGCACATAACTGATAGAAGGTCCTTGGCACAGTCAGAGGGGCTGCTATTTAAGGCACTGTACTCCTGCAGTCTGGAATTGGGGGGTGTGTGGTCTGACTGACATTTCTTTGGCATCTTTCTGTTTAATTCCCGCACACTTTGATCAGACTATACGTTTCCTCTTCAAATTATAATGCGCTGAACATCTCTTGTGCCAGCCCTGAGCCACACCTGCATAAAACTACTGCTCTGTTAGGGGGCCGATGCCTTTAATAAAGATTTCCTGTTCTAGGGGATTGAAGAGAAGTGTGCTTCATCCTGAGGTCCAGCCTTGCTTGCTAGATTTAAGCAGCAGATCTTTGAGCTATGCAAATGGGCCAAATGATCTTTCTGAGGATTTATCAATTCTGTTTTATTTCTAAATATTGATTTTTGCAATCAGATATCATATATTGCTTTTTGCCCAGTCAGCACTGCCCCACAATTAAGTCTTTCAAGAAAATTCATTGTTGCCATGCCAAAAAATGAATTACATGGTTTTTTAATCTAAAGTCAAGCATTTCTGTAATATAACCATCCTGGTCAAATTAATTCTTACTACTGGAGACAGCAGGAATAGGTGCCAACATTTTGAGTCTATTTCAATTTGCTTTAATTGGGTGTATAATTATTTTTCTACAACTAATCAATCCCCATACTATAATTGCAATTATCAAATAATGGAAAGACTCTTTAGAAATTTTGTAAAGCAAGATCTTGTTAAGATTCTGTTAAAGAAAAATCTGTAAACTATTTCAATTTATTTTCATTTCACCCTAGAGGACTTTTTCCCCACCATCCTAAGTCAAAGGGCAAAATGCACAAAGGTAATTGGCAAAGATAAATGTCTTCAGGGTGATAATAACATCCAGGGAAAGGCATATTTGTGTCTAATTCAAAATGTTCCACAGTGTCTTTTTGTTCTGGAGTAAATGCAGGCTTGTAAACTGTGACTGCATCTGGCACAGCATAAGGAGGGGAAACTTGCTGACTTTATCAGCAGTGGATAGAGGAGAAGGTGCACAAGCCAGAGGGAAACAGGCACCTGAGACCAGTTTCAGATAATGTGAGGAGATGCAAATGTAAGTCATCTACATGGGCACATTAAATCTGATGGACAGTGTGATACTCTCATTCCTTGGACCATTGCTTCCCAGAGATGGGTGTGACCAAGAGGGAATGGGACAGGTACAGATGAGATAAGGGGTAAGACAGCAGAGGATCAGCTGGGAATTTCCATGCACCCACAAAAGTGCTGCATAAAAGACCTGACAAATTATTTCTGGCCTCAGGCTGGACATCATGTGGCTCAAGCTTCTACACATCTTTGGTGTGAAGTTGTAAGAGTGCATCAACCAATATTCTTGTAAAATGAACCCAGCTGACTGCATAGGAGGATGTTAAAATGTTTGGCCTGCTGCTGTCAGAATATGAGAGGCACAGTAAAGAAAAAATCAGGTGATATGAAGTGTGATAATACTGGTGTTTTCTGTGTGATAATTCTAGCAGTCTTGGTCATAATCCTGCCAGCAGCATCTCTATTTGAAGTGCAATATTTAGGATATAAATAGAGAAAAATCTTGTCCATACTATTTGTGTCACAACTCAGCTCAGAACTTCTGCCTCCATGGCTTGATCACCCTGCAACGTATTTGTCAAAATTAGATCCCAGTCTGCATTTTTTGCTGCTACAAAAGGACATTATTTTCCTTATTTCCCCATGGATGCTGTACTTCCAAACATATCCCAACAAAACAGCAATTAACATCAGCACAGATTTACTAACATGTGCCAAAAATTGCCAGGATAACCTGAATCCAAACGGGTTAGTAAAAAAGCTGTCACCATGGTAATCCTAAACTCAAACTAGAGTTTTCTTATTCAGAGTCATAAAGTCTAGAAGGACAGTCTTAAAACCACCTCATCTGCATGGCAGAACAAAAGGAGAAAAGAGCAGTTAAATGAAGTTCTGCCTGTGGAGCAGCAAAGCCAGTTATCCATGACAATCTCATTGCCTGCAAGATGCAAATGCAGGATTTGTGATGGTGTGAAATAATAAAGAACAAGATGGGAGTGAAGGCAGAGTCTGGAAAAGACAAGTCCTGCCAGACTGCGACTATGAAGTGGAACTAGGGAAAAAGATGAATGGGAGGAAAAAAATAATCTGTGAAGCCAGCAGCAAACAATGGCCACAAGAAGCTGCAAATGCTGGAAATTAACATCAATGCAATTACTGAAGTAAATTAAGTGACAGTTGTCAATGGACTGAGAGATTTTCCAGAGAGGCAGTGGGAGGGAAGCTTAGAAAGAAGATTGAACTTTTAATTTGATGTTTTCAAGTACAAGGTTTGGGTGTTTCAGAGCTTTGCATCTGGCTTTGTCTGAATTTGGCCCCTTCCCTGGGCACTGGCCAGCCCTGCTGCTCAGTGAAGTGGTGCTGCATTTGGGCTAGGGAGTGTACAGATGTTTCACATCTCTATCAATCCTCTTTGCTGTGGGATTAAACGCAAATGTGAAAATGTGAGAGATGCTCCTAAACAGCATGGCCTTGTGGTATTGTGGTGCTCCAGTGGCTACCTTCAAGTGCTGGTGATGATGGAGATTCCAGGGATTTTGCCTGGCTAGCAGAAACCCCTGCTAGCTGTCATCCATATCTACACACCTTCACACGATGCCAGTTCCTTCCAGTTTTGGCACCAGTTGAAACATCATGAAAATAGTTATTACCAAAAAATGCTTCATACTTTGGGTGGATGTCTACTATAACAAGGGACTTTGTTTTCTTGCTTTAAACTGTTTATCCCCCCACCGAGGTGTGTACATTAGACCTCCCTAGCCCAGGCCATGGCTCAGCTTGCTGTGTCCCCTGGGAGGTGTGATGGGGAGGTCTGACAGCTGTGTGGTGGGGAGAAGGATCCTGCTGGTTGTCAGCAGTGCTCCAGCTCTGGGACACAGTCCCTTGCCTAATTATATAGAATGAGTATCCAGGCTGCAGCCTCTGTATCTGTGCTCTGCTCACACCTTGTGACCACCTCTTTTGCTTTGGGACACATCCCTTTTCCCTGTGTTCAAAATTTTTTCTTCTGGTTTCCACCTTAGGAAAAAAATTGGTTCAAAACAGCAGCCCAAATACTTAGGAATTAATCTAATCAACACCAAGACACCAGTGCTGCACAGACCCAAGCTGTCTCCCTATTAGTCTCCTGGTGTTTACAGTTTGGTTTGACCTATGCAATAAATCCTAAGTGGCCTGTGGGCTGCCTACCAGCAGTGCCTCTTTCTGTGTGCTGCCTCTAGCAGAGGCGCTGCCCAGAAGGTCCTGATACTATTAATCTCTCCCCAAGAGAAATTAAAAAGTCCTAAAACCTTTCCTTAACTCTAATCCTTTTGTTGTTTTTCTGTCATTCAGTTCACTTTCTGTGTGATTTTCAAGCTAGAGCTGACCAGAGTTGAAAGTAGTTTATAATGAAAACATGCTCCAGTGCTTTTTTAAATGGCATTAGGTTACAGAGACCATAGAGTGCACATCTTATTTTCACTGATGATCAGAACTACAAAACCAAATTTAAAAAAAAAATCTGCCTGAAGCAATCATAACATTTTTCCCCCTTGTGCTGCAGCTAGGCTATTAACAACTTAGAAATCTGCCCTATATCTCAATTGATTTGAAATATGGTGGAAAACAAGCTTCCAGTATTACTAATTGTGCATAACATTTTAACAGCTGCTGTGTTTCATCATAAATCTGTTTATTTGGGGGAAGGAGCTAAGGGTTGGTCTGTGCAGTGAAATCTCAAAAGCTCTGGGTTTTAAAAATATTAAAGGTTACAGGGGTGAAATGTGCCAAGAACTTAAAAAAAAAAAGAAAGAAAGAAAAAAGGAAAGAAAAAAAAAGTTATTGTGTGTAATTTGTAAAGCAGTTTTTCTGTTTTACTTTCAAGAAGTTGCTGTGCAAACTCTAAAGAGGAAGGTCTGCTTCTGCCAGACCTGCTCATCCAAAGCAAGCAGCCATCAATCTGTCAGAGCCAAGGTGGAAATGTGCAAGCCTCACAGCAGTGGCCAGGTAAGGGAAAGGACTGGGGACAGCCTGGCTGGAGTGGGAGGGAAGATCTGTCCCCAGCACCAGGCAGCAGTCCCCAGCTTGGCCTGGCTCAAGAGGGTTTCTGCTTTCCTTCTCCAGCCTCGTTGACTGCAGTGAGACTATGCCAGCCTTCACATTGCACATCTGTTGCACATGGACAGTGATATTTACTTGCCATGGATATTTTATGGAGACAAAACACTGATTCCTGAGTCAGTCAGCAGACCTTCCACTATGAGTCCTGAGCAACGAGTGTGTGTGGTGCATGCTAAAAAGGAAAACCAGAATTCTTCAAGTTTATTTGCTCTTGTTGTATTACCCCAAGGCAGTACAGCAGAGAATCTGTCCCTTTCCAAACCATGCTGGAGCTAGGAATGTAATTATCATTGCCTTCAGTGCTGAAAAACTCCTTAAAGCTCTTCCAATTCTGGGAACAATGGTCTGTGAATCTCTCTGGACTGAAGATTAATGCACCTCCTTCTGCATCCCCGTCACCTGATTCAGTCATCTCCCTCTCCTGGAATGTGTGTGTGCTACTGTAAGCACACCAGAACTCCAGGAGCAGGCAGCCCCCTTGCACAGACCTGGCTCAGGCTGCAGAGGCACCTCCAGTATGTGTAAACTCCTGGAGAGAACTTGCTCAAAACTGCTCACTTTGGGGATAAAGCTAAGATTTTTTTTCTTAGAAATTTGACTGAGTGGCATATATTATCCTCGTTCTGAGGAAATCTCAGAGTTAAGTGGGGTTTGCAGTTTGTGGTGGCTGCAAAAATACAGTTTTAATGCATAAGAAAACTGATTTTCTTGCTGACTGATTTTCTCAGAATAATTCAAGGCAAAACCCATAAAATCCTCAGTATTTTGTGCATCTGATCACATTATCACACTGCTTATCTGCAAATCTCATTTTGATCAGCTTATATTGTCTTTTTCAGGATCTTGCTGATGACATTTGCTTCACATGGATTTGTTTGATGTCTAGTAGCCCTCTTGTGTTGCCCTTCAGAGTTTTTATTTAATAGAATCATAGCACAGCTTGCATTGAAAGAGACCTTAAAGATCACCTAGTTCCAACCCTGCTGTCGTGGACAGCAACATCTTCCACAACTGACATTGCTCAGAGCTCCATCCAGCTTGGCCTTGAACACTTCCAGGGATGGGGCATCCTCAGCTTCCCTGGACAACCTGTTCCAGTGCCCCACCACCCTCACAGTAAAGAATTTCTTCCTAATATCTAATTTAAATCTACCCTCCTTGTCCTGTCACTACATGCCCTTGGAAATAGTCTCTCTCCATCTTTCTCCTCTTCAGGCACTGAAGAGCCTCTTCAGTCTCTCTTCAGGCACTGGAAGGGCAAATCAAGTCATCCCAAAGCATTCTCTTCTCCTGGCTGAACAATCCTAGTTCTCTTACCCTTTCCCCACAGAAGAGGTGCCAAAATGTTTATTGACATAATTTCCTTCTGTCTGAGCAGTTATGCTTTACGAATAGAGATAATAAAATTAATAATTTTTTTATTGAAGCACTATAAATTACATGTTAATGAAGGCTGTGACCATGTGGATGGTGTGTTATTCTTGAACAAAATGGCTGCAGCTCTGTGCTTGGGTCAAAAAGCTTGGGACCAGACAGGCATTGAAAGCTTCACAGCATTCCTGGGCACCCCACAGGTGTCTGACAGGTAAATGACAGTATAATTTTGTCCATGAGACACAGAGGAAATTATTCTATTGCTAATTTTCTCTACATGAAGCCAGGTAATTGACTGGATTAAAAAAACTTGTGCACAGTATAGCAAAGGCAATTTGCTGTGTAACTGATATTTATTTTACAGGGCATCTCATACATACAAGAGAAACTAGAGGAATTTGTGTTCTGCTATATGTATAAAATGATCTCTTAGGAAGAGGATCACAAGGTGAAATCTACCTCAGAATTATATGAAATATCTTTCATGGAAAACCTGACCCTCTCACATAGTGTTTTTTCTGCCCATCACACTCTGATCTGCAGTGTCTTGTCTCAGGCATTGCTCCCAGGGATGGAAACCTGCACAGCAGAGTGGTAAATAAGTGAGTTTTTGAATTTTCAAACATGACAACCTACTTTCAGATGCTTGACCTAGCACAGAGAAAGGAAAATGCAGCGTGCAAAATTCAGCACCCCAGAACTGCTTCTTACCTACATTTTCACACTCTTCCTCTGTGTGCAAAATAAACATAGTAGTCCTGCAACCAGCAGAAGTCTGCAGATACCAGCTGGAGTGCTCCTGCTCAAGGCAGTGGACCTTAATCATGAACTGTATGTTCATTAGGTGGAATTCCCTCTCTCAGCTGAATTAAGCATTCCACATAAGCCCAGGCACAGTACAGCATCATCACCTAACGCTTGTGATAGTGTGGGTGGTGTCCTGCCGGTTCTGATGGCCCCTGGGAGCAAAGTGATTGCTTTGCTTTGGGGTGTTCCAGCACATCAAACTGAGAGGCCCAAACAGCTCCTAAATCCATGTGGCTCCTAGACTCCTAAATAGCAACTAAACAAATTTTCTCCAAATTTTTTTCCTTTCACTTTGCTCACAGTCAACTGCTTTTCCAAGAAAGCTGGAAAAGCTGTAGGGTTTGTGCAGGGTGCCTGATCTGAACATTTTTCTTAGAAATGTCATTCTGTTGTCACTCTCATAATTTCTGCGCATTTTTTCTTTTGGCAGACATTAGCAATTGTTTCATCTCATGCTCCTGTTCCTCCATGTCTTCCTCAAGAAAGAATCTGTTACAGGATTTTTCTCACCCCAAAGAATTGTACTCTTGTAAGAACAAGCAGTGAAGTTTTCATGGTGCAGAATTTTGCCTAGGATATTCCCAGGAGATTTGAAGCCCGCTTTGCTTATTACCATGAGATTGCATAAGTGCTGATTAGACTCATCTTTTTCCAAAGGAAAATATTTCATTTTTACTCTGAGCATGATTTTCCAGTGTATTGGTTTGTTCCACAGCAGATCTGCTTCTAACATCAAGTTTGCTTTAAATGCAGTGGAAGAAGCCCGTGGAAGCATCTTTAGCTCTACTATTTCTCTGATTCCAGTGTAACCTTTCACTCCCCTTTTGTGAGTCCTAGTGTCCTTCACATTTTCAAAGAACTGACTCAGATCAAAACGTTAGAATTATCCATAATGCTTTTGCTCAGTCCTTGAAGACATTCTGTGACCTTTTTTTGGTAATATGAACGTCTTAACAGGTAGGTCACCAAACAATTTTTCAGAGGTTTATACTTCTATTTTATTAAGTACACTTAGTGACAGTTTGGTCTTACATTTTTTTTTTCTGAGAGAGGATTAAACCCAGTTGGTTTTGCATTTGAATTTTGCATTTTATGTTTGCTTGTATTTTATGTTGCTCAGTACCTTTTACTCCCGTCTCTTCTGAGAACTGACCTGACTTAAAAATAGCTTATGGATGGTCATAAATTGCAGTTCTTACCAAATTTGCTATTTGGCACAAAAACTGTCATCTCACTCTTCCGAAAATCACTTCTTTGCCTCAGGTCTTGTAAACTACCAACTCTATTAATTCCTTGCACTTGCCTGTGCCTCTGCCTGTCTCTCGTTCCGAGACACTGTATATCACTTACTCCAAAACTCAGTGTGTTTACAGTGCCCACGGGAATGAAAAAGCAGAAGACCTCGTAAACTAAATAGTTTCCTAATTAACACATTTAATCTAAAACACCCCAGCAACTTAGCTTGAGGGGGAGAAAGAAGGAGGAGAAATGTGCTATTCTTGAGAATACTCTTCCTCTGCTTATCTTGAAGGCACAGCTATATACCTCTGGAAGGTTGCCCTAACCTGCACCTCTAGCCCTCAGCAGCAGTGGGAAGAGTGTCTTGCTGCACTCATATCTATTTCACCCACAGGTCCTTCCCTTTTACACTGGGTTTTGTTGCTTTCTTTTCAGCCATTTAAGACCAAGTGCTATTGTCCTCTGCTGCTGCTGCTGCTGCTGCTGCTGGAGCACGGCAAGACTTTGAAACAGTCTCCATGACAATCAGAGAGATGCAGTCTGGATCCTAATGGGGGTGATACATGTCTGTGATTGTATCCTGCAGAGCAAGGTACGTGGATGCAGCTGCTGGAAGATGTGGGTTAAGAACTGCTGGTTCCTCCCTCCTTTTAGGACCATGCATGGTGCTACAGGGAAACCTCTTTGCTCTGTGCTGCCACAGCATCTCCTTTTCTGGAGATGTTCCCCAGGGGCTGATTCTGTCTGGTGTGAGGTTTAGAAAGGGATGAGAAATATTAATGGCTGAATGATTATAATGCCTTAGAAAATGGAGCTGAAAGTGCAGTGTATAGAGATCAAATTGAAACACAGTATCTGGCTGTGAGATTTTGAATTATATCAAAAGGGAATTTATTCCTGCTTTTTAACTTCTTGTTACCTGCAGAGCTGAATTCTTAAAACATCAGTTCCTGCCTATTATGGCAGTATGCTGTGTTCTGTCCAGTGTCTTAATGTAAAACAAAGTTTTAAAATACAAAAAGATGTGCTAGTTTTAGGTACATCAGCCATTCATACAGAACAAAATATTCAAATGATATGATTTATAAAGTACTGGATGGCACTAAACTGGTTTTTTTCCTTGGCTTTATGATGTAAAAATGAGGACAAATGCTGTGGAATGAAAATGAACATGAATTCTCTTTGGCGAACAGGATGTAACCTGTTTTCTGAATGTCTACGCTGGTGTCTTTGCCCATTGTTTAAATGTGACAAAAGAGCTTTATGCTGATGCTGCTTTAGTTATCATAAAATTTGCCTCTTCAGGGCAAATGCCAGTCACATTAGTCTGATATTCTTTTATTACCAGGTTCTTTGTATCACATTTGAGCCAAGAAGCATATGAACCACAAGGTATCCTGAATACTGGAATACTAGATATTTGTATGTGTTTTTAATAGACCATGTGCAAACAGCCATACAAAGTTAGTGAAGGTGAGAACTGCATAGCATGACATATGGTGAATAAAATTGATAATATTGGAAAAGTAATGAGAGCTATGTAATGCTTATGTATCTATTAATATCTGTATCCACATACACCCCCATGTATTCTAAATATATGTACAGTAGCTCTAACTTTCAGCAAGTAAAATGAGAATTCATAATGCAGTAGAAGGAAAAGAGCATGAAAATGAAAACAGAGGCAAAGCCACAATAAAACTGAAGCAGTCAGGAGGAACAAAAGAAAAAAGATACCTATTAAAATTCATTCTATAAAAGGAGGATTGTGGATGTAGGGAGCTATTTCCAGTGAAAAAATGTTTAAGAGAAGCTTCTTGTGGTTTTGCAGCAGAAATCTTTGACCTTTCATGTGTAGTGTGACCATAAAGGCTGTGTCTTGAGACAGAAGGAGTAAGATAAGACAATGTTTGGGTGTTTTAGGATGAACAGAAAGCATTTTCTTCATCTTTCTTTACATGACCTACCAATGACAGACCTAAGCCTTTGGAAAATTCTCTATATCTGCTTTAACCTTGGCTCCATCTAGATGCTTTGTTCATCTTCTCTAGTGTGTCAGCCTTTATGTTTACTGGCTTGTGGCAAACACTCCATAGGAGGCCTCCTTATGAACAATTCCTCTTTTACCCCCGCATATTCTCTGAGAGATTTTAATATAATTTTGCTTTTTCACCCTTTTCTTTTCACTACAAATTCTCATTCCTTATTTCTTTGGGAACACAATTTTATCTGCAAATTCTGCATCTTCTTTCGTGCCGGGAATAGGCTTGGAGAGAATCTCAATTAGGACTACATGGGAAATATCCAGACAAATCTCTTGAGATTTCAAAATAATACCAATGTAGAAACTATTCTAAGTACTATGTTGCTAGGAAGGAACCAGGTCCTGTGGAAATACATCCTGTCCTGATGGGAGTGAGGTGTCTGACCTCCATGTTATAGGATAGTACCTCAAACAAAGAATATGCACATCTGGCTCAATGCCAAGAGAGACTTGATTGGGAACAAGGCCAGGGCAATCAGAGCAAGAGGCAGGACACTGAGAACTGAGCCCAAGGTACAAGCAAAAGAGTAAGGGAAATAAGAAGACACAGCACATTGTGTCTGGCATGGATCTCTAGCCAAGCCCAGGCTGTGTAGCTGTTGAGTCTGTTATACCTATCGTAAAATCAGTAAAGAGAGAAAAGTCCTCTGGGTCTCTCTTGCAAACCTGTTCTTGTTCCTATTGCTGCCTCTATTTCTATTCTTTTCTTGCTTGCTAATTGCACCTTTTCAATGTTAATGTCACATACCTGGTCACTGCTCAATCTAAGCATTTCTAATTTAATCACTCCTCGGGCACCAGCTCCTCTCAGTGCTCTTATTTGTGCTGTGGTTCTTTAAACAGCCCTGCAGTCTGTGAAAATCTCCCTAGAAATGAAGCAATATTCCCCACACATTTCACCTCAGTCTTGCAGAGAATGACTCTTGCTTCTCTCAGCTGCTGCATCTTTGCATACACACGCACAAGCTACATTGACCTTTCCTACTACCGTATTTCTCTGACGCTTGAAAGTAACTTGCTGGGTTTTATCCTCTTAGCCCTTATGACATTTCTGTCATCAAAGAACCTTCCTCTAATAGAAATCATCTTGCAAGCTAATCTTCCATTCTCTAGTGCCTGTCCTTTACGGTATTTTTCCAAGGTGATTCTTGTTCTGTTAATTTTGGCCTGTGTTACTAATTAATCCCTCTGCCCCTGTTGTTGGCCTCTCTGTTTTTCTTGTCTTTTCTCAATTTAGCATAACACCTATGAATATTATTAATATGTTGTCTATGCTTCTTTCTAGCTCATTCTGACTCAGATTATTCTGTAATTCTGTGATTACTGGAAGTATTACGTCAGGCAAAACCAAACACTGATCCTTAAATATTTACCTGTCCTCTCTATAAACTGCTGTTATTTTCTTTGTCTGTTAGCCTTGTTTTGGTCCTTCATTCTAGACTTCAGACCAAATGAGATATTTTCTTCCACAAGCAAGTTCAGTCAAGCTTTTAAAGAATGATTTTGGGAAGCATTGGAGGCAGTCTTCCATTCTCATGCTCTCCAGTTTTATGTCAGTGTAGCTGCCTGGCTTTGAGGCAGAGGATGATCAGACCAATTGTTTAAAAAAATGGCTTAAATCCAAGAGTATTATATTTATTGTCTTCCACTCATCCATTGATTTGGTAATTCCTTAAAAAAAGGATTGTCTTTGTCAGACAAGATCTATTCTTTATAAATCCTGCATCTTATTGCTTATCATTGCATTATTCTCTGCAAATGAAGTGACTATTTCTTAAGAATACTTTTTCTGTTGTTTTTTGTCTTTTTCCAGTGCTAGAAGCTAAACGTATATCATTGTAATTAGTAAGAACTTTCTTCATTCTTTTATGAATGCTGAGACAGTGCCACATTTGCTTTTCTGTTCAGCGTTGGCAGAGGGAGGATGGATAAAGGCGTAGCTGTCTCCTTCTCCTCTTAGCACCTCCACACACCTGTGGTGTGTGATTCTAACCACTTGATGGTGCAGGAGATGTGGTGGAATGTGGCCATCACTGCTGATTCTAAATCTCAAGATTTTGCAAGATAATTTATGAGGAATGTTATAGCAGCTTGAAGAGAATCCAGGAAGAATAAGTTTGGTTGTTTTCTTAGGGTTTTTTTTGTTCCTGTTTCTCATGGACACTAGATTTTTGTCAGGAAGTATTAAAGGTCCCAAATGATGTGCCAGCAGAGTGTGACTATTTTATGCCTATGTGCCTGCATCAGAAGATGATCAGGGTATACATGGTTTAAACACTCCTAGAATTGCCCCATAGTTTCTTCCTGACTAATTCTGCAGCTGTGTCTAAGTTTGAAAGGTACATGAAGCAATGCCTCTGAAAATACTTCGAGTTTTATTTCCACAAGGGCAATACTACTGACCACTCCATTTCTCTGCTGTCCTGTGCATTTGGCCACTAAAAAGCATCAGCAAACACAATCTTATTTCTGGTGTAAGATATTAGCCAGACATTTAAACAAGTAAAGTTAGGTTTCCTTGAGGTTGGGAGGTGAAGTTATCTAAGGGGCACAGTTGACTCCCTCGACTGGTTTGAACTTTAGTGCATGAAGAAGTACACCTTTCTCCTCTCCTAAGAGAAATAAATATTAGAAGGCCTGGAGAGCAAGTTCATCCAGAGCTACATGTCCTGGAATCTTAGTGTGAGATGTTATGGACTCATCTCTGTATTCACCTGAAAAATCAAGGTTTACTTTGAAAAACCAGGTTTCTAACTAATTCACTGACTTGCAGCATAAGTAACTTAGACATCTATTATGTTGCTGTTCTTGCTCCACAGTGCTAAGCAGAGCAATCTGCAGCTGGGAAAGGACTAGGGCTTTGCTGGTGTTCTGTGCCTGTGAATATGTTGTGTTTTGGTTTGACATGTCAAATGTTCTCTGAAGCATGGCTTCTCATTTACCTCACCAATCAGGAAGACACTGTTGTATTCCTAAATTATTTTTTCTTTCAAGTTCTCCATAAAATAAGAACTATAACAGCAAAAAATGCAGTTGGCCACTACTGAGCTCACTGACAACTCCAGGCTGAGAAGCCACATTTAACAGTGGCTTCATCTAGGATGGAGAAGGGGGATGGCTTTACTTCACATTATAATGTTTGATCATCCACAAATGAATTTACATCTTGCTCAGTTGTACCCTCATGTGGGAAAGATGAGGTATACATCTAAGGAAAGAAACCACTGCAACAATGTTCTCTAAATATACCACTGACTGTAAACCAAAGCACCGCAGAACACTGGATTTCAAAAATATTAGAAAATATCCCTTTTTTTGTGTCCATGGTCTTTAAATTATAAATGTTTATCTCCACTTACACATCTATCTATCTATATATATATACATACATGTATATATACATGTATATATACACACATTTATATATACATATTCATATTTATCTGAACTGAACTACTTACTAATTAGAATCAATACAATGTGTTGTCTGCCTCCTGTTCATTGTGTCTGCATCCTTGTTCTGCAGTCAAACCCTAAATGCAAGCAAGTTCCCTTTTCCTGGGAAGTGTATGATCAAAGGAAGATCAAAGCAGAATCTGAGCTCAGGGTGTGTAATTTTTGGCTGATCAAACACCGATATGTTCCCCTGCGTTGAAACGAAGGTTGGAGGAAGTTAACTAACTGGCTATAACATTTCCTTTGCATTATCAATTGGCAGTTCTAAGGGCTCCTTCCAAATCAGAAATAAACTCTCTTTGCTACCATAGTGCATATTAACCACAGACACCCTTGCAAAATAATCTTACAGGTGAAATACAGAGTCATACCCAGATCCTACCTCAGTCTGAAAGTCTGCTTGGGAGTTTTTTCTGGCCCCTATTTGTCCACTTGCAGCTAAGTGGATTGTGCTGCAGAGTAGAGGTTCAACTGCAACAAGAGCAGAAGTTGCTCGCACTGCTTCTGCGTTTTTGCATGTATTGTTTTCTTCAGAGAGAAAACTAGATGGATCCTCACAAAAGCTGGGAAGACATGATTCAGACATCAGTGCTATCAGTGGGCAGATTATATGGCCCACACTTTTGATATCATTCTAATCTCTGAAAGCTAGATTGTTTTAAGACATGACATTTAAGATACTGCTAATGTTGTTAGCATTAACTGCTACAGCCCTGGCTATACTTGTGCAAATAAGAATCTGATTCTTCCTTTGATGTTGCTAAGTTGCTTAGAGCCCAACAGATGTCAGTAATCCTAGCATCATAAAACAATATGTATTTTACCATCAGAAAGAAATACATACAGCAAATATATTGAAGTTTCAGCTTCCAAAGAGGTTATAAACAAGAATGCATAAAACAGGATATGTTTTAAGATGAGGGTATAACAGCAGCTTATAAAACAAACATTTGGAAATAACTTCCAAATTATATTCAGAAGTGAAAACAAAAGTGGTAAAAATATTTCAGGCTCCACAAATATGGACACTGATTCAAACAATTAAGAAAACAGCTAGAGGACTGTGAGTTAATACAGAGCCTCCAGAAGTTGCTTTAAATGTAGATAACTGAGATCACATGTGTACATGTGTAGGGGAAGAACCCAAAAATTCTTTAGGGGAAGAAAGGTAGCATGGTCTCCTGACATGATTGTATTTCCTAGTAAATCCCATCAAAACTCTGAAGTCTAATAGACTTTTTTTTTCTAACTGGTGACTAGAACAAGGACAAAAGGTTTCTGGCAAAATTACTATCAGAACATTGACAAGAGTTACCCAGGTGAGTTAACATTACTACCAGAACAAGGAAGGTGAAAATCCTATAGCAGGGTATACAGGAAGTGCTCCACAGCTTAAGCTTGCTGGAAATGCAGATCTGAGCAGAGCTGGTGCTTGTTCAACCATTTGTCCCTCTGCTGTATCTGGAGGTGGTACTCAGGCTCTGCTCTGAATGGACAGGTCTCGCACTGAGAGCCAAGTTTGTCTCCAGTAAGGTCAGATTTGGAATGGCCAAAAAAAGTGTCCCCCTGCTTCACTCTGCCATGGGGTATGGTCTGATTTGCCTCTCCATCATGAAGAAGATCCTGTTTCCAGTACATTCTCTGGGCATCCGAAATGTGTTCACTCAAAATGTTTCCCATTTAATTTCCTCCAGACTTGCTGGGGGAGCAGGTGCAGAGAAGGAGGGCTCCTGTGCTGTCCTGTTCTCTCTTACTGGGACAGAGTAAGTGCTCACCTACAATAAGCAAAACCACATAATCTAAGTAATGTGTTTATGGACACACAGTGGATGTGTTCTGCTATAGCTCCACTATAGACAATTGCCTGTGGAATCTCTGACATTTGCAGACAGAAAAGGAAACAAACCTGTCCTCTTCCTGTCACCTCGGCAACACAGTCAAGCATAGACACTGACACTTCAGAGAGAGGTGTTCATTTGTAACTTCCAGTACCCAAAAGTAGAAGGTTTTACTGAGAAAGCACTATGACAGGAGCATATTTAAACCAAAGCAAAACAGAAGATTTATGCTGTCTGCTATGTGTGCTTCAAGAAGCCTGGGGTAGTAAAAGTCTGAAGGATTAGAAACACAGCCAGAGTCAAAGAAACTTCCAAGAGGGCACTTTGGTACAGACCTTAAACTTCCCAATGGAAATAGAAGAGACAGAATAGTTTGCTTCTAAAATATAGGCACTAACTGAAAGTGATTGGGTCCTGCCTCTTAATAAATAACCATTCATAAGCTGAGGCTTCCTAAGTGTGTGGGTGCATGCTCTTAGCCCTTCCTGGCTGTAAGAGAAAAAATGTGTTAACTTAAACCACCTTCACAGAACTGAAGCTGGTGCCTGTTGGATTTCAGCTCAGCCGTGAGCATGTGTGCGCTCAGTAACAAGTGGTACCTGTTAAAGTGACATGAACTGCTCACAGATCTCAGATTATGCAGTGATAGGTGTACTAGAAGTTGAAGACACAGAGAACTTCTACTGGGCTAAAAACTGTGTAGCTCTATTGATCTGATGCCAGCTGAAGA
The DNA here is from genome assembly GCF_000277835.1 of Geospiza fortis. Lineage (NCBI taxonomy): Eukaryota > Metazoa > Chordata > Aves > Passeriformes > Thraupidae > Geospiza > Geospiza fortis. Next base: position 4,611,861 of record NW_005054302.1, on the reverse strand, counting down.
TTGAGCGTATTGCACTTAGAGAACAGACATCTACTTTGGCTTCTAAAATTAAAAAAAAAAAGATGAAAAGAAATGGTAACTACACAACCTTTTTCTGGCTTTTGTTCTAAGACTCAGCAAAGCTGGTGAGGGTCAAATATCGAACACTTGGACAGGCACAGTTTAGTTAGAGACTTTCAGCACAGGCAGCAAAAAAGAAGTTCAAACTTGGCCATGTTGGCTCATCTTGCCCAAATGAATAAAATGGGAATGAAACAGGGTGAACGTGTGGGCATCCTTCACAAGGACTTCTGGATAGCTTTTGGTGCCCACTGAGAGAGTAATCTGTAAGGTTAACAAAGGAACACTGGTGTTGAAATGCTGAGTTGGTTTGCTAACAGAAACCAGAGATGGCAAATGGGACAGAGGGGTAGAGAGAGACAGTGGGATAAGAGTGACAAGTGGCAATATGTTGAGCTGTTCTGTTTCTGCTATATATAGGAGGTAGCGGTTATCCTACAGAAGGAAATGTAGAACAAGATGTGCAGATTTGAAGACGATGTGGAACTGACAACCTGAGAAATGCCATCCATAAAGGAAGTAAGTCGAAGATGCTGAGAAATCTGCCTTATGTGTAGGATATGAGGGATGAGAAAGGCAGTGCAAACCAAAGATGGAGAAACCAGAATATGGTGGTGAGAACTGTGCTCATTTGCTCATTTGAAATCTTGATATTGTTGCAGGGCAATGACTCAGAAGCCAGAGGGGGTCACTGAGGGAAGAAAGCCCAGGCCAGAGTAGATCCCCAGGACACATTTGCAAAGAGCTGAAAATAGGAGAAAAGCTTTAGTTTTCACACAATAAAGAAAGTTGCTAGATTTGAAGAATAAATGTGTGAACATTCTTGGAGTCCTTAGTCACTTATGCAGTAGTATGCCAAACAGTTTTTCCGTGGTGGCAATGGTACTTAAAAGTGCAAGAGCAGCACCGGAGGCTCAGCACCCCCCCGGGCAGCTGGCATTGATACCCGACAAGAAACCAAGAATGTATTTCAGCCAGCCACCATGGGAATCTGAAATTGTGTAGCTAATGCTTTCAGTGCTTCTTCTTGAACTTTAGGACATTTTTCACCTACACCAAACCATTTATAAAATACCATGTATGCATTGTTCATCTGTAGAAATTCTCTTGAGTGCATATATGCCATTTACATGATTGGTGTTTCCCACCTCCTGACTCCTCTGTCTTGAAACCACAGACCTTATTTCTCTACTGCCCAGATCTGAAGAAGTGTGTCCTAGGCTTCAGATACAAAATTTCCAGAATGGAGAGATTACCACTGAAGTGTGTGTGAGATCCAGTGACGGACACATGACACATCCAGCCTACAAAGCTCCCCCGTCCACATTACAGGGACTTGGGATCACACAGGGCCTGGAAACTCCCGGGGAGACTGACACTGAAAAAGAGGATGGAAGCAGGCCAGCTGCCTGCTGAGGACACTAAGAAGAATATGAATGAAGCTTGAAGCAAAACAAATATGAAGAAAGTGAATGAAGCTTAAAGCAAGACAGGTATTAATGACTGAGCTGTGGTAAGGCAAAAGGAGAGCACGGGTCTGGATAGAAAGAAGAGGCAGGGAATCTTCTGTAAGGCTTTTAAAAATAAAAGATTGACTATTTTAAATTAAAATATTATAAAATATTTAAAGTAAAATATCTAAAATCTCATAAAATATTGCTCTTTTGGATGCTGCCCAGCCACCCTCACAAATGAACACTCTCCATTGACACACACTTCTGTGCATCCTACTCAGCTTTCCTCGGGAGGGTCATGGCAAAATGAGGCTGAAAAATAGGAAATCTGCCATTTTCTAAGCTGAGAAGAGCAGTGCCAGGATCAATACAGCATGAAACAAGCATTGGACACAGCCTAACCACAGTCTCTAAAGCTCCATTGCAGCTTTTCTTTGTAGTTTTGGAACATCTCTGAAAGAGAAGAAACAATTTCCTTCTTATTGCAGGCAATGCCCATCAAAGTTATTTTAATGTAGAAAAACAAAAGTGTTTCAAAAGTGTTCAAAGGGGTTCTGAGGGACAAATGATGTGAACCTTCATTGCAAATAAGGGTACAAATAAGGGAACTGTAGCTCTGATCATAATAGATTTGGGATCCTCTCAGTGTTCTTTGGGCAAAAATCCTGGCAAACATTGTGTTTTGTACAACAGCACAAATGGCTCTTTTCCATCCACAGAAGTTTTGTGTTTTACATTTCATGTTTTATGTCAGTTCTGTCTGGGTTTATCCCACTTGCTGTCCTCAGAAATCTCTCCCAGGATTCTGCTGCCCAGTAATGTGACTAACAAATCAGAGATGTGCCATACTTTCTGCTCAATTAAGGACAGAAAAACAACCACACAAGCAGTATCTAGGCTATTGCTGAGAATGGTGCTGAGCATTTCAGATAGATGTTCAGAAAAGACTAAAAGGCAGCTACAGAAAAGAATCTTCATGAAATGCATTTCCTCCCTGTCTTTCTTGCTCAGTGACACACGAACATTTATTAAATTTTTTTTAGGAGGAAAACTGTAGCATTCTATAGTTTTTTTTCTTCCACAGAAATGCGAGTATTTTTTGGACTCTTTGTCACAAAATGGACTCTTTCAGCAGTAAGAAACCTTGCAACACTAAGTAACATGCTTCATGCCCGTCCTGTTCTTTCTTCCCCATAACTTTTCATGGGACCCTGTGGTTATTCCTGTCACCAGCTAACTGTTCTTCAACTCTGAAATGGGAAATAACAAAATGGAGATATGAAATAAGGAGGATGCAACTCCAGAGACCTGGCCAAACAGAGATAAGTGGGGCAATGAAAGCTAACATGGCAGGGCAGCTAGACTGGATGAGAGATATTTACAACTTTTTAAGTTCTTCAGGTTTGCAGTAGCCTACCAATTTATGCTGGAAACGTCTTTATGCTCCATATGTACATTGCAAATGTTGCAGTCCAGGGGCTGCTCTTCTTCTGCCACTGACTCTTTCTGTGGCCTTAGCTAAATCACTTTACCTTGTTGTTACCTTTAATCAAATTGTGGTCTTGTAGAGTATGATCCTTCTTTAATGCCTCTGTATCATGACATTGACTCGATGGGGACTTCTAAGATTGCAACCTAATTATTTACAATAAAACATAACTAGCTGAGATGACTCAAACCATTTTCTTATAGCCTTTACTTAGAAGATTTTTAATTTCATGAAGGTCTGAGAGATTTCCATGGTTTTGGGTGAAATAGAAATGGATTGGTAATGTTGTGCACTGGAATATCTTTCAGCAAAATGTATACCTACTATACCCCTTTATTATCTCTTCATGTTCCTGCAGTCTGCCAGCCTTACACAAATCTAGTTCTGTACAATTTTTTTCCTACAAAACAAGCTATTAAAAGATGTTTTTGCTGCTTCTTTGCACACAAAGATTACTTACAGACTGTTCTTCTTCTTATCTGATTTAGTTTGTTAAAAACATCTAATTGATTATATAAGAAAAAGAGACCAATGTACCTTTGCAGATGCCTTTGACTTGTTTGACAGAGTGATACTGTGCTGTGCTCTACAAAGTTCTATAATCTATACATCTGCTTCTCATTGTTATTATAATTTTTGTTGAGTATATTATCTTTCCAAAGCTATTGTTTGATTTGCCTTTCAGCAAGGGAGACTTCACCTTTCTGAAGTATCTTATTCATATTTTTACTAGGTTTCTGTTCTAATGCAACCCATTATTTTCAAAGGCTTTCAACAACAGAAGAATATCACTGTGCTCAGAGCAGATGTCTGAACTGGTCAGGAAAATGGTTGTTGGGGTAGTCTTTGACCATTTTCAGAGACTTTGGTGGCATGGATTTATTGTATAAGAAAATCTCCAAGCTCACTTACGCCTCAGGCACTCAGCATTCACTAAGGCAATGAACCTCTTCTCCAGGTTCATGTGCTCATGTTCTCCTGTCTTTCATACAAATGCATTGTAACACATCTCTACTAAGAAGAGAATACAATGAGACAAGCTGGAGCCAGTAGTCACAGTGATGAGATTATTTTGAACTGCCTTTAAAGTTTCTTGTGTTAATGACTGGCAAATAGTTAGGACCTCTTAAAAGCTTGGCTCCAATAGAGTGTAATGGCAGCTGTGAAACATAATTTCCCAAATAAGCTCTTACAATAAAGGACTCAGATATACAGAGTTCACCTATCTTTGCTTCTGAAAGCCCAAAGAACATACCAATTGTGCAAGCTTGCAGTCCCTTGTTAATTATAATCTCTGTTTATATAGCAGCCCTATCTCAAAACTCTTTTCAAACATTAAGACTCCTAGCACTTCTTTTATGTAGGCATTATTATCCCTGTCATTATCATTATCTCATCTTCCATTTTATAGGTGGTAAATGAGCAAAATCACACTGTGAGTCAGTAGCTGAATTGGGAATAGAATATTGTAGTCCTAACTTTGTCCCTTGCTTTAATTACTCACTAACATGATTGTTATTTGTGGGTTGAAGTGATTTTGTTCAGTGTAAGATCTCAGCAAAGATTTTTGTTTCTATGGCTTTCATGCTGATATTTTCAGCTGTTGATCTCGGTTTAAGTAGCTAATAAGAGATGCTGTCATCTTCCAATTAAATACCTATCAATAAATTTTAATATTAAACAATTTGAATAATAGACTGGAACAGCTCAAATGAAGCTTAGTCTATTGAACAATGAAGTATTTAGGTATTGATGTTGTGTCCTAATCTAGTCATAGCAAAAACCATGATGGAAATCTATGGAGAAATGTGCTTTTGTAAAGTAGCTGGGTTTTAAACAACAGTTGTTATTAATTAGTCTTTTCTTTTAATGTGAAAATACCATATGCAACTACTAAATTAAGTTAAAGCCACTTGTCTATTTTTTTTTTAGTCAGAAAATTTTAGTTGGTATAAAATACACAAATGTGCTCAGTTGAAACTAGACAGTTAACCTCATTGTCTCCTTTTCCAGGACTGTTTTAATCTGGAAAGGTAATCTAACCATTGAATTGGCTCAAACATTCCACTGACAGCACCCCACTCCTTTGTTTCTCTGTCATCAAATGTCATAAGAAATAGAATAAAAAAAAAAAAGATTTTCATGAGTGGAAAGAAGACCACAAGGTGAAATCCTGTGAGGAACCGAAGATACCCTGAGAAGTAAAAGCATGCTCCTCCCACAAGAGAAGGGTAAAACACTCAATATTACAACATAATTGTTTAGAAATAGAGGATTGCCCTTTTTCTTGTTCATTATTCTTTTCCTCCTCCTTCTTCTTTTAAATAACAAGATATCTTTGTCATTCCTTTAACTACACTGTAAAAGTCTTGTCCTCTGTCAGTGGTCTGCTTGCCTACAGGTGAAAAACTGGGTTTTGGTGAATTATCATAGAAATACATACTGCCTTAAAGGTCTACCTTTCCAAGGGAATAGATCCCTCAAATAAAAGTACAAAGCCCACTTTGCTGCCTTCTACTTGCCCCAATTATAGAACAAAAAATGCCTGTTGGTTTCAACAAACAAGATCTCTTTCAAGGTGATTTGAATGCTTTATTTTGTGGATGCAGCAGTCATGTACACAGTCTTTATACACCTGACAGCCACGGAGAAGAGAACTTAGTTGTGCAATTTCTTTCATAATTTTCTGTAGTAACAAGGTTACAATTCTCTGCATTTGTTCTGCACCATGTCGGCACTTTACACTCTGATCTTTAATTCATTATTTTTAATGACCTATTTATTTGCTCATAAACCAGATCTCCATGTCTCCCATTCACTTTATTAGACAAGTTACAACCTATCCTTTCCCTTCCCTTCCCTTCCCTTCCCTTCCCTTCCCTTCCCTTCCCTTCCCTTCCCTTCCCTTCCCTTCCCTTCCCTTCCCTTCCCTTCCCTTCCCTTCCCCTCTTATTCTTTTCCTATAAGACTTCACATAATACAGCTTTTGATCCCATCTCAGCTGTGTCTCTACATGTCCCCTCATTAGGAGGACATCCCATTCTCCTGGCGCCTGTTCCTGAGAGTTTATGCCCTACTTTAACACACACTTTGTGGCAAATGTCCTTCTCTTCCTCAGACTTGTGGACTAAATATGACAGACATAGGATTGAAAGTGGCAGATGATACCCGCCTACCTGAGAAATACTCTAACATTTCTCTGGTTTTTCATGCTATCACAGTTTATGGAATTTTAAAATGTGTATTCTTATAAGAATTATTACATATTTCTCTAACTGGAGTAGCTGAAACCACATATAGAACTATGTCTGCATAGGCCTGTGATTGAAATGACAAATGATATTTTTATGTTGTATAATTTTCAGTTATGCAATTTCAATTTCTTGAAATCTCTCTTCAAACTGTTATATATTGCTGCTCAAATAATAGCTATTTATGATTGTCACTTCTGTGCTGTACCTCCTATGTTCCACCTGCACTTCTTAGTTCTACAAAATGCACTCTTCTATAAAAATGTTAATTTTTGCCAGATTTCCCCCATCCTGTAAACTCAGCCTTCCCTGTTCTGTCAACTCAGTTTTCCCTTTGCTTTTCAAGCTTTTCCTTTTTACACTGATGCTTCTCCAGTGTGACCCACAAAGATGGTGAGAGGTAGATTAGCTAAGCTTTGGTCCTGGGCTCCTCAAGGCAAGGAAAAATATTTGTATCACAGCAATTATTTACAGACCTAATTTTAACTGCTGAAGTGTGAAGGTCAGAAGAAGTAGGAAACAGGATTCCTTGGTGTAGTCTTACCTAAGCACACAAAGAAAAGTTATGGTATCAATATTTTCTTGGAGTACAAAACAGCTAATCAGCCTCCTGCTATCATGCAAGGACATTACTACATCCAAGCATGTTCCTGTAGAGCTTTAAAAAAACTGGCCAACTTTGTTGAGTGTTTATTGCATTGATATTTTCTCCTTATTTCCAGATGCTCCAGTTGGTTTGATTTTATTTTGGAGAGAGTTTTATGTTTTCTCAGAGCACCTCTTGATTAAAATCAGATCATTCAGTTGCTTTCCCAATGTGTTTTCAGTCTAATTTCAGACTTGACATGGCAAAGAGTATAATAAAACTTAGCAGAAAGATACAGAGAGAAAACCGAAGAGCCCAGTAATAAAAGATTACATGGTTCTCCAGCAGAGTCTAATAAACACAGTGGTGAAGCAAGTTTAAAATGAAATCACAGTAAACAACTGCTTTCTTGCTGATTACCACTGGTAAAATAAGCACTTCTGAAACAATGCTATTTTTGTACAAAAGGATTATTCAGAAGCACATCATCTGTGATAGCAGCTAAATGCCAGGAACAATGGAGGGAAAACCTTGAGCTCATCTGTGTGTCAGAGCCTTTTATGTTCCACAAGGTGATCACGCAACTCAGAGGATGGAGCTATGGGAGAGGCATTTGCAGCTCGGGCAGCTCCATTTGCCACATGGGTTTTTGGGAAAGAGGGAAAGAAGCACCTGTGAGGAGCTGCTGCTGCAAGGTGCTCCATCAAATCCAACAGGCAGTTAATGACATAGTGTGAATCACAGTGAATCACAGTCCTAGTAAACCCAACATCAAACAACCTACACTACCCCTTTATCACCCTAGCCCTACGAGGAGCACTAATAACCAGCACCATTAATTTTACCCTTCCCATGAGCAGGTGCTTGTATCCTGAGCTGGATTTGACTACAGGGCACAGCACCTCATAGAATTGGACCTTCACTTTCTGGTCCTGGTTTAGAAAGTATGGGCATGAAGAAATTTTGTGCTTATGAAGTTTTGGGATGATACTCTAATTAAAAAATTAATATTCTCACTCCCCACCTCAAACTACAGCCTCAAAAGAAAAAAGCTGAAGTGCTAGAAAGCTAGTAAAAATAGTTTTATTTTTAAATAAAATTTCTAAACTTAATTCAAAATTCTGTAAGAGAGGTAGTTAAAATCCTGGCTACAAGCAGGATGACAGACAAATTGAAAGAGCAAGACTGTCCACAAAGACGTTCAGCTATGCAATAATGCAAGAAAAATGCATTTCCAGCAGTTGGTATCAGGGTTTCTTTGACTACTGCAATAATGGAAAGGTTGGGATAAAACCAAGGTCCATTGGATGTTCAGGGCCCAGGAGATAGCAGCAGAGCAGAATAATAATGAGTGCTTCTAACTTCCTTCATCACACAGAAGTTGACAAAAAACTCCAAAAATTAAAAAAAAAAAAATCTATATATGTATATATAAGGCCCTGGGCAAAATTTGAGCTATGTGTGTTGCTGATGAACAGCACAGTGAGCTGGAGTTGACTGAGCATGGATTTTTTCTAGTAGAGCTAGAAGTAAATGGCTTTGTCAACCATTACACTTTCCCATTTTTCTTAGATTTCCTCCCTGGAAGCAAGCCAGGACATTATGGGGAGAGGGAGGGTTGTTATGTGCATGGAATGAACAAGAAAAATCTCCTGTCTCAGGCTGAGATGTGCTGCCTGGAGCTGAAAGTCCCAAATTTAAGTCCCTTCACTCCCAGCCTTCTGTCTGCAGACAGCAGCTGCCAGGCTGTTACCCCAAGTGTCCCTTTCGTAGCGCTGCTGTTCTACACTCTGTGCATATACAGATGGATCACATGAACATTCGTGAGGACTGTTCTGCCTTTGGCCCATGGAATGACCTGCTAGAGTTAGTTGATGTTTCATCAACCACTAGCCATGTTCTCCATTTAAAAATATAATCAAAGTCTGCTCCTCCAAATTCCCTGAAAACTCTGTAAACTACTAAGAAAAGCAAAAATATTAAATGTGGAAGGTCATTACTCTGACCCTGCCATTCTAAAATGTATTGGCTAACGAATAAAGTTTAGTGAATTTTTAGTGCATAGTTACAGTTAAAATATTGTCCTTCTTTCCTCCCTTTGCAATAATTTTACTCAGATCCACTTTGCATTAGTAGATGTATGCATGTGCAGCTTTAGAATTCTGATGTTATAATTAGATCTGTGTATTTGGTCAGGCAAGATCAAGGTTGTCTACTTATTTCTTCATAGTCTGGATCAATGTTCTACTCCTAGAACCATTTAACACCCTGTTGAATTCTGCAAGAGCCCAGTAACCTTCCTCGGTCGGCATCACATGCATACTTTTTTTCTCTTTTTTTAAAATTATCACTATCACATGTGGGAGGTTTCTTCTTTACCAGAACAAGAAAAGAATATTTTTCAAAAGTAAGAATAGAAAATGAATATGTAAAAGTGTCCTTAAGATTCATAAAGAATCATCTCCTGAAACTGAAATAATTGTGAGTCCATACCACCCAGACTACCTTCTTCTAGAAGGTGTGGGGGAAAGAAAGAAAAAGAATATCTGAGCTGGGTAGCCTGGGAAGCAGAACTGTCAGCCATAGTAAAGCTCAGAATCTCTGGAGGACACCTCTAGTATCTTTGCAGGATCTTAACTGACCTATCAGTGCATATGAAACAGAAATTTATTTTATTTTGGTAGTAAAATCCATTCTATCTACAGTCCTAGGTTTTCAAACCATATTTAAATCACTGGGTTTCACCTATTGTAGTGAGAGTATGCAAAGTCCTGGAAGAGTTCCACACAGATGGCCTTAATCCCATGGGGAGATAGCAGATTATTGCCAGGGTTATTGGCATTCATGGAGTGCTTGGTCTGGCTGGCAAATGATGACATCAATCTTGGTGAAAAAGGGATCATGCATTATTCTACATGCAATCAAGTGCTAAATTTAAACACTGGTGGGACAATAAATTTTTTTGGAAGAAGGGTCATTAATAGGCAAGGGTCTGAAACATCAAACCTTTACTTACATGAACAGCCTTTGCTCACAGAGGTTATCTCATTAGGCAACTGCCTTACTGAAAAAAGGGCCTTGTACTACAGGGATTGAGGAATTAGTATCTGCAAGAACAACTTTTCTAATTATAGACTAAAAAAAATAATGTATGAAAGTCCGTTTGTGGGATTTAGAAGTATGTATGCTGTCTGCTTCTTAACAATGGGAATCAAGAGAAAACTGGGAGTTATCAAGGTTCTAATGAATACAAACCTTGTTGTAAAATTAAAAATCTATCCCCTTAATATAATGTCCTCTATCACACAGTGGCCAATCCTGTTTGAGCCAGAAACTTAATCCCCATAAATGTCATACTGTTTATATGGTATGCTTGAATTCACTATAACTAATGACCAATTTATTCCTGAAAGAGGGCACTCTTGAAAATATCGTGTCCTTTATTTTTATGCCAGACAAAGTAAGGGCTTTTCATGACCACATCATCTATACTTTTTATTTATATATTCAAATATAATTATAATAGTTAATCAGAGCAAAGGAATAAAGCACAATAACAACACAGATTTTTTCCTCCTGATTTCTGAAACTTTCTGCTCATGGGTAGTCCATTTGGTTGGCTCACAGCCAATGTGAACCAGAATACCAAGATATGTGTTATTTCCCTTTTAGTTTACAATGCTTCTCTTCTGACTCTCTTGTTAAACATTGTAAATTAGTTGCCAGAAAGAGCAAGAACAATCTCTGCTTTTCATTCATTTTAGCTAAAGCAGAAATATTGCAAAACTGTACAAGAACACACAGAGAAGGGGCTGGGACAGTAGGGAAGGAGTTAAACATTTGCTGAGGTCTATACTACTGTCCCCTCCTGAATCCACTTTTCACTCTCTACAGTTTAGGAAAAACCTTGGAATAATTATGATACTAATACACAAGACATATTTTCACTATTTTCTAATCCTAAAAGTAAGGTATAATGTCAATAATTGAAGGTAATGGATAACAGGTAAAATTAATACACAAAGGATTTTTAATTTATTTAAGGTAATTTAACTTGCAGCAGCTTTGTGTTGCCTCTCCCAACACGTAAAACCTGAAGATATAGTCATATATTCTAGTGCAATAAATAAGTAGTCCTAGCTATTCACTTTTGCAATAAACACATCTCAAGTTAGTAAATTCTTGCTTTTGAACTTTATCCAATCCCCAATTTGGTTATTTCTGCCATAAACAGGGCTAACATTCTAAGGTATCCTCATACCTTTATTATATGTCCTAATACTGTTTTCTGTGCAAAAGGCCATTCTTACTGTGTTGCTTGGGTTTTTTAAAATGAATTCTTTCTAATCATCTAGCAACTTTTAATCAGCAGTCTGCACCTTCACAAACTTGCACGTGCTTTTGGGATTAAATGCTATCCTTTTCCCACTTTCAGTTTAGGCTAAAGGATTCAGTGGAGCCTGGTCAGGGAGCACAGCACCACTGCTCTATACCTTGGCTGCTTCTGTGAGGGATCAGAAGCGTTCTCCAGTGGCACAGGCCATGATGAGTGAACCCCATGCCCTCACCCTGTTTTGCAGCCTCCCTACTCAGCTGCAGCTTTGCAAAGAATAGAGGAAGGAAAGAGGGAATGGCCTGAGGATTGATGTGCTGTTTCAGCCTGTGGTGGTTGTTTTCTCCTCTAAGGCAGCGAGTACAGAGCACTGATTAATGCAGAACTCGGACGTGCACATTGGAGAAAGGCAAGGAGGAAGGAAAAAAGTGCAGGCAGAAAGCCAGTGAGGCTATGGATGTGTGTGTGTGAGAGGGGTTGGACATGTGTGCAAGGAATACTGGGCTGAGAATCATCGAATCATATAATAATTTGGGTTGGAATGGACTTTTAACACTCACTGAATCCAACCCCACTGCATGGGGAGGGGTATTTTAGCAATGGCACCAGCTATGCACCTGAGGGAGCTGAGTGAGATGAGTAGTGGACAAGGACTTGTCTCTCAGTACTGGACTGAACATCTTTCCTCTCTGTGCAGCACCCCTCCAGCATCAAGCTGTATTATTCTGGGGAGGGGAAGGAGTAATGGAAACCTCTATTCCTCTGGTTTTAGAGGAAGCATTAAGTTGGAGTCCCTTTACAATCATTTGGACTATCCCAACCATCTTGAATGTAGTTCATTCTATGCGGTATAAATCTTTCTCCAGAACAATCACAGAGTTAATAGTGCCTGGCCAAATTTCACAAGCTGTGGTGCATTTACTTATCAGAGACAAAAGACAGTACAAAAGAAATCTGCCTTGAAGCAGCAAAGTGCTTAAATGCTCAGCTTGCCAGCTTCTGTCCACCCCTGTGAAAGGTTCTCAGCTGTCAGGGTCAGCAGATCTAACGCATCTTTGTTCTTGACTGAAGATTTTTCCAACTCATGTCACAGCTTACCTCGTACAGATTTTCCTCCAGGCTTTTTAGCCACTAGAAAGGATGGATATTTTCTGTTTCTCCTTATAGTCCTGTAATTTCAACTAGAGCTTTATAGCAGCTCTCCTTCCAGCACATGGGGTTTGTCTAGAGCACACAACATAGAACCAATGGAACTTCCCGACCATCAGATGTCAGATTGTCCCATGTTGCCAGACACTACCACATCAGTTTGTTCCTTTTGGAAATGTGAATAGCTCCATCTTAATGGTAATTATTTTTTCTGCCCTGCTAGCACTTCTGAAAGAACTTTTAAAATAACAGATTTTCTTATGTTTAGAAATCTACCGTTTTTTGGCTTAAGTGCATTAATGGGCAGCTCATACCTGTTTGCTCTTGACTAAAACGCCTGCGATGCACTTAGCCTTGGTAAGGCAAGTTTTCACACACATTCCCACCAGGAGTCCCTGGCACTGCTTCGCTCCCACAGACTGACACCAGCCTCCCCGAGCAAGGACGGGTGCGCTGAGGGACGGGGTGTTGGTACGGCCGGGGACTCGGCACCGGGTGCGGTGCGGTGCGAGCGTGGCTGGCGGCCGGGCACACGGCAGCCG
>NW_005054302.1:4562138-4598311 GCF_000277835.1 Geospiza fortis | reverse complement strand
CTTCAGAGCGAGCGAGAGGCAGAGCCGGCAGCATCCCGGGCATTTCCAGCAAGCGCCCGCCAGCAGCCCGACACCGACTGAAATTTAGTCGTCTTCGGAGAGGGGAGGAAGATCCTCATCTTCCGTAGCCTCCTCAATGAGTGCCAAGCTCTCCAAAGAGTTGAGGCTGTCCCTGCCGCCTTGTCTTCTGAACAGGACATCTGCCACCTTAAATACCAGCAGCACCTGCATCACGCAAGTGGGTCAACTCTTTCAGTCCTTCTCATCCACCCTGGTTTTAATTGTCCTGGTCACCCTCATCTTCTGCCTGATCCTCCTCTCCCTCACCACCTTCCACATCCACAAGAGGAAGATGAAGAAGCGGAAAATGCAAAAGGCTCAGGAGGAGTATGAACGGGACCACTGTGCCCGCAGCAGCAATAGCAGCAGCCAGCACCCTGGGACAGTGGTGCAAGGAGAGGCACCCCAAAGAAGAGAAAGCCGACTGGGAAGACCCCCCCAGGACTCTGAGATCCAGTGCTCCTCTCCTTCGGCAGCCCCCAGCTCTCAGCAAGCACAGGCTTGTTTGGACACAGCTGGCGTGGGGCTCCTGCAGACGGTGATTTTGTCATGATGGTTTGGGGGAGACCTCGCAAAGGCACTGATTGATGTTTGTAAATATCTGAGTGATTACTCTAGTCCCCGAAGAAGAAGAAAACATTGCTAATTCAGATGAACGAACAAGCCCATGATCCAAGCGCATGACAGATCACATTGCGTTTCTCATTGACTGTGTGAGGAAAGGATGCATCTTTTTACTGGAGAAGGAGCTGCACACAGCTACTCAATATCAAGTCATCCACCTGCACAAGAGGGTCAGGGGTAGGGGGTCCCTTTTCTCTGGACATTATTACCCCAAGTACAGGGATAATTGGGTTTCCCACTGCTCTTGGGATTCCCACTGCACCCTGTGTCATTGTTACATGGTGTGGGTTGAGGTGTGGGGGGAGAGGCAGGTCTGGTCTGGTGGGTGCCTTTGGAGCCCTTCTGTTGGAGCAGACTGATGGTACACTGTGGTCTCTCCTTTTGTGCTGGGATCTGTGGCCCTGTCCCACCCCTCTCACTCCTTTCCAGAACTGGATATTGCTTGGTGTAGAAATGGCCACCCCTAGTTGGGCTTAACTGCAAGCACCCTCCGACCCCACGGCCCTGTGCCCCCAGCTGCAGCACTGAGTGACCCACTCGCTATCTGGAGGATGGAGTCAGCTGTCTCCATAGAGTGGTGCCTGAGCTTTCCTCTCCCATCAGCTCCCTTAATCTTGAAAAGCATCCCCTTCCCCATGCCATGACCCGTGAAACCCAAACCCAGTACTGTTCTGTGTGGGAGGGAGGGGTAAGGTGCAGTAACTTGCCTGTGCCCTCCCGGGGGAGGTTGTCTTTGTACCTCCTGTTGGTCCTGAAACAATCCAGTTCTGCACCAGGCACCCTGCACTGAATGCCTGCATTTACAGCTTTGTCTCCCAGCAAGGAATCCTGCAGCAGTACAGATCTTGCTTCTACTTTTTTAGGCTGATGTGTATTTTCAACCCTCCTAATCTTGTAGACAATTAGGGACAGACAACACTTAATTTTATCGTATGTCCTCTCTTGGGAAACAAATAATGCAGTTGAAAACCTCCACTCCCAAACCCTGGCAGATATTTATTTTTGAAGTGGCTGCTGTGAAGTGGTGTAGTTTGTCCCTAGCAGGCAGAGAGAGTTTTTTTGTCTCTGGCTGGCGGGTGTGAGTGGCTGCTGGTACTGTGTGTGTTGGAGGATGCAGTGTGGTTTACAGAAAATGCGTCTTTGCTTGGTGATCAAATTGATGACCATTACTTGAAGGTGCCTTAACAGCATGCCGTATCCAAACTTTGAAACATATAGTGTGATATGGTAGCAGAGGCAGCCCTCTACTGTGCATACTAACATCTAAAAATTGCAGCAGAGAAAAAGTGATCCCGAGGGATTTATTATTTTTTTTCTTTCTGTTCAATCATTTAAAGTGATTTGAGGAGATAGTAATAGCCCACAGTTCTTAATATTCTGTATTCTTTGTATTTCTTCTCTGACATGCTCTGTCTGCCAGGGTGTCTGACTGAAAAAATCCCAGACACGTAGACCAGGAGGTCTGGAGCTGTAATCTGTGGGTGAATGTCATTAACCAGTTTAAAACTGGGAAAGAGAATGGCAAAAGTCCTCCATACTCCTATAATACCTTCAAAATGCTGAGATTTCAGGGCAGTGTTTCTGTTACCCAGTTTTCTCGCTTCCTGATGTTTCCTGGTGTGATGGGAAATTACTGTTAAGTTTGGATCCGTGCCTCCATCGTTGTAGGGAAGAGCTGTACCAGGGAGCCCAAGGAGCTGCTCCTCCCGCTGAGGTTGGTGTGGAGAGCTGCCATGTGAGCGAGGGGTGTTTACGGCTGGCTCTTGCTGATAATGGCTACTTCGTTGTTGCTGGGCAAGGAAATTGGCTTTGTTTTGTTTCCCCCTAATAAAGGATGCATGAACTTTTGTGTTTAACCTCCTTATGCAACTGCGGCACAGTATTGCACCACAGGGAATAGATTTAGGACAATGAGGAGTGTTCAGTGAGCACTAATGGAGCTTCCTGACCGTTGATCTCCACTAAATAGAGAGGTATTACTTTCCCCTTCATTTTGTGCCTTTAAACCACCCCCCACCCCATCCCAAACCAACAGTGTATAATTTCGAGTTTTATAAAAGCAATAAGATGTTCCAAGTCACTCCAGTGCGTTTCTGGTTGATGATTCCACTTCTTTAGTGTCTGAAGTCAGATACTCTTCCTTCTGCCTTATGCACTCAAGGCATGCAATAATTCCCCAGAAGTGTACTGCTTGTCACATCTCATTGCAGTTATAAAATTGCCCTATTTTTGAAGAAAAAAAGAAGGGATGGAGAGATAGATAGATATATATATCTTTATATATATATTATGGATATACAGGTATATGTATTATTTATATAATCTCATGCCACTGAAAGTAGTTGCGAAAGTGTGACTTGAGTTAAAATATTATCATGTAAAACTCTATCCTTTGTTAATTAGCTTTGATTTAATATTTTAATATCTCTGTATTTATGTAAATCTGTGTAAATTATATGGTCTATTAGTAAAATTTCATACTGACTTTAATTTTGCAGAACTGTGAGCTTCTTGTGGTGTCATCTAAGGTTTTTTATTTCTAAAGTTAAATTAGACAAGATATGAGAAGTTGTAAATTCCTATTATCACACAGAATTACTGCAATAAGGTTCATGCATATTCCCAGTACACACCCCTATCTTGAGGTATAGCAAGTTTATGAGGTTTAATTGAATGGTCTCAGGAGATCTAGCTGATACAAGCAGGACACATAGGTTTTCATTTTCATGAAACAATAAGCAATCTAGGGAATAGATGTGGATTTTTAAAACAGAGTTTATGCTTGGAGGTTCTGTCAAATCAATTGCTTCAAAACCCTACAGCTACAGCTAAACTTCTGCACTTAGCATTCAGTATTAATAAGGCTGATGCTTCTTTCCCCTCCTACTTAAACTAGAAAAGAGTAGAAAATCGTTCATATTTCTAAAGCATACATTTTCAGCTAAATGTGAAACTGCCCAAAGGGTTTTGAATATACATATTTTATGCAAGTGTAATATCTATGTATCTGTATCCATATATTTAAATATTTTTGTGTAACCTTTTCTACGATATTTGATAGAGATGCTGGGTAAATGCTTGTACCTTTCCCGAACACGAGGAAGGATTTTTACCCTCTCGATGCGGACATTCTTTTTCCTGTGAATTTGCACTGGTTTCGACGAGTGACAATGACGACTGGGTAGCTGAGTGCTGACTGATGGAAGCACAGACTGTCTTTGCTCTGTTAGGGGGCAAATCCTCCGGCTGGATTTTCCTGGTTCTGAATTGGAGCTGGTTGGCCACTAGCATCCTGCATGTGTAAGAATAAGAAGTGCTGTGGGGCTCAATGGTTCCTGTCTGGTTCAGCCGTTGTTCCCTGGACGAAGCATGACAGCAGTGACTCCTTTTGTAGAGCCTAGTGAGAACAGAGCTGATGGGCAACGTGATGGGACTGTATTGGAGCATCAGCGATGCCTCGTGCTGCACTCCTGTCCTCAGAACCTGCTGCTGCCCCGGGGATTCATCTGGCTCCCACTGTCATCAGCAGGAGTGGCTTGCACCCACTGCCGAGGGACTGGGATCCCATCTGGAGCCCGCACGGAGGGTGACAGCTCTCCACATCACCACTGCTGACCCTGCTCTGCTCCTGTCCTAGCAGTCTCCACGGGGATGGAAACCACTGCCTCCCTCGAGGGCTGGGTGCTTCAGCCTGGTGGCACTGGGGAACCTGGACTGCTCCTGTTAGCTCTCCTTCTGTGGACTGAGGCACTTAGGCTCCTACATGGATCACGGACAGGGAATGTCATTTCATTCAAATATATCATTCTGGCATTTCTTTCTTTGGGGGTTTGTCTACTGCAAATGTAGCTTCAGATAAAATTTGCCGGGCTCTCCATCCAGACATGTTTTAACTTTTGATACATCTCTCTCAGATGTATATCTGTAAGTTTATAGATATATATCTCAAAGGAAATGCTGGACAGAAAGCAAAGAACAGAGACTTCACGTTACTGACAAAACTGTCCTATGACAAAAAAAAGCTTTTTTTTAAAATTTAAAATTAATTTTAGAGGCTGCATCTTTAATGTAAATAGCAAGTTACTCTGTGATTAATGTTTTCCATAGCATTTCTGAGTAATTGCTATCTTGTTTCTGGAAAGCTGTGTCCAGTGTTATGAAGCAACTGTGCTTTTTTTCTTCTGTTGTTATGAATATGAGTGCAACTTTAATATAGGGAGGAAAAAAGAACAGGATTTGACTCTTTATACAGGACTGAATTATTTTAAATCCAGTTATAGAATTTGGTTGCTTTTTTTCCTTTCTTGTGGTTATTCTCTCTGCACGTTCATATTTTTTCTATGGGTACTTGAAACCCTATATTTTAATAAGTATGCAAGATATGAAGGAAAACATGACAAATTATGTAGGAAATATTCTTTTTCCTCTTTTGTGTAAATAGCAAAATTTATAATGACTTAGATACTGTTTCATTACATTTCTCATCTCTGTAGATTTGGCATGACACATATACAAACCTTTAATAACGCTTTCATTTATGTTAAAAGTTAGTACTACTTTTATCCAGGATTGACTTACTCATCTCTTTCAGGTATCCAACATTTTTTCCCCTAAGCCAAGTTTTCCATCTGATTGCAAAATAAATTTCTAGTAGAACAGAGCCTCCTTCTGTTTTAGTCTTTTACATGTAGGTCTCTGATCTGAATCCAGCCCAACTCATTAGTGTAGAAAATGTGTTATGATCTTGCAAGAACTGGATGGTGTAAGAGCCTTGAGGAGAGAGGTGACTGGCAAGCAAACAGGTGAAATGCCTGGCAATGGAAATAGTTGGCTTTCCTGTGTGGAGTTGTGGAAGGGAAGCCTCCCCTTCCACTGGATGGACCTGGGTGAAGGGCGACCTGTTCCAGCCACAGCAGAGACAAGTATCGATGTCCTTGCTGGTTCTGTTGCTCTAAAATGTCATTTTCTATATGACACTAGATCTTATTTCTGTAAATTATGTGTAATGTATTTCTTATTCAAGTCAAAGAGGTTTTCATTGCTTCATCAGTACTATACGTTCTCTGTGGATAATTAGAAGAATTAATTTTCCAACCCTTTTAACCTAATACCTCTACAAGCATCAATTTTGTATGAGTTAGGAAATAAATAAATATTTGGATCAGAACCCTGTCAGTAAAGACTGCCTTTATTTATATAATCCGGTGTTTCAGCTGGCTTTTCTTTGTTGTTTCCTTCCTTGAAATGGAGCAATATAATCTGTTCATTATCTTACTTTTCTAAGAGGACAAAGACTTTAAAGCAAATACTGCAAAATATATAATATAAACAGGAAAAATTTTGACATTGTATAGCAGAATGAAATAATGTAGACTTTCTTGTTTTTTCACAGTAATTCTTTGACCTCTGTTTCTCATACCACCTCCAATCAAGGAAAATTTTAATCTAAAATCTTAGAAAGAACTTACCTAAAACACATGCTTTGCTTTTATGGTTTTACCTTTCCTTACTACACAGTCAGTGACCAAGTACGGGTTAAAACTTTTCCAACGGTATCCCAGGGGATTTTGAGTGCTGTAAACAAGGGGCTAGTATAGTAGGTTCTAAGGTGAAAATATTAGCTCTATAATACAGTAAAGGCAGGAAGAGCTGTGGGGTGAATTTGGGATTCTAAAGGAGTGCCTTAATTTTGTTCCTGGCTCTGTCACTCACATTGTGAGGCTCTCGGCTTCCAAGCTCTTTATATAATAATGTAACTAATCTATTAAACAGAGTTGGAGCCTGCAAATACACAGCCCCGAAATGAATAAATTGAGCATCATCTACATAAAAGAATACTCAGAGCATAATAGAAATTAGAAGAGTCTTTATGTTGTAATCACCTGGCTTGGATTGTTCAAGTGCTTACACTTGGCAGCGAGATGCAAGTGGCACACCGCGCAGCTGGGAGACGGATGGCTGGGCAAGATGCTCCAACAGTCACACCAAGAGGCTCCATTTAATTTTTAATTTGAAGTGGAATGCATATTATGGAGGAGAGCCAAGAAAACTAATGTTTATTTTACCATTTCATCACACATGGCACTTCTTTTCTCAGTGCAGAAAACAGCCTTGTACGGTTTTAAACAGTGCTGACTAAGGTAATAGGAACATAGGAAAAGATAATTCTTGGGAGTAAACCCATTGCTAATGAAATTCATGGCACAACCTCCTTGAATACAGTGGGGCCTCGACGATGCCCAAGAAAATACCAGATCTCTGTCTCTGCTGGCTGTCTATCCCTTGCCAGCGTCATCAGACTCTTGACTTCTCAGTATTTCTAGGTCACATGGATTTCTCCTGTCTTTTCACTCACCATCCATGCAGTGAAGGATCACATGGGATAACCTACATGCGACACGCTTTTGCTTACTTTTCTTTTGGTTTTGTTTTGTTCTGCTATCTGACTTTCCACCAGAGAGCCTGTTGGTCTGCCCTTTCCACTAGGGATAGGCTATGTTGGCCAGCTTGCCTCTTCCTCCTAATGGGTAATCTCAGCCTATGTCTGACATTAGGAAATTCCTCACTGTAAGTCATCAGCTGGTTTGATTTCTGCAAAAATTCTGTAGGGCTTTGCTGTCATCTTGGTCCAGCTTGTCACACATTTACCCGCAGCCCAACCCCTCTGCAGCAAGACACAAGTTTTTGAGCAAGTGCTAGGCTTCAAAATATCCTGAGAAATACCAGCACAATTCCAAGCATAGTCTACTGGCATTGGAACAGCATCACATTTCCTGATTAAGCTGCCAACCCAATACCACAGGCTGGAACTGCTGAGAAATCATCATTCTTTTATATCTATAATTTCTATCTTTCTATCATTTACAGGAACACTACTGTAAGGAAAAGCATCAGTTATTGTAGAAAGGAGACAAAATAAGGGAGAGGATATGATTATGAGTATTAATATACAAACACATGTAAAACCTATGAGACAGATAAGATCAACTGAATATCTAGTAATGGCTAGCCACTCAGTCCACATTTTCTTCTTTTAAATCAGATTATCACAATCCATCCTATTACATGTGGTCTTGAATGCTTTTAGACACATCCTTTTACTTTGCTGCTGTCAGAGAGCCTGTACTTGTTTATGAACTCCAGTTAAACTCTTTAAAGTCTATTTGTTTTCATTACAGAAATAGAGTTTCTATTAAATCATCCTTTTAACAGGCCTCAGCAGTAGCATTAGGGGAGCCTTCACATCTAGCACAATTCTTAGAGCTTGTTCAATCTGGTAAACATGATGTATAAAGGAGGACAACAGTCCAGATGATCATATGGGGTCACTGCAGAAATCCGTTAACCATGATTGCATCCAAACTGAAAGCAAGATACCTATTAAATCCTCAGATGAACACGACTTTTTACCTGTCTACAATGAAGCAAACATCTCTGCTTGAGTTATTTTGGATTTATGTACTGCTCCTGGAGCTGAGCTGACTATGAGCCATTACTTATCTGACAGAGCTTCTCTGAGGTCAGTTCTCCCTGAGATAAAGGGATGAGGATGAGCCTGGTGTGGGAGTGGAAAAGGTGGGTGATATGTGACAGACGGGTGTTAGTAGGACTGTTTGCTTAGCACTGCAGCCATACTGCAGGTCTAAGGGCAGATTCCTCAGCCCCTATGCTTGCAAGTGAGAAAACATAACAGCATTACACAACTCTTGGTATCAGATCTGAACATAATGCCTTTCATAAGTGAAGACTTTTTACAGCTTCCAGAGAAGCTCTTGAGATTGCTATGCTCCAATTAGGCCTCTTTTGTTTCTTTTCAAAATCTTTTTTTGAATGCTCTGGAAAACAGAAACTCAAAATATGTCAAAATAAAGTAAGCAACAGGATGCTGTAATCCATGTGAGAAAGGTGTGCTGCTGAAAGACACCAGGCTGACAAATCTTTATGTGCTCATAGCCTGGGGACTTCACCACCAGAGAACCGCGTTTCTTCTCTGCTGATGCGCACCGGTTCTTGCAGTGGGGGGCCAGGAGGAGGAATTCAGATTTCGGAAAATGAAGAAACAGCACTCACCTCCCATCACAGAAGGCATGGGGAAAACACAAGTTTCAGAAACAAAGATTTTTCTGGGTTAGAATTTTCTGGTTAGATTTGTTAAGGAATATCTCCAGGATTTACTTCATGGTACCTCGGCTCAAGTAACATCTCAGCATGAGGAGGTTTCCATTTGCCTCCCTGTCTCCTGCCCTCTTCTACCACTCTTCCAGACCACCTTCACTAACTTATTCTACTCTGAAGCAAGTTTTGGTATGGCTGCAGGAACATGTGGCAAATGAACTTGTGAATCACAAGGCAGCAACAGCCCCTGGGTGTGCTGTGGAGGAGGCTCCCAACAGCCTGAAAAAGGGTGCAGGGGCACTAAACCTTTCATAACAGTTGTGTGAGGAAGGGCTAATGAGACCATGTGCTTTGATCCCTGTCATGGGCATCTGGGACTAAAATATTGATAGCCTTCTGTGGCTGTGGAGCTCCAGCTGCCTCTTGGGCTCTGGCACACCTCACTGCCACAATGCCCTCAGCTTTCTTCATACCCTGTGGTATAAAACTGCATTGACTTGCGTCCTTCCTCTGCCTTTTGAATGAGATCCGTCATTTTTCCCCAAATATCCCCTTGCTCCTCTGTATGTCCAGCTCCACACAAGGTCTACAGCTCCCATCCTGACCTGCCAGGCTTGCAGGTGGGATGCGCAGAGCTGCACAGGTGAGGACAACTTGGCCAACAAAGCCCAGTTATCCTTGCTTTGATCCCCAGCCCAGCCACCCACCTATATTCTAAGGAGCCAACAACGTTCAGCTCTCTGCTCTCCCCTCAAGCACAGCTGATATTAGCCAGTGGACCCAAAAACTGCTGGGGGAGGACAACTGACAGCGCTTGGACAGGGAATATTCTTGCACTATAATGCAGGCGTTAGTGAAAGGAGTTATTTTTCACATCTCGTGAATTGTAAGTAAATTTCAAGACTTTTTTGGTGCCTGAGTCAGAGTTTTGAAATGTTTGGATTTGGCAGTGCTGCTCAACAATATCTCTGAAGCCCATCTGTGCTGTTTACACGCTCTTTCTTCAGCCCCCCAGGCATTGTCTGTTTCCTTTGGTTTTCCAGACTGTAATCTTTAGAAGCAATAAATTAAGGGTTTGTTTGATAATTGTGATGTTTGTGTGAAAGTTGTTCAGAAGGTGAATCATAGATTTCTAAGACTAAAATGGGATCTGGAGGCATATAGCTGCAAAATTATCTACGGTCTGTCATAAACAGGATTTTAATCCAGTAATTCACATCTCCTGCCTGGCTCCTCCACTGCTTCAGGTCCAGTGGCTCAGAAGCATTCATTTTTTAGGAGTGGTAACGGATTTCCAGCTTGCAAGTGCTGAATCCAATTCATGCTTTTGTGAGTTTTTTCAGTAATTACGAAAATAGCCGAAAAATGCAAGATTTGTCCCTTAAAGGCAATATTTTATAATATATGGAATGAAGTTAGCATATGCAGTAGTTATTAGGACACTGTAAAAACAGGCATCTGGCAAGGAAGGTGAGCCATCTGTGAAAATCAGTTCCTATGACATGCAATAACCCAAATGATGCCTCAGTTATAAATTCACAGCACTGGGAGTGCAAACAAAACTGTGTCCTGGGGGAAAACTATGAGGAAGTGTTACATATGCAACCATGTACCTATTCAGAAGGCTATGTCAGCTGAAATAAATGAGATGTTGGTAGTCACTATGGAATTTTGTCTCACAAAAAGTCCCCCACTCTATTTTTACAGTATTATCCTTCCCTCCCTTCACCATTTCTCCCTTACTCCAATATCTCTTTAACAAAAAACAACAACAACAAAAAAATCTTATGCTGTGCCTCCAGATATTTCTCTCCTCAAATGTCTCCATCAGAGAGCTCCTTAGTGAGCTGCATACAAAGACAGAGGGCAAATATGGTTTCCATTTTTTTTTGTTTATATAAAGATTTAGATAGATATAGATGTATGTGTATGTATGTTTATAATCCATATACAAATTCTCTCACACAGATTTTGGTCTGATGACTCTTCTTGAAGCCCTGCATTTAACTTTCAAGTTAATGAGGCTTTCATAAAAGTTTGGGGTTATTTGTTCTTTTCTAACTGCTTCATTTGTGTTAGTAAAAAAAAAAAAAGTATCATCAGTTATTGAAATTTGTGGATATTTATAAGAATACAAGGAAGTGGGACCAAAACAATTATCTTCCAGCCTCATCTCAGAAGGAATTTTTATTTTGGTTTGCCCTAAGAGAAAGAGAATAGCACTCATGCTTATCAATGAGTGTTTCCTAGGCTATGCAGATAGAAACAAGGCAAAGTACTGGAGCAAGTTGGCATATTTTTTTCAGTTGATAAATAATTCACAAAACAGCCACAGGATAGTGCACAGACTATGCCTTCTAGTGAGAACCTAAAAAACTCAATCTGTTCTGTTTACCCAAGAAAAATCTGACAGGTGATTTGTGCACAATCTTACATGGGAAAGATGTTTTTCATGGGAACTAATTGGTCAGAATTGAATAGAATATCCTGATGTGACAGTGCAGCAGCTGATGCTGTATAATATGGATAGCAGAGGTAATTGAGCTGTGGCAGATTCTAATCATTCAAACTGTTACTCTGAAATGTCATTACTTTTAAAGAAGTTATAAGGTTGATGCAAAGATTTTTGGTTAATGACATTCCTGAGATGGATTTCTACAGATTAGACAAGATAATTTTATCACTTTCCTTTAGGCTTCAATCTATTGATCTGCAAAATAATTTTTTCCCCATGAAATATATTTTTTGTAAAGGAAAATATTTATTTTGCAGATATATTGCACAGAAACTGACAACTGAAAGAAAACCATTTTCATACTTTTGTTACAAGGCTAGCATTTCCCAGAGGTGAGGGGTTCTCTTTGCCTTCTTATAGCACACCTTCACTACTGCATGACACATTTGACTGACAGAAGTCTTGCAATACACTTGACAAGAGCTGTGAGCTGCATAATGGTACAGGCTGCCTCAAAAAGTACTTCAGTCTCCTCACCTGCATACTTCATTTCAAGAGATCAGCTGAAAGGTTAAGCGTGCAAGAAGGCAATTTTGGGAAAGAGAATATCAGTGGATTAACTCAGGGTTTTAAACTACAATTAAGGTTGGTGATAAGCTAAAAATATTGTGAGATTCACAAACAACATTTCAATAGACCAGAGACCAAACTTAACAAATTACTGGGTAGAAACAGGATAGTAGTGTTCTAAAAAGTCCTCTAGTGGCACTCTGTGTGCTCTTGGAAATGTCACAGAGCAGCAGGATGAGTACATGTACAGCCTGAAGTTTAAATGCAATTGTCCTGACAATTGTATGAGCCCAAGGAATCTGCATTTTTCATTTACATGTTTGCTGTACAGAGAGAAAAAACTGTTAACCAGCATCATACTGGAGGAAAATGGTCACCTGTTCTAGAAAAGTGACTTGTTAGTATATATAGATTCATGGGAATGAAATTCAGTAGTCTGAAGAAAGGCATTAAGTACTCTTGCAATATCTGCTCCATTAGGTAACCTCATGGATGGATACAGAAATTGCTTCCTAACTCCTGAGGGGTGCAGGTCAGGTTCAAACTGCTAAAGCATTTGCATTTTGGAGGAAAGGTAGAAGTTACTGAAAGAGTCAAAGCCTTTGTGCAGTGGGGGTGTAGTGATAGGTAGAATGGAAGCTGTGAAATGAAAAATAAAAGCAAAAATGGTGGGGAAACTTCTTCCAGGCTTTGCTTTCCTGATGAGCTCTGAGCCACTGATAGTGTGTCAAGGCTATGGAAGGAAAGAAGGAGCAGCAAACTTTGAGTACTTAGGAAAAATAAAGCATCATCTCGATTCCTTAATTTGCCCAGGGTTAAGCAGCAACTAGATGTGAGAATTTGGGTCTGCCTTTGGGACCATTGCCTGCTTTAGCCACATAAATCCTTTGTTGGATGAAGCCTAACTAATGCACTAGGGGGCAAGACTCAAAAGTTGCAGTGTCCAGATCTTTTACTGGAAGTAGCTTTATATATATCTCCACAGAATCTGATCTAGTGAAAACCCTCTCCACCCCCAACCAATTCTGTATTACAGCTGATACACTTATTAAAAGAGCAGTTCTAGCCTTGCATAGCCTCATATCCTATCCCAGATTCCATTGCAAAACAGATGTATTTACTCCCCATGGTTTTGTCTTGCTCTGCCTTTTTTTCCTATTAATATCTATAATAATTTTATGAAGATGTGGTCTGCTATCTGCAGAATTTAAACTATCAGCTGTGTAGAGTAGTGATTATGTTCACATATACCAGGCACAATAAATGATGCTGTATAAACACAGAGGATATGCCTCTAATTAATAAAAACTCTTTTCAATTCTAAGGGTGACTGAAACAAGGGAGAGAGTATTCATAGAATAACTTGGTTTGGAAGGGATCTCTGACCTTAATTTAAAACCTTCTTCACCAACTTGGCAAGTCTGAAGAGGTTCTTCTCCAACAGATGGACCCCACCAGTCCCCAGGACCAGGTTTCTCCAAGGGAATCCCATGGTCTAAGTGGCCAAGCCCCTGGTTGTTGTGATACTGACCATTGGCTCTGAGAACTGTCTTCTATGTAATGCAAAGTAAGAAGATCATTCTAAATGTATGAAATTGTTTGTGACATTAATTCAGTCCCAGATGTGTTGAATTGTTCTAATATGTGAGGCTGAGAAGCTGAAGCCACTGAAAATGAATATGGTGTGTTGTTAATGTGCTTGATTATGAGAGAATTAGAACACTTGTTGAAATACTGTCAGCTGTGTTTAATTTCCGGTGGATTTATTGGGCATGAAACTCGTGTGTGATGATGTATTGCTGCTAGCCTCATGGAAGAGGTTGTATTGTCTTGCATTTTGCTTTTCCAGCAGCAGTGTATTTCCACTACAATATCACCAGTATATGTGATGCTTTTTGCTCACTAGAAATGGCAAAACACTTGTAAATGTCATCATCCATGGGACAGTGATATGCTCTTTTAAAGATTCCTTTCTATAATGAGCGTGACCTCAGTTTTGTCACTGCTCACAAATGACACATCTTACAAGCTGTACGTCTGCTACAGAGGTACTAGCAGCGGCAAAACTTTTCTGTACTTGGATGCAGAAATACATCATGTGTTGTTCTCCAAGACACAGAGTAAGGGTGACACTGGCCTGTAAATCACTAATAAATGTAAAAAACCTGCACATTTTAGTGTGAACTGAATGCAGATGATATGCATTCACACCTCAGGAGACTGAAGTCTCTGGTCAGTTCACTTTGGCTACTGCAGATTTTAGCTGGAAACCAGCTGCCAGCACATCTGGTACCATACCAGGAGACTCATTTGTGTGGGTGAAGAAAAAGTACAGATATTCTGCTTAAGGCCAGTTTGGGCTTCCAGATTTCTCATTTATTTCTGAGATTCACCTCCCAACAAATCCTCTGCACCCACTCTTCCCTGGTCTTGAATAAGCTGTGGAGGTCTAGCACCACTGAGTCCATGAGCTCTGGTACTGCTCTATTTGGCCTCTTGTTTTAGCATTGGTCACCTGGCAGAATGGTGACAGGCATGAGAATGGGTGCTGAAAGAGCTGTTGGGCTGGGAGAGATTTCCCAAGCTATTTAGTTGCAGTTAATAAGAAGAGTTTAAAGCTAGGTAAAATCAATTATTTAACCTAAGCAGAAATCCTCAGGGACTTGATGACTTTTTGTGCCTGGGACTCACAAGCATGGGCTTCTCCTCAGATGTTGGAAGAGATCAATCAGCCTTGGACAATGGAAAACAATCCTTAGATGTTGGACAGCTGAGTTTAAATACTTCCCCAGTCTATTTTAATATTAACCCTCCAGCCAGAAAAATGACTATTGTGTCTAATGCTGTGCTGGGATGGTTTTTATCAGCTTTTTTTGACTGATGGTTCCTTATCTTTCATGAATTAATTTCATATTTTCTGACCTGGAATGGAAATCCAAGCAGAGTATTTTATTGTTTGCACAAGTCCTGTCTCTTTTCAGTGCAAATTCTTCTGAGAGATAATGAGTTATGCTAGGTAGGTAGAATGTGGGGGCTTTATTTATCTGGGCTGAAGTGAAGCATTGAGCGTCCCTTACAAAATGTCTCTGGGTAACCACAGTCAGAGATGTTAACTATTAACACAGTTCCCATAAGGCAGGTATGAAGTAAAACATGAGGGACACTATCAGGTTTGTGAGAGATTGCTGGAGAAATTCTACTGATGGAGTGGTTCTGGAGACATCCGAGGGATCTGAAACTGAACTGGTGGGCTCTGTGTTTGTGATACATTTCTGCTGTATCAATCCATGTTAGAACTGCTAACACTTATCTGCACTCCATAAGAACCACCAGGTTTCTCCTTTGATGACTATTTGGGCTTTAAAAAAATCTTTTTGTGTCTCTCTAATGCATTTGACATTGATCATAGCTATAAGCAGGATTTATGTCCAAGGGGAACTGATCTCCTGTGGCATTCTTTAGGCATACCGTGTCCTGCACTTGTGAATAAAATGATTACCAGATTGGGGTCAGAGAGGATTTTTTTTTCTAGGTGAGACCATCACATTGTCAGAGTTCTTTGCCCTTGTTCTACTCAGCACAGCTGTTAAAGCCTGACTAGCAGTTCTATTTAGTCACTAGCAAATCTTTCCCCTTCCCCCCTACCCCCTAATTATTCTATGTCACTGGTGACATACTTGCTCCTCTGTGTAACTGCAGCTTAAGGCTGACTATGTGGTAGAGAGTACTCTGGGATCTGTGCCATGGAGAGGAGTTTGGTACTTGCTTTTGACCTGGATAATTACTGTGTGGTCATAAGGGGTTGAACAGATGGGACCCAATGTGTCAAGGCTGTATTTTTTTTACCCTGATCCTGTTTCCTTTGTTCCTTGCTACTTCACTTGGTCATCCACAGCAATTAATGATTGAAGCAATGTTAGGAAAAATTATATAATTACAGTTTCAGAGAACACCTTGCTCTTTTCATAGGTTAAAATTCAGTTTCGTTCCTTGACTTGCATATCATTGCATGCTGTAGTACTTGGGCAAGCTTTAGCCAGGTGGCATCTGTGCCACCATGAAATCATGTGCCTGAAAGAAGAGGGAGAGAGGTGAAGGCAGTCACAGTAGAGATGGGAATTGGAAGAAATGCAGGTAGGTTGAGCAAATGGCCAACAAGCTTCTTCTAGGAAAGACATTATAATTAAAACCAGAAGCTGATGCAATAATAATGGTTTCTTATGTAATGCTAAATACTACTGTTTTACTCTAATTTTGATGACAATTTTTCTGTTTCACTGAGCACTGTGCCAAAAACTTCTTACAAACAAGCTTTTAAGTGCATCATGTAAAATTTGAGCATGTCAGAATAATCTGCTCATTTCAAAGGATCCAGTGTACCGAGGCTTCTTCTTCCTAACTGCCCCTGCAGCGCTTTGGATTGCTTATTAGAGAAGGTAGGCATGTAGAATATTAATAGGAAATAGCATGCTTTTCTATTAAATTAACTGGACAGTTTAAAATTCAAGTACTTGTACTGTCTTTTTTGAATTGTGGGCAGTTAATGGAAGAAATATATTCAAGGAGAGTTTTAGATCATTTTTACAGGAAAACTAATCTAAAAGACAAGAACTTGAGTTGCTGAATTTCAGTACAATGTTAATGCAGCTACTGCTCTGGATGATCATGAAATTAGCTTATTCATGTAGACAAGCTGTAAAATTATGACACTAACCGCCAAATTTAAAATCTGAGTGATAAGCAAGTTAACTTGTTTCAGGCACTTGTAAAAAAAGTTATAAGAGGACAACTGTTATGAGGGTGAGTGCTCATAGAATTTTTCTGTATGCATGAGTTTTTCATGCATGATAAAGTATTATAACCATGCAACAACAGAAAACAGATCTAGAAGAAATATCATTAACTCATCAAGCCTGTGTCCCTGACTTCTGCTGTACCAGAATGAAGAACCTGTCTTTCACTGGTGAGCAGTTCATTAATCACTGATCACATATCATCACATTTGGTCATTCTTATGCCATGCATAAATTTTTCAAAAATTAATGTGAGCAAACTGTAGTGCTTCATAAAATTTTGAGGTGTATTTCCATGTGCCTTTTTCAAGGACAATGCAACAGTCCATGTTTGCAAATGGCACTCAGCTTTAACGGAATTGTCCCTGGGGAACTGAAACCAATTTCAGAGCAAAGTGTTACAGGCTCTTGTCAGAACTGGTCAACACAGCTGTAAGACTTTCCTATTGTAGTCTGGGATCAGTACAGCTCCTGATAGCCTGGAAGGGTTTAAAAATTATTTCTCGTTTCAGTTTCTGAATTTCCAAAGTCTGGATCACCAGAAAGGTGATAGATTTTGCATAGCTTTGGAAGGGAAGGGGAAGGAAAACCAGATTATAAGGGATGGGGACTGACATTTAGGTCTCCAAAACCACTGACAATAAGACTATTCAGATTTCAGGGGATTGGACTGGAAGTTAGATTTGTGTTGCTTAAATGGGTAATGCTAGAGGTGTGGAGACTCTTAATGTAAATGGAATTTCTCTGATCAGGTGTGATGCCTCAGTCTGTGCATGACACACACAGAGTGCATGCGTGGTTTCTTATGTGTTCCATGGTAGGCTCTAAAAGCATTAACTGAATCTGAAGGCTTCATAGAGCTACTCTTCCCAAGTCCTCATTTTTTGACTTTTTCTCTGCAAATCAGTGGGTGTTCATTGCTTCCCAATTCTGTAGCATAGGTTCCATTGGGACTACATGAGATGTTGTGCAATACATGCCCCTAATCCTCTGCAGTACCTTTACCCAAAGCTTGCCTTGCCTCCAAGTCACCTTCGGGCCACAGAGAGCTTTCACTCTTGAATTCCTTCTAACTCTTGTTCTGTTACTGCTGAGAACATTCCCAACCAACCCTCTCTGTCTACATCCTCTAGGGGAAGAGCCTTGGCAAAGGGCAATTCCTCTGAAGAACCCTGGTTTTCATGACACAGATTTGTCTTGTCACATTTTATTATCTTATAACACTGCAGTCCTTGTAGCAGAAAGTTCATAATCTAAACTAGACAGACTACTTAAAAGGTGAACAGGGGCACAGGACATGGAATTGGGAAGTTATCTGTCCAAGGTCACACAAATGATCAGTGCTACAACTGAGAATAAAAGAATAAGATCTTTTCCCCGTGTGGAGTGATGCTGAATGCCTTCCAAGGCTTCTGAAGAGGAATAAACATCAAGTACATTTTTAAGATTATTTTTCTGGAAATAATTTCCCAGACCCCCTAGGTTCTCATATTTCCCCCAGCTCAGACTTTGCCGTTTTACCATCACATTCCAAGGTCTCGTCTACCTAACACAAGCAGACAAAAACAAGAGCACAAAGCCTGAAGAGAGAACCCACAGACATTGGTGCCTCCTACCTAAGGAAGTGCTGCAGAGAAATGTCTGTTTTGATTGCTTTTGACCTGTGTTTTCTTTGTAGTTAATGGAAGGAGATCACCATCAGAAGGATGATTCAGGCTCAGATGGGAGGCAACTTAAGTAAATGTTACAATTTAGGAAAGGCGAATCTGGCCTCTGTCCTAAGAAGGATGTTTTACATCTCTGCACTGTGAAGAGAGATGACCATTTCCAAAACCCAATAGATGCTTATCACAATAGAGTGTAGAAGACTGGTAGAAATGAAATATATTCATTGGCATTCTATACAAGTAAGAGAAAAAAATTTGAAGATTGATGCTATCTTTTTTTTCCCCCCTCAAGTTGTTGTCCTTCCTTAGTAGTTTAAGAATAAAGGAAAAAACCAACTAGTTCAGATCCACTTGGGCATAAAAATTTTTGTGAACTGGTCAGAGGTCTCATCTACCAAAAGGGTCCTACATAGTTCCCCTTTGTTTTCTTAAAAGGTTCAGCATTGTCATTTGATTTAAATGATGATTGTCTTGGTTTAGAGCAAAATTTTGGGAGAGAGAGAGAGAGAGAGTCCCCAGAGGGGCTCTAGTAGGAGGATAAATTCAATCGGCCCCTCCCCCCCACAACCAGTCCGGGAGAAAATACCTCCTTGAAGAAAAGTGGAAAAAAGCTGTTTATTAAACAATAGAACCTAACAATATTAAAACAATAAAACCCCTTGCCGCTCTAAAAGAGATGACCAATTGAGAAAACCCCCCCCGGTTGCAGCCCAGCTCACTCAGTCTCTTATCAGTCCTTCTGGTGCTGGAATTCTCACAGGCCAGGCCCGGCCTGGCCCGGTGGCCACAGGTGTGAGCTGCCGGTGCTTCCCTGGGTGTTCAGTCCAGAGCAGGTTCCAAGAGGTCCAAAGAAAAGGAAAAGAAAAACCACAGTCCAGGGACTCTTCTTTGCCTCAGCCAGCTAAAACTAACCAAAAGCAAAAGGAGAGCTCTCTGTCCTGCCGTCTGTCTGTCCGCAGACAACACAGTCCTGGAGGAGGAATGCGGGGGAGTACGTGCAATGTCTGAGCGAGGAAAAAAAAGAACTGTGCGATTCTTCTCTCCCCCCTCTCACTCTCTGCAACAAGTCTTAAAGGTGCAAAACTTATTATTATTCAGCATAAACCAATGAGACGATTTGGGGATAAAAGCATCATATAGTCAACCCAGGACAATGATAAAACTGTTTCTGAAGCCTTCAGCATATTGGCTGCAAACCAGGGCAAGTGCTGCCTTTTTGTTTCATAAAATGGCTGTGTTTCAATGATAAACATAGCCAAAGGGGAACATTTTGGTTAAATTATTTTAAAAACCCTGCAGTGTATTGTTTCCAATTAGTTGAAATCTGCTTTAATAGGACAAAGCAATTTTTTTCACAGAAGTTTTATTCAAGTTGTCATCTTTTTTTTTGTGACTTATAGGGGGTCTGAAGGACCCCTTCCATTCTTGGGTGGCCCTTTAGAGTTTGAGTCAAAATGTTGGCAAGCATTTTGAGCACATTCAAGTCAACATAGAAGGATTTGGAGTGTGCTCTGGATTTGCCCTGAGTTTAGCAGTTCAAAAATACAGTGTGGAGGTGGAGAATGCTGAGCATCCCCAGGAACAGAAGCCTGGGGGCCTCGGTTAGAAGGGGTGAAGTGGTGAAAGCTTAGGGGATATTTGTGGCAAAGGAGAACACCTGTATTACTTGTACCAGAGAAAGGAAGGTGGGGAGTGATAGGAAGTATGGATTATTTGAGGAGGGAAGACAGAGTATCACCTCAGTGCTGATGGACTGAAGCAGAAGTGAGAGAACTTCACCACCTCACAGAGCAGGAGGAAGAGCAGAGCAGGCAAAAGGATCTCTTTACCATTCCAGCTAAGATGGAGGGCTACTTACCCCCTCTCTCCCCCACCTCAACGTGCAACCAGTGCCCCCTTTACTGCTGCTGTTAGCCAAGTTTGAGCCTGTGCTCTGGCTGAGAGTGCACAGTGGAACTCTCCAGTGTGGACTGTGTATGAGCTCTGGGCCGCTCTGGCAAGGACAGCCCAAGCCCTCTGTGCACAGTAAGGGTTTTGCTCATCCAACCCATGTTGAACAGGCACAGCACAGCTAAGAGTCCTTTCAGTTTTTTTCTCCCCCAGCTACCTCAAGTACAGCTCTTCCAAAGCGGAATGAAGGGGCATTGAACCTGAGGGTTCAGTTCCACGGTCCATTTCATGTGACTAAACCATCTGCCTGGTTGTTTCTTTTCTGTATTTTCAGTTAGGTAAATTCCCTGTTCCAACCTTCTGTGCATCCACACAAGATCTTGTGTTGGCACAAGTGAGAAAATGTGTCTGGGGCCAGAGAGTAGAAGGTAGAGGTATCCCTTTAAATAACAGCCCAGATTTAGGTCAGCTCAAACCAGGTATGAAACCAGAGCTTGATCTTCAAGGACTCATGGTCAGCTTCATCAGTGTTGACTTCCAGGCAGTAAAATATTTTTTTCAACTACTGCCTATTTCAGTTTTGTCCCACACATGGTGGGGTTACTAACATGTCCCTATATAGGGGAAATGTTAGGCATAGTTCATCAATGTTTGTAAAATGCCAGATGCTACAGAAAACTGGAGTAAGAGGCATCATCTCAGCTTAGCTTTGAATAAGACGCCTAGCAAAGCACGCAATTCGTCTGTATTGTAGCACTCCAGCCTTTCAAGCAACCCACGTATTGTACACTGGGTTATGCTTTACAGTGACACTAATGACAGAAACATTCAAAAGAACCTCTGGGAGGTAGGTACAGGCTCTCTAAGTCCTTTGCCATGACTCAACCCCACAAGTTGACAACGTGATATTTTGTGTTCCTGCAGTGCTGAACACGCTGGGTTTGCAATAGAACAGGATAGCTTATGTGTAGAAGCCAGTGCAGTAACAGTCATAAATAATAGCAGAAATAAACTCACAATACTGAGGACCTGCAGACAGTGGCATGTAGCAGAGTGGTAATGCACAGTATGTGAAGTACAGAAGTTGGAGCCTTTCCTTGTTCCTATCTTCCATTTTCCTCAAGAGGAAAAATGATATGGATTTTCATGTCTTTCATCTGAAACACTGGGCTCACATTTTTTGTGGCAGTGGTTTAATGCGGTTCCTCTTAGAGATGAGATCACAGTGCTGGATATAGAAACCTCGTCAGGTGAGGAGCTGCAGTTGTTGACTGTGCTGTGAGACAGATATTGCGATGATGACTATATACTAAAAGCACAGGAGTGATTAGATTGCATGAAATATCATTTTTTAAAATCATGAAATGCTAAAATAGAAGGAAACTCCCATTTGTTCCTATTTAATTTTTTCTTCTGTAGGTTGAGCTCAGACTCTGGATGACTTGGAGTGTGAAGTGAGGTTTTTGGCGTGTAAAAGAGAGTTTGACAAATTAGTGCTACTATAGAACAATAATAGAGGAAAGTACATCTTGATCCTCAAGTTGAGTTCTTTCCTACTCCAGGCAAACATGCAATTTTTTCTCTTTTCTAAGCATATCAAACTCAGTTGTTTGTTGGTGAAAGCAAAGGGGAGAATTAGAAAAAACTGTAGCATAGCTACATGTTTCATTGTGTGTTAAACCATCATTCAAGTTTTAATGTTTAATTATTAGAAAGGTTGATAGCAGCAGTTTGGGAAACCTGTCAAAACAGAAATGACAGGTAGAAGAAAATCCAAACAAAAAGCAAAATCACAGGCTTATATTTTTTGCAATATCACAGAATGGCTCTGAGATTTTTCTTCACTTTCTTTCAGGTAGAATTTCTTAGCTATAAGCACAGGAAAATGGAATGAGCAATTTTATATTATACTTACAAAGGACCAGATTTATTGAGTACTTAGACCTGCTAAAGAAAATCACTTATCTAATCTAACCAATGTACTGCATGATCTTTTTTCAATGGCTAAGACCTCTGATGGAAAAATAGTTGAAAAATAAATCCAGCAGCCCAGATTCAGGGAAGAAAATTAAGGAGTTGTTCGCAGCCTTCTGTTAGTCCCAACTGTTGCCTGGTAACTGTCTAAAAATTAACTGTGTATCACCTGGCTTCTAAGGACCATGGCATCACTAGAATCCTGGCATCTGCTATGCCTTACGTTGAAAAGCTGAACTTCATTTCTTGGTTGTGATTTTTTTTGTCATAATCAGGGAAGTTACTCAACTACACAGCTAGATAGTCATACTAAAGTAATTTAAAATATTGTAAAAAATAATATAGAACACATATAGTAAACTACAAAATGAACTTATTTTAAAATATGGAAATTTTGCACGCATATTTCCTGATTTTACTAAGAACTCCATTCTTTCTCTGAGTGGTGTGGTATTTAATTTCTTTCTTATGTCTGCACATACTGAGCTTCACCCAAGCTTTGCATGAAACAAGAACTGAGAACAAAGTGCTTTGACAGAAGTTGTGGCAGGGATACTCCTGAAATGGAAATCTAGTAGGTATACCTAGATCATCAGATATACTTTGACCAGATTTGTAAAAGAAACTGGTTCTAAAAAACTTTCCAGGTTGTTTGATGCTCTGTTTTGCTCAGATTTTAGGGTCAATTTGGACCTGCTATTCCAATGGTAGTGCTGAGAAGAATGTGAAGATTTAGATGAAAATTAGGTGACAATACATAACCTAAGCATTAAACTGAGTGGAACTTGTCATAGACTCTTTTAGAATGGAAAACAGCCTCAAGATCACCAAGTCCAACTATAAGCTATTCTATTAAATTGAGCAGTTAACATGGGACTGCAAGCTACTCTCCTTTTTTATGCTTTTGGCCACTTAACACTGCAGGCCCTGCGGCAGGACTTACTTCAATGCATAAGAAAATCTGAAGTGATTTTTAAAAAATTGTTCACTTACAGATGCTGTGTCAGGTTATTATGCTAAACTCATCCTAACATTAATTTTCTATGCCTACGGTGCTCTCCTTTGCAGAACCTCAGAGCGTCCCGCGCACATCAGTTAATTAAGTTTCACAATACCCATGTGGGTGCATTGTTTTATTGTCTTAATTGAACAAAAGGGAGAAGAGAAACACGGAGAGATGAAGTGACCTAGACAAGGTCACTCTGCTAATTAAAAGTTTATTTCAGAAAAGAAGAAAAGCACATCATAAGATAAGTGAAGCAAAGTGAAGGTGAAATTACTGTTGCTAAGGTTTATTTTCTATCATAGAACTAACTGAAAACTCTTAAAATTTGGTTTAGGTAAGCTTCTAAAGGAGGTACAGAATCAGAGAATGCTGACTTCTCTCACTACAAATTTTATTCAGTTCTCCGGACACTAGGAAGATCTTGACTGCTCGTCCTGTACTGGTCATCATCTGAGTGGCAGCAGCAGCATACAGGAAAAGCAGGTAAATCTATAGATGTGCACTCTGTTACAGTGGTCTTGGGCAAAATGGCAGAGGAGGGAGTCCCAGTAAACCAGTGAGCGATATGAGCCCTCCCAGGCTGTCACAGGGAATTCTCAGCCCCAGGGGCTGATAAAAGCCAAAGGAGGAGGCTCTCCAAAGTGCTCTTCAGACTGACAGGCTCACTGCCAGAGGGGTGGGTATCACACACTGTGAGATGCTGAGGAAGTACATTAGGAGATGGTACAGGACTTTTTATTGGCTACTCAGGGAGGTGAGGAATGGTAAGGATCAAGGTGGTCTGGGCAGGAACAAATGTGCAAAGGTGAAGGCAAAAGGAGCTGTTTCTGTGTGAACAGTGGCTGTCAGAACACTTGTCTGGCTGTGCCCTGCACCTGGTTAGCAATGCCTGGCCTGACTTCTCATTGAACTGCATTCGTTAACTATTTTCTTGGTACAGGGACTGTGTATTCTGGGGACATGGAGCTGCAGCAGTCTCACCCCTACTGAGCTCCTTGATTCATCAACCCCTGGCCATAAATATGTGCATGTTTATAGATGTCTGTATACGTATCTATATGTCCATATATGTGAGCCACAGTTTTGCTTGTGAGTATTCCTGTCACTCGGTTGCATTTTTCAGGTGGAAAGAGGGGAGAAAACTGCAAATTAGGGTCATTTGGGAAAGCCAGTCAGCCACCTCTGTTGACACCAAGGACCTCCTTACACAGCTGAGCTATCTTTTTCCAGAAAGGTGGCATCAAAGGACATAGGTAGTAATTTGTTTCAGGAAGGTCAAATACATGTGGTCCTCCAGAAAGCTAAAAACGCCTCATTCTGCATCACTAGGAGCCAATCTTTTAAATGGCTTATAAAGCTTTCCAGATACTGCTTTCTAGCATTGCAGGTGAGACTCATCTAAAATACTTGGAGAAGAAGAACATTATTCAGCAAGTTTTTTTCTAACATCAAACCTTCAAGAACAAGCAAACTGAACATATTTGCATTTTCAGCCTTCCTCCTCATGAGCAAGGCAGGGAGTATGTCGGAAACAAAATGAAGAGGGCTTTTTTTCTCAAGAGGAAAATGGAAATCCAAATTGAGGTCAAAACCCAATAATCATTACTGTCTTGGAATTGAGAAACTCATGTGTATCAGCACAAGCTCTTTTTTTGTGGATTCCTTGCACAAAACCACTGATGACAATCTATGTGATAGATAAATTACATCCCACTTATTTTGATTACAGCTTTCCATTTCTCTTTTGGAATGACTGCCCCAGTACTTTCACATGAGTGAACTAAAGGACTAGAAAAGACAAACAGCTAAGGGGAAAATAACAAAGCAACAGAAGTGGTGACAGTAAATTGATGCGGTGAGTAAAGAAGGGTTATTCCCCATCACTGTGTCAGCTGGGGCTGTGAAGACATGAAATAGTTCCAGGAAAAAAAGGACTAGGCCATTTCATATCAGTTCTGTGCTATGGGTAAAGGTTTGTTCATTAAGCAAGTCCTCAATTTACATTCCCTTTAGAATATCTGTGTGTTGCCACAGTCCATGTAGTACATACAGTAATAACACAAGACCTTCTGAAAATAAGAATGAGACTTGTTATGAAGCTGATGCAGATGATCTGATTGCTGTTAGAAAAAGATAACCTTAGAGAAGAGCACCCCAAAGTCACACGACAAATCCTAGCACTGAGCTGCTAGAAAATACTTGTTTTGCAACAAACTGTGTAGAGCAGAGGTACAGCGTGGGTCTGTGGTCCCACGGCACCTCACGCTGAGCACACTGCAAAAGCTGCATGGAGGCTGCTCAGCCATGCCACTCCAGGACATTGTCTTTGCTTCTCAGCAGGGGCTATGCTGGGTTGCCTTTCTGGTCCTTGGGAGTGTGCCCACTGCATAGCACATGCATCAGTAGGAACAGCCAGCAGAGCTGTAACCTGCCACCAGATTCTGTCCTGGTCATCAGCTGGCGGAATTCAATAATCCAAGGGGACCTGGAAAATCAGTGCTTGCATTAGCATTTTAACAATGGGGCATCTTTAAAATTTAAGCTTATTATTAAAATTTTTATGGTTCCCCCCTGCTCTGGCAACACATGAATGAATTACTGATGAATTTTACAAGGCTCAGTTTTCACTTTGCAGTATTAATATTACCCATCACTAATTCCTGGCAGGTTATTGTAGAATGCTGATGAAATTTGTCTGGTATTAAATGGATCACAAAGTGATGAATCAAGGCCAGAGTTCCTGCACTATCTTTCTTAATTATAGCTAGCATTTATGGCCACCTGATGTGGAAAACTAGCCTCTGCCCAAATGCAGCAGGGTTTGACTGCAAATGGCAAATTTAAAAGCATCTGATGAAAGTGTCTCTGGTGTGTTTGTTTTTTGAAATAGGAAAGATGCCATTTTCCTACACAAGCTTTTTGAAATACCGGTAAAATTTTGGGCCTACTCAAGGCCGAGTTGTTGCTTGCATGGGATCATTTTCTGAGGCATTCAATTACCTACAGGCCATATGTCACAGCTCAGGAGACCTGAGGCAGGTGTATGTTGGAAGAACCCACTGTTCCATCTGCCAAGTTTGTTTTAAATGTACATAGCATAAACAACCCTGAAGTCCAGCTGGAGTGCCACAGCCAGTGTGTCAAGGCAGATGACTCTTTAATTTCTTGTGGAAGCAATGGACAGAAAATAACCCCAACAGACTGAGGGAATTTATCAGATCTTGACAAAAAAAAAAAAAGGTTGATGTTTCCTGTTTAATACACTGAACTCTTAGCAATAAAAATGGTCATGTGGTTTGGAGAGAAGTCCATCTTGGGAAATGGTCAAGGGCATTTCTGTTCATCATGTGCTGAAAAACAAACTCTCATCTCACAGATCATTTTGGTTTCCTTGGACTTGTCCTCCAGTCCCCCTGCCAGGAAATGACCCATATTGGTGCAGGTTTGTTCCCCAAAGTATTTCAGTAATACACAGCCAAAACTAGATTGATTTATGGAAAGTTGACACCTGGACACCTAGGTAACATCTGGGCTTTGGGCAGCATCCTGCGTTCATGGCAGTGTCTGAGAGAAGAAAAATAGGAATGTGAGGTGATTTTGATAATCATGTGAATTGAAAAACATCTCTTTATTCTCATTTGACATTTCTTATTGAATCCTGTCTAGTATATACATAGTTGTACACTTTCTGTCACATAGATTATCCTTATTCTGTTTATTAGTACTGAGTGAGACTCATTGCTGATGTTATAATTCTGGTTGTGTACATTTAAATATTCTGTGAGGGTGCCACTCACATGGGGAAATGTCAAGGCTTATCATTGGTTTGGTAGATATGCTAACTGACTTAATTGCTCTTTGAAAAAGTGAGCATGTCAGCAATGAGCTATTCTTTGTCATGGCTCTGTCCTGTTGACCTTATGTTCATTTATGAAATAGAAGGCCTTGTGCTCAAGCCAGCCTATTAAAGTGGGAATAAATATGTGTAGGACCAACAAAGAAATGGCAAGGATAGTTCCATAAACCTGGTGTGAATGCAACTATTTTTAGGCCCTGTTGTTTTGGATTGTATGAAGTGTTACCCTTTTAAAAGAAGATAGTGTGGCCATGGAGATTCACAAAACTGAGAAGTTCATGTCATGAACCTTTCCCCAAGGGCCTTGCACTTGGGTTAAATAAATGAGAACAGCTAGAGGGAGAGCTGAGCTACAGCCAATTGCACTCAAACTGTAGCTACCTGAGGTTTGCTGCCAAGATGAGAGCAGTATCTTTGAAGACTGGTCCTGGGTTCTAGATCTGTGTGAAATGGTAATAGGAAGATGAGGTGGAGAATGTGCTTGTTAAGCTCTCATATGACAAAGACTTGTGAAAGTGCATGCAA
Organism: Geospiza fortis; assembly: GCF_000277835.1. Lineage (NCBI taxonomy): Eukaryota > Metazoa > Chordata > Aves > Passeriformes > Thraupidae > Geospiza > Geospiza fortis. Next base: position 4,570,776 of record NW_005054302.1, on the reverse strand, counting down.
ATTGGAAATGGAATTTGGAATGTTTTGGAGAAAACTGAGAAAGGTCCTTAAAACTGATGGAGTGTCTGTGTTCAGAAAGGACAAATCTGCTGCATAAAAGTTGAATGGAGAAAACACAGATTAAATACTGTTTCCAAAAAAAAGGACTTGGGGTTTACCATGGTTTATAAAATAACCACAAGTCAATATTTTTAGGTTATGAAAATAAGAAAACCAAGCGTTTGGTTGGGACATAAAAAGGGATCCCTGGAAATAATCTTCCTATTCAGAATGGATATAGTATTTAGTTTGGGAAGCTGTATTTTGAGAAAGATGTGGAGGAATTGCAAAAGGCTTCTGAATGATGTGGCCTAAGAATGACAGATGAATGAATTGCTATAGTTTATGCCAGAAAAGAAAATGCAAGGAGATGATATGACAGCAGTCTTCAAGTATGGAAAATATAGTTGTAGAGGAGAAGACAGACTGTTGTCTTTTGTGTTCTCTCTCTAAACAGAATAAAAGACAGTGGGCTTTACTTCCAGAGAGAGGAAATCAGTGAAAGAAGGACTCCCTAAGGCCTTTTCAATAGTAAGAATTAACCCCACTTTCAGCAGTGGGTGGCCTACTGATAATGTCTGGTACAATCCCAGAGCAGAGTCATTTAAAAGCCTTATTTCCATCAGCGGCACTCACTCCTGTTAGTGACTCTTGACATCAGGGCTACATCCCAGTACAGACAACTAATTTTGGCAACCTTGGACTTCTTTTTTCAATTTTAAGCCATTTAACTTTGGGAAAATAACCTATAAAACACTCTGCTAAGCTGACAATGACCATGGTAGCTTGATGTGATTCTAAATTACTATAAGCACTGGAGCAGGGTTCTCCCAGAGGACAGCCAAGTCACTCTCAGTTGTACTGAAGGTAAATGGTCCTCATGCCAGCAGAACATCCTACATTCTCCACTGAAATGATTGATCCAAGACAATGATAGTTTACGGCAGCCTTAGGCTGCACTTGGTGTCAAGGGATGATGCAACACAAAATGCTGTGATGTTTGTGCAGCAGACACTATACTAAGCTGTAACAATCTTAAATGCCAAATCTCCATGGAAAATAGGTGTTTTGGGATTTTTTTTGTGAAGTCATGTTGATCTAATTTTTATCTGTTAATTTAGGGCAAATCCTGCCTTCATTAGGTAACTTTAGTTGATCCGTTCCTTTTTTAATGTACAAGTTAACTCAGCAAAGATAAATAAATAACAGTTGCTAATCTCAGCAGGGGAGTCTGTAACAACACAAGGGACTGTGGTTAACAGGGGAATTTGCAGTCAGCAGCTCTAGAATGGCTAAATATCAGCAGTCTGGGAAAGTCAGCCCTTCCTCTAAGTCTGCTCTCAAACATTTTGCAATTCCTTCTAGCTTCTCTTTCCTTTCCCTGCTAGCAACAGTCATGTGATACTGCTGAGAAAACATGTCAGAGTAATCCACCCTTGATACAACTGCATTTTGGGTACAGCCTGAATGTTAAGAAACAGCAAAAAGATCACAAGTCTTATTTTATTTATTTATATGACCAGGAGAATAATATCAATGCATTTTCTTTATTTTACCTCCCTTCTCCACTAATTTTAGGACTGCTTCAAGCTCACCTTTATCTGATTCAATGATAAAGATGAATAATGTGCATAATTAATGCACATTATTTGCCTGAAGTCCCAAGATTTTCACTCACCAAAAATTTCAGCTGGGCATTGCTGTTAGAGGGTGTGTTACATGCAGGACCTCTGTGCTCAGTATATCACAGCTGCTGTATATACTGACTTCCAGAGGCTTCACTGGGACTAGCCACATAGTTGAATCAGAGATGAAATATGTCACAGGATTCACAAAATCCTATATTTTTTGATTCTCTGTTTCCTAAAATCGACCTTGGTATCGTTATCTCTCAAAAACATTGCACCAAGGTACCCATGCTGAGACATGGTAGGGATTGAGGCATTCTCCCCAGAGAGGCAGGAAGACAGGGATGGAGCCTCCCAGATTGTGCTTCTCATCCCCTAGTTTGACATGTTTTTGCAAAGGTGAGTTTTGTTTGCCTCAAAACACTGTCTGCAAAGTGAGCTCAAGCAATTACAGTTATTCAGCAGAAATTAAAATCTCTTTGCTATCACTGAAGTGACTTTATACATCTGGCAGTAGCTGAACTTGTGGAGTGGCGAAGTTAATTCAGCAAGAATTAGGCCCAAATATCCAAAAAGCAATTGCTCTGTGTGTTCATTCTCCCTTTGCTTTTAAAGTCTACATTTCCTCTTACTAATATAAATTGTCAGGACAATGGCTGCAGTGTGCTTATACTGCCTTCCACAAATGTGGCTGCAGATCAGTGTTGTGTGTCAGGGATACCTTTACTCACTTTATGTGATGAATAATTCCATCACATAGTTATAACAGACCCTCTCTCAGCCTCTAAGTACATATCAAGGGTTCTGGCTGCCCCTGTACATCTTTTTTTCATGTATATGGCAAACACTGCTGGCCTGAAAAGATGAGGCAATTGGTCGTAAACTTGGACATGGCAAGGAACAAATATGGCAATCTGTAGCTGTCTTTAAATTGTTCCTGGCATGAAAAGTCCCATAAAATACCACTGACCCTACAAAATGATGAATTTCTATTTTAACAAAGTGGCTGTTCTCTGTTATCCCTTCTTTACTGCATGAGACTGTAAAATGCTCAGTATTGTCTTGGGATCAGTTGCTTCTTTTACAGATCTGGAAAGGAGGCCTGGGAGTAGCAATTAGTACAGGCTTCTAATGGATGCTGCACCTTCCTGGAGAAGCCTTCTGGCTCTCAGTAACTCCATCTTGCAGTGCATTGTGTAAGGAAAAGATAGAGTAGGAGGAGAACAATTATAGTAGAGAACATAACCAAGCCTCATGAAGGAACAGGACCTCTTGGGTCAGAAAACCTTGTCCATCCCCAAACAGCATTTAATGAGCTTTTCACATGCTGAGTTCCCCCCTAGACTGACCTGGCAGCACCAGCGACTTCATGAGTGAGTACATGCAAATTGCTCAGTTGATATTCAGACATTCAAGTTCCCTATTTAATCTCTTTAGGAATTAAAAGATATTCTGCCCTTGTTGTCTTTAGATGAACAGCTGCTGTCTTCAGCATATCTTCTTAGAGTGAATAAATGTCTCAATTGCTCCTTTCTTATTTCTGTGTCTCGAGTTCACTGTTTAATTCCAGATTATAATTGCATATTTTTCTGAGGTTTTATCAGTTTCTTGAACTTTACCGAGCTTTGGATAAGCACAAGCTGGTTGAATTTAAGTAGTTCAATTAATTTTGCATAGTAGCTGGGTACAAGTGAAGGTCATTCTTGAATCATTCTTAGCCTGCAGTAGGGCCAGGTATGACAGGGAAGTGGTATAGTGGCTTAAAGAAAATCCATTCCCTTTTCTGAACAGCAAGTTTGTTGCAAAGTTCTTGGAATGGAGAGTGGTAGTACCCATCCCAGAAAGATGTCATCCCCGGCTGTGTTTTTTTCATTTGGTGTACAGAAAATGCTCACATTACATATAGAACACTGCACACAAGGATATGCATTTTTTTAATGGTTTTCAGAAGATTTGATGAAGGCAGGAAACAAACAAAATATGAAATCCCCAGAATGGAAACCTAAATGATGGGTGTTGCACGTGCAATTTACAGCCTACTTCTGTTATTTCCTTGCAGGAGACATCTCTAGCTATGGCACTGCAGCTGATTATTTGGGATAAAATGGTTTGGCTGTAAATAATGGCCTCAGCAGCAGCTGCTTTATGAACACTGGCCAGCTGCCAGTCAGGGATAGCAACTCATCTCTGCGAGGGGGGAGCTCACGTGAGCTGTCTCCAAACTTCTGCCTGGCCAAAACATGAACCAGGTCATGGATGCTAGTCTTTAAAAGAAGGATATTTCCTCCTGTACAATCTACAAGCGCTTGATTCATGTCAGGACACTACAGAAACTTTGCTATGATTGGGCTATTCTCCTTCTCAGCTACTATTGCTTCTTTCTTTGAGTCAAATTCTTGAAAATCCATGCCCGTTGTATTCCGTACTTGACCTGCATTTGCTTGGAACCGGAGACAGATCTCTATTACCTCCTGAAGCCGCTTCCAACCCAGTCACCTCCAACCTATGCTGTGACACTTCTAACAGTTCCTTCTCAAAAAGCCTTGGTTTCTGCCTGTGATAAACACAAAGCCAGTTCTGCTCTTACCTTGTAATCAGCAGTTGCTTTGCCACAAGTGGTCTGTGTTTGACTGTCAATAAGTACAGTGAAGATATCTTTTTAAACATCATCAAACTACATGTGAAATTTATATTTTTACTGTTGCTTCAAAACATAAAACTACATTGGAATAAATCTGTTGTCTTGCACTTCAGTGACTTTTATTACACAGACTTTTTATAGAGTGAATAACTTTTTGTTTTCTCTAGTTTTTTTTACAAAGATAAGCAAGTGCTTTCTTTTTTAAACAACAAAGTTCACAACACACAGCTATTCTGCATGCACTATTTATTTTGTGTGTGTAGGCATAACTGTGTATTCATTATTTTAAGGATGTGTTAAGACAGTCAAATGAGATGAAAAAGTGTTTGGGTTTTTTAATGTAAAAACACATCTAAAAAGCTTATTTTAAAATTAAATTAGTATCCCTACAGTCTGTAAATCAACATTCAAGAAAACTTGTTCAGTAAATATTCGTCCTTCTTCTCACTATTTGGAAATGACAAATATTTCTTGACTTCCAGATTATTGTAGAAATTTTAATTAAAGGCTAAATAGTACAGTTTAACTATCTAGATTATAATGCAGGCACAACTCTGATCCCACCAGTGTCCATGGAACAAGAGCCACTGATTTTGTTAGTTAATTATTTCCATTTCAAGCAAGTACAACTAAAAAGGGGTAGCCTTTTAAACAGCTGTCTATCTTAAAATTTTATTTTAAAAAGTTCCCATACAAATCTATTTGTAACAATGCTTCATAGAGTTAGGCTCTGAACTAGTACCTAGAGGTAGCTATCTTGAAATTACTAGTATTTGTCACAATTGTTTTTAAATTTGAAATTATGTTAATAGTGAGTGTTTTAGGCAGTTATGTAAACACCATCTGGGCAAAATATTTGTAATTATTTACAAACAAAAAAAAGTATCAGGGAAGCTTTTTCACAACACCAAGCTGGCACATTAGTCTAAGAGAATCTGTCCCCCAGTGCTGTCCATATGCTGGTTGCTCTTAGGTCAGTGATGTCCACTGCAGTTTCATAGCTGTTTTGGTTTTGCACTTAATTATTTTGGTTTAATGAACAAAGAGAAGTCTGAAGGACTGTGCCAACACATACAAAGGGAAGTGCCTGGTCATTCCTAAATCAATGGTCTTCCTTGGTCCATGGAGATGTATTTAGGCAGCATAGAGGTGAGTAATATATTTACTTTTGGAGCGGTAAAGGGTGTACTCCACCTGCAGTGCTGACTGATGGCCTTTAGGTGAGGGGCTTCAGAACTAAGCCAAATGCTCTGTCTGTAAAGTCCTGAGAAGGCCCTGAGGCAATGTGTCACCAAAAGAGAGGTGTTTGTTTGTACCCCTTTTGCTATCTAAAGTTTGTTCTCAAAAGTCATTGTCAGGATAAGATCCCTACAGACACTTATAAATCCATGTCACTGGGTGGCCATGACAGCACACTCACAAAATCTGACTTGTGATAATCTGGGCATCCCATCTGGAAGGATGACTCGGGATTTGCAGTATTTTATAGGTGTTTAAAGAAAGCAACCTTCTCCTAGAGTTGTTAATAATAACAGGGGAAAGCATCTACATGCTAAGGTACAAATTCCAACCTGCTGTGGTACAGGTAGATCATTCAGCTACATCTGTCCCTGAATTAATTATGCTGAGCATTTCCAGGGGCAGAAGGGCCAGTGTCCCAGCTGCTGACCTGGCTGCTTCTACCAGCCTGTCCCTGGATCCAGTGGGATGTACCAAGTGCCAACAGGCACTAGGAGGGCTGAAGGACGGCTGCAGTGATCCAGTGTGTAGCCCTTCACTGCTTGGGCTTTTTTCTTTCACTTTTGGTACTGCCAGAAGTGAGGAGATGTTTGAAGTCACACTGTCCTGTACTGGTCTCCCTGTTCCAAGCTGCCACTCAAGGAAGGGCAGCTGGAGCCTTTGGCTGCAAAATCATTACGGAGTGACACAACCGCCTGCGGTGATTTCCCGGTGCTGTGGGGCCCATCCAAGGCAGCAGCAGCAGCAGCAGTCAGTGATCAGAGCCCCAGTGTGAATCATGCACCATCTGTGCTCGTGGGCCGACTGTTTGTGTGTGCAAAGTGTTGGCTAAATGTGTAGCCATAGCACAGGAAGGCAAATCCCCCTCGCTGGCAGGGAGAGGGACACGTGCCTGTACATTTTCACAGGGCTGAACAGGTGGGACAGGGGATGCTGGGGTTCCAGCCCTGAAGGTTCCAGGTGCTGCTCCTTGTGCTGGCTGTGAAGGGGGGTGCTTGTGGCACTGGTGTTTCCCACTAAACCCTGCTAACGAACAGGGGGTACAGGAATGTGCCCCCTGTTGACTGAGTGACAAAACTATCCCTTGTCCCCTCAAAAAGGAAAGAAGCCCAGAAGTTTCTCTCCTCCATTAGATGAAAATGCCACCTCACAGGCCTAGGGGACTTCACCTCAAACTTAAGGATAGCTAATTGGACAGAAGCCAAAAAGTCCCACCTGGGCAATTTACTAGAAAAAGAAGTGAACAAAGAAACTAATCGCTTTTGTAAAGTGTTTTACCAAGAGCAGGGACCTCTAACACCTAGCTTGGTTTTTCTCTGTTTGTTATGTTGCCTCTTATTAAACCTTTTTGTTCCCAACACTGCAACAGAAGCCATCCTGCTGATTTTTATGCCTCCAAGGGTAGCTAAGCTGTCTTAGGTGTGTTGTAGACCTCTGAGAGCTTATTAGACCTAGCTCAAAGAGGCTACTATAACAAGGGGGGAGATTAGACAGAGCCAAAACTACTTCTGGGGCTGTTTTGGGGGCAAACTGGGTGAAGCAGACAGGTAAGGAGGGAGCTCTCCTTTCCTTGAGCACAGAAATGGAGCAGGAGTAGAGGAAGGTGTATCTGATCTCTGTCCTCCAGAGCTCTCTGCTTGGCACACCTCCTGAGCACACAGTGGCTGTGAGTGGGTCCCTTGGTGCTGGATGTCTGGACACAGCAGGCAGTATGATGAGAAAGAGGTTAAAATTGAAGATGAAGGGGCCTGCAGCCCTCTTATGCTGAGTAGGCTTTGCAGTCAGTCATGAACCAGAGCAGTGTCAAAAGGCTCTGTGTCCTGCCAGGGGCTGAACTGGGGACATGCACAGGTGTAGCGGGTGGTTTGCATGGCCCAGATGTGCTTCTGCATGAATATGACCAAAGAAATTATTTCTGTGGTCCAAAGGGGAGCCTGAGGTCTCTCCAGTGGGGAGGTGGAGAAGGTACACCTGCAAATCTGTATGGGTCTGCTAGCAAACACTGGCAAAGCTTCTCTGAGTACTTCTCTGCTTTTAATACTGTGTAATTGGCTCATCTCCCCTGTACAGTAATAAAGGTTTCCTTTTATTCCCACTAAATCAGAGGTAGGCCACTAAAGGTAAATGCAAATATCTGAACAATTTTGTGTCCTGCTTCACAATAAGCAGAGAATCACAGAATCTTTAAGGTTGGAAAGAACCTCTAAAATCACCAAGCCAAACATTAACCCAGCACTGCCCAGTCCATCACTAAACCATGTCTGACTCCCACACATACACATCTTTCTAATAGCTTTAGTGATGCTGACTACACCAGTTCCCTGGGCAGCCTCTCCCAGTGCTTGACAACAAGCCTTTCAGTCCATAAATATTTTCTAGTATCCAACCTAAACCTTCTCCAGAACAGCTTGAGGTCATTTCCTCTCATCCTCTCACTTGTTGCCTGGCAGAAGAGGCTCACCCCCACCCAGCTGCACCCTCCTGTCAGGCAGCTGCAGAGAGTGATGAGTTCCCCCTGAGCCTCCTTTTCTCCAGGCTGAACACCCCCAGCTCCCTCAGCTGCTCCTCACAGCACTTGTGCTCCAGACCCTTCCCCAGCTCCGTTGCCCTTCCCTGGACACGCTCCAGCCCCTCAATGTCTCTCTTGCACTGAGGGGCCCAGAACTGAGCACAGGATTGGAGCTGTGGCCTCAGCAGTGCTGGGTACAGGGGGACGGTCACTGCCCTGCTCCTGCTGGCCACAGCCTGGCTGATCCAGGCCAGGATGCCATCGGCCTTCTGGGCCACCTGGGCATACTCTGGATCATAATCAGGGGTTTGCTAATCCAAATGCAGTTGGGGATTAAGGAATAGGAGGGCAGGGACCAGAGTTATGGTCTGCTGGGTCCCACCATGAACAGAAGAGCACGCTGCCTGGGAACAGTCTGCTTAAAATTAAGGCGAACCATGTCGTCATTGTCCCCTTGGGAATTTCTCAGTTTCTAAATGAGCACACAATTCTTAGCTTGTAAAAGACGGAGAACTCCAGCCTCTGGGCTTCTCTAACTAAACTATTAAAAATAAATATAGTGTAGAGGAGACAAACCTTTAG
>NW_005054302.1:4508472-4562128 GCF_000277835.1 Geospiza fortis | reverse complement strand
TGTTTATTCTTGCACTGCAGTCTTTCTTTTTCGCAAGTTTGATTTTTGTCTTGCTATTGACAGTAATTTTAGAGCACAAAATGATGGAAACAGTAGCACACAATAATAAAAATACAGTGTGAAAGACCAATTATGTCCTTATATAAGACTGCCTGTACTTTATTCAACTTCACTTTCAATCATTTCACCAAGAGAGATTACAGATTTTCCTCTGGGAAATGATTCTTCAGTTGGGAAAATACAATAATTGGGATTTTTTTCCTGATTTCCTTTCTAAAGTCTTGTTTGCTTAATATCCTCCTATTTCTTCAGATGCTTTCTCTAATAAATTTCTCATGCTTCTTTTTGGTCAAAACCTTTAGATACTTGGAATGATTTTTGCAACGATGGTGGGAGCAGATTTGACAATTCTCAGCCCTTAAGAAATGCTCAACTGTTTCATTTGCAGTTAGCTTTGTTAGTGTATTATTGTGTTGTATTTGTACTTTTTCCTCATTTATCTTTAAACTGTGACAAACCATCAGATTCAATAATGATAACAGATAATGCCCCTGCTTTTTCTTTAAATAACAAATCACACATTTAAAATGTTAATCTCTTGTGTTGTTTGTCATGGGAGAAACTGGTAGCTATGCTTCAGAGCATATGCACTGCTCAGCCATTCCTAACAGCAGGTTTTGCATTAGAAAATTTAATCACTAGATTTAATCATGCCATAAAATCCTAGAGCTGTTCACAAATACAGTATTATTTCCAGAACTGTATCATCTATATATTTTCATAATTTCACGAGTCAGCCTATACCTGCTACCAATACCATGTTTAAAGGTTACTGCTTTCTCACAGATTCAGTTCCCACCTGTCTTCTTTTCCTGGATTACGAGAAAATAATTACAGGAATTGGGGCTGTGGAAATTTCACTTAATGTGGATATTGTAAAATAGGAAAAAAGATTAGACAGCAACTCAATGTACTAGTACAAGCACTGGGTTTGTAAGTCAGCATTTGCACTTTTGATAAAACTTTATTTCCTTCCTAATTTTAATCCATAAACTGAAATTTATATTCCTGATATTTTTCCATCAGTGCAACTTTCTACAGGCTGTCATCTCCCCAGTCTAAGTGTGAAGGTCATTATGAGATGGGAAGAAACCAGTGGCAAGAGACAGAGGGTACTGTCCCTCAGTGCCAGCATAACTTTGATCTCAGTGGGCCTCCCTAGAAGTCATACTGCATAATGCAGGATCTAGCAAGCAGACAATAATGTTGCAGGCAGCAGACAAGCAAAGAAAATACTCACCAGGAAAAAATTTGGAATGTTTTTTACATGGCATCTTTTTCATCTGTGAAACCCATGACTGCAATGAATTCCAAAAGGGATGAAGAAATTCAGAGCTCTAAAATGCAGCCCAGTGGTAATGCTCCTCTGTTGGAAACAAAGCACCAGTAGACTTGGAGAGTGGGATGTCTACTTTTTTACTAACATTATTTGTTTCTGAATTCAGTTTCTTGGATTTTTCAAGCTGATTGCATACTGGTGAATCAAGTTTAAGTGTGGGCTAAACTGGGTGCAGAACAAAGCAGTGGGCAGTGACCCCCCTCCAAAGCAAGCAGCTTGAAGGTTACCAAGGCTGGCCCAAACAGATTTGTACAGCTGATTCACTTCAGACTGGAGGCCTAAGGTATCAGATTCAAAGTCAAAGGCTTAGTCCATTCTTCCTCTCCATTTCCTCTTGCTCTCTTCAGTTTCCCTCATCTCATAATTAATTCTTTGAATTAGATCCTTGTAAAGAACAATATCATTTGTACTTCCCTTGAATCACACCAGCCCTGGCTGCAATATGTACAGCCAGTTGAGAGCACTGTGTAATTTATCATGCAAAAGCAGATTTTCTTGTCATGGCTGTGTCTTGCACTAGGGACAGGAATCTGTCCTAGTCTTCCTCCCCCCCCCCACTATATAGACCATATTTCAAGTTTACAGGAATTAAGTCCCAAGGTGCTGAATACCAACCGTTGATCACACAAGCTGGCACAAGTTAAGTTTCTTGTCAAATTTCTGCTTGCTTTCTTGGCTAGAAAATCAGCTAGGGAGGTTCTTACTGAAACCTTCTCCTTCTGCATTGTTATTTCCCTATCCACCTGCTCACTCCTGTTAAAGAGAAACACCAGTGTGCTCTGTACCATCCCTTCAGCTCCTGTTTCTCAAAAGGACAGTCTATGGGATGTCAAAGAGCTGTGTGGAGAACAGCATGGTGCAGCAGCTCCTCCTCACTGCCTGCTTTTCTCCAGCTGTCCCAGTGTTCACACACTTGAGAGCAGCCGTGTTGCTGCTGCCAGGAACAGATGCAGGATACCAATGGATGTTCATGGATCCTACAACAACCAATAGGCACCTACATGCAATGGCAGCAGAGTGATGCAGAGTTGTCCATCAGAATTCAAATTCTGGTGCAGGCACATTGCTGAGGAGTCAGTGCTCTGGAACAGCTTGGAGGGGCCTTTGATTTCTGTATTATTTTCCCCATAAGCAAAGCATGGTAAAGACCATGCTGCACGACAGAGATGCCTGGTGTCTCACAAGCAGCAGTAGCATAATTTATTATTTATCAAGTGCAGGCTTCACACCAAAATGCAGTGGAAATCAGACTTAAAAAATCCAGGCACTAGTAAACCTCTTATTTTTTCAGTGTATGAATAAAGCTGAAGCCTGGCTTTGACACTTTCCCTGCCCCTTCCTTTTTTTTTTCTTTTTCATTCTTCAAAATGTTTCCTTAGTCCAAGTGATTTGAAGGGATCTGGAAATATTTTTTTGGAACTTTTTTTTTCCTGAAACATGAAATTAATAAATAATTTTGAATGTTTTTTTCACCTTCAGTAATTCTTATTGCAGAAATGCTGATATCTGCGAAGATCTGCCTGGAAAAGGCCAGAAGGGCAATTCCTCCCTAGGGTGTTAATCACCTCTGATCCCATCAAGCCACCATCATATTGCTGGACTGTCTATGGGCTCACCAGTTCATGCCTTTGTTGAGGGCAGGATCTTTATGTAAACATCTGTTTAGGAAAATTTGATAGAGGCTGTCAATTCTTTCCATGGCTATTGGGTATTGATGCATGAAGGACAAATTCTACAAGCTATGTAGGAATCCAGAGCTGCAGACAGGCACCATGTGCATTTTCAAAAGCATGCAGGTCTTTTTCAGTGTCACTGTAAACCTGTAGAACATGACATCACTATGCTGGAATCAAACAAATTACCCTAAGAAAATCTCTCTGAGCTTTAGGTGTTAAACACCTTGAAAAATTTAACTCCAGGTGATTTCTTGGTAGGATTAAATCCAAGTATGTAGATGTAGAAGATATATTGGTTTCAAAATAAATATCTTCAAGACTTCAGAACTCTCTTCACTCTGGTCTCTTGCCTGCCTCCAAAGTAATCTGTACAGAGCTAATGGCATTGTATTTCTTTCTACAGCAACAGCTTCTGAGGAAAAAATAGAAGGAACAGAATAAGTTCCATTATGTGCCATGGATGACCATTCATGTCAGGTCAGATAATTAAGTCTTTAAACAGGGTTGAAAGAGGTTTCCTGTCTTTATAGTAGAATACAAAAACATGAATAACCTTCCTGCCAATTAGAAATAAATACAGGAATATTGACATGAACATAAGAAAAAGCCCAAACTTGGCAATTACTTCCACATATCTTTGTTGATGTGCTAAGACAATTCATTAAAGGCATTTCACAGCTGCTTTCAAACATGACCCAAGCTCTTACAGTGGTTTTATTTACAGAGAATCTTTTTTTTCCAGCAGTAACCACTGAAAAAAAATTCAGACAACATGAAGGTTCTTTAGAAAAAATCTATGCTGGGCTAGTTTCTCAGACTGCTTTCTCACTGAAGCAAAATGTGTGTTTTTGAACGAGCTAGATGGGGAAAACACAGCCTTAGGATCAACTTCCTACAGGCTGGAAACATAGCTGAAAATGAGGTGATTTAAGTCAGAATTAGGGATTCTGTTTTAAAGATGGTCCTTCCCTGGTACATTTCTATCAGTGACTCTTGGATAGCCAGTGTTTCCTAGAGCAGGGGAGCCTTCTCTTTTACAGCTTAATATCAACACTGTTTAAAAAAAAGTTAAAAAAAAAGATCCTCAATTCTAAAGATGTTTCTACTCCCATTCTCCATCAACCCTAAAGTCAGCAAAGCCCAAAATGATGAGTGAGTTAACCCTACAGCAAAACACTAAGCTCATTTCTTAACCTACAAAGACCTATGGTTTGCTTTGACCTTAGAATTTTGAGCTCGTTTATGTGAGAGGTGTGTAGCTAGGAATGGAAACAGCTTTGTTTCCTGATATGGTTTAGGTTTATCTCGGAAGCCATTCTATACAGAAAAACTCAGCTGAGCTTCATCCAGTTGTAGAAAGCCAGCACAAGGAAATACAGCTACAGGACAGTATGATTGTATAAAAGTATTTTGGAAATTCCATCAAGGTCACAAGAAATAAGTGGTCTGCACATAATGCAAAGGGATTTGCAGGTTGTCCCTCACACTTCTGACATCCCCATATACTACATTCAGTCTCCAAGAAGAGATTTGCCACCACATGAGAAGCAGGATACCTGGTCAAGTGCCATAAGACTCCCAAAGTCACATAGCATGTCTACAACCCCAGAAATGTCAAGTCACAAGAGCATTCCTTCCTATTTCTTTGTATTGCAAAGAAAATCAAAGTCAGATTTACCACGGGCATTGCAGCTGCAAACTTAAACACAAAGGTGTTATTATTTCTCCATAGTAAATGTGAAATATAAATCATTCACCTCTTGGATATTGTTGAATTCTCTCATTCGACCTAGCAAGATTTGGGTGACATTCATTTATTTAACAATTTAAAGACTTTTTTCCTTTTTCTACTGCAAATGACTAATTCATCCCTCTGGCAATTAGAAACAGCCTGGTATTTATTTTTGTAAAAGTGCAAGGAAACTGATAGCAACAATTGTACGTGAATTTTCTGCTCTGTGTTTGGAAGGAAGAATCAGTCAACAACAAGTTTGCAAATGTTTTGCTCAAAAGCTTTCTACAGTTTTAATAAGTGTTTACTGGGGTCTTTAAATTATTCTTGAATAGTATAGCCTGGATATTGTAATAAGTTGGAATCCTATTTGCCTCCAAGTTTTAATTCTGTCTAATCCTTGTTTCTTTGACTTCTGAAGGAGAAGATGAGAGAGAGTTTAAAGAAAAAACAACACACCAAGTAAACATGGATTATTTGTCATGATTTTTTCTACCCCACAGGCTCAAATCTGAGATCTATCTCTGTTTTATAATCTTAATACATTGTGAATTTTGCATGCAATATACAGCTGTGATGGCTAGGAAAATACATCTGTGATGGCTAGAGCTCCACAGAAATCAGTCACAGATATGTGGCAAGTTAGTTAAAGCTGAAATAGCATGCTATATGAAGAAAGAGAAAATAACTTCTCTTTCATTTACCCTATTACTTTCTTTTTTTTTTTTTGAAGGTCTACACACTCTTCATGCTTTAGAGGAATATCCTGAATGTGAATGTGATAGCTCAGCAAGGTCAAGTTTCCTCTGAAACCTGCCAAATTGCATTGAGCTGTTTGTTTATTGAGCAGCTTTAAAATCCTAACTAATTTGCTTTTTTGATAAAGAATTGACAGTTTGCTCTTACAAATCACACCTTTAAATACTGAGACATCTTTGAAATGTCTAGGAAAATGCAGGAGATAAATTATCTGCCAACAAGAGTGAGGGGGAATAAAATGAAGTAGCCAGGAGAAAGAAGCAGAGGAAGCAAAGGAGGAAGAACTGAGGAAGGGAGCAGGGGCTGGAGAACAACTTACTGTGCTAAGGCTTGTTATGCTCCATGGTGTGTCAGGGCTGACAACAGACCTCTGTTATGGCAGAGGCTGAATGAAAACCCTGCTGGCAGGACCTCATGGTGTGGTTATCTTCTCCCAAAGGAGAGATAAGGGTCTTTTTCAGGTCTGAAAAATACTCTGGCTTCCTCAAAGTCCTCGGTGACTCGTGGGGAGTAGCTCCTCTCTGGGAGCCTGGGTGTTGATCTCTCCTGTGTGACAATGGTTATTCCTTTATGTTGCAGGGTCTGCTACCGTTTCTCTGTCATCAAGGAGTGATTCCATAATTTTTCTTTCTTCTTAACATTTCTTATCTCATGGCTGTAGAGTAAACCAATAATTTCAACCTTTTTGACATGTAGAGAAATGAACAATTTTCTGGGAAACAGGGAGGCCCTGTTCAAGGACGCTGAGCTGGTTTAAGGCTGCTTTTCCTTAGCTCTTTTCCCAGACCCCCTAGAAATAGCCCCTGGACCTCCAAAGGAGTTGTAGAGCAAAGACTGTAAAGCCAACACGTAGGCTTTGAGGTGAAGACTTTTGTGTATTTATAACAAAAAGCTTGGTATAAAGGAGCCCAAATATCTGCTTGCAGGTGAGAGGTCGTTGTTTTGCAGTCTGTAAATAAACACTGCTAAAACAAGTAGGAGAAAGGCACAGGAAGGAGGATAGAAGCAAAGATGAGCAAACTATTCTAAGAAAAAGCAAAAGGCAAAATGCTGCTTTTGACATAGGGACTCTCTGAGTTTGTTATTCTCCCAGTTCCATTAACAGAGAGGACTGCCAGCTCAGTTGGCAACAAAAGAAATAATGACTTTCTAATGATGAGCAACATGGTAAAGGACTAATCCTTTCTGCCTCTTCCTGGGGTTCTGATTGCTGTGGGAGAAGATTCACAGGCTTATATTGGAGGAGTTTCTCTCAGGAAGCTGCTCCTGCTCCCAGGTTTGGTTGTAGGCTGATCATTTGACCCTAAGGTTGACCCTCAGTTGTTTCCAGGGGGCTGTCTGGATAATCACCCAGGTGGTATGATCCCTTGGGACATCCATGGGTTGCATGCTCCCTGGGGAAGTATCCAGGGACCTGATTATTTCCTGGCACTGATCACAATTCTGATCAGATCCCAAAACCAGAAGAAAGTATATCACCCTAATTCAAATTCAAGCTGTGTGAGCAGCTAAATCTCTGAGTGCTGTAAGGAATCTCCAGTTTAGAAGTCCCATGTCCAAAGCTGGTAGTTAATAATGGCACAAAACCATAATTAAAAGGAGGAGAAAATGTTTGCAGAGCTTAATTAGATGACAACAAAAAGTATAGCTGGCCTGTTTTCCCGTTTCCCTCAGGTATTTTACCAAGCGGAAAGAAATCAGTCATCTACAGATGTACAGGTTTAAAATCTGAAGTAAATTTTTATTCTGAATAATAGAAATAAAACTTCATTTGAAATGACTGAAATTCCATTCTATGCTGTCAGGAAGTCTTGGCTCAGGAGGGTCAGACCAAAGTAATCTCACTCTTTATCAGCCTTATTTCTTACATCCTTTCTTTGCCCATGGTCACTGTAGTGCATAGGATAAGGGGCTGTGTGGACCTTTGAGTCTAACACAGAAGGGCTCCTTTGTTATCATAGAATCATAGGATATTTTGGGTTGGAATGCACCTTAAAGGCCATCCAGTTCCAACCTCCCTGTCACGGGCAGGGACAACTTCCACTAGACCACGTTGCTCCATCCAACCTGGCCTTGGACACTGCCAGGGATGGGGCCTGCACAGCTTCTCTGGGCAGCTTGTGCCAGTGCCTCATCACCCTCACAGAGAAGAATTTCTTCTTACTGTCTATCTAAGCCTACTGTCAGTTTAAAACCATTATGTTCTTGAAGTGAATTTCCTCTTCATCTGGCACGATGGAAAATAACCCTGTTTGCTTCAAATGACCTAGTTATTAATTCCAGGGAAGAGAAAGACAGTGTGTTCTGGTTTCTAGAAACACCAACACCCTTCACATAGGAAAAAAGTCCCTGCTGAAACTAAACCTATGTGTATTCCATTAATGGACCTTTTATACAGAGCACAAACAGTTTCCCAGAAAGGCAAAATGCTGCCTGCTGGATTGCACCATGTTCCCACCCGTGATGATCTGATCAACAGGATACTAAGCAGGATTAAATGTTTTCCTCTCCAACAGAATGCTTCCAAACTGGATAGACATCTCTAGGCAATTACAGGCTAGAGTGTATTAGCCCCTGAGGTGAGGACTGCAGTAAGGCAGCGCTTCACAGTGGATTATTTGCTCAGAAACTCAACTATTTGCTGAAAGCAGCACTTCGCACCCCCCTGAAACTGTCCCTTAATCTCTTAACTCAGTACAAGAACTTAGTCCAAATGGCATCAGTAAAGACCATAAATTTGTTAAATATACTGACTCTGATTTACTTTTCATTGAGAATCTATCTGGGTCTGTAGCTGCTCTGCAAACATATCTTCATTAATGTTTGCACTCTGGGCTCAAGTTCCAGTTGCTCTGATTGGAAACACTCTTCTCCTGGGTTTTGAACACTTCTCCTTTCATAGCAGTGTTCAATCAAACATTAACATGAATGTGAAACTCATATAAACGAGAGGAGAATCCCATGAATCCCAAAATCCATCCTTCCTTCCTTCCTTCCTTCCTTCCTTCCTTCCTTCCTTCCTTCCTTCCTTCCTTCCTTCCTTCCTTCCTTCCTTCCTTCCTTCCTTCCTTCCTTCCTTCCGCCTGTGCACCAAATTCCTGGGTTTTTTCTAAGTGGAAACTGAACTTATTTCAAAACTTAACAAACTCACAAAACATTCAACACATAAAGCCTGAAAATATATACGCTTAGCCCCAAACTGCCTTAGGCAGGAAAATTAATAAATCCTGCCTTAGGAGGGAAAATTAATAAATCTAAATATCAAGCTGGCTTATCTTTTAAAGCCATCGTGGTTGCTGAGGTTGTAGAGACAGTAATATCTGGGAATGTAATTTTGTGGACATTAGTAGGATATGGACAGTCTCATTTTTATTTTCTCAAATGACGCCACCAAAGGGATGAAGAAAACAACGAATTTCACTGCTCATCCATCTGCAGACCTTTTAAAGCACAGTACACAGGTTAAGCTACAGAAATGGGCAATGAACAACTAGCCAAGCTGGGTCAGCAGGAGCTGGACAGATCCTGACTTCCTGTTGCACCAGGAAGGGGTTGGCACTGCCCTCCCTTCCCTACAGCCTAGCTGCAGTCTCACTGGAAGGATGCTGCCCCAGTGAAGCACAAGTGGAAGTCTCATAGTGAGTTCTGTTCCCTGGAGCTTTACTGCCTGATTTGCCCCATGTGCCTGATGTTGGGGATGGTTTGAGAGGGGCATGGAGGAAACAGTCTGACATTTTCTGTAGCCTTCATCCTCTAGGTACAGAACATGAATTCACAGCACAGCTGCACTTTGAAAAAATTATTCTCTGTGTTTGATTATTAAAACAGCAAAAGGACCAGTTTCACTGTGGTCACATGGCACATGTACATGTTTTGCACTGGGAACTACTCCAGCTTGCAAGTGATGCTTAAAATATGTTTTGTTGTTGTCACTACCTGCATGTCCTGGCTGGTCCAGATCACTTCAACCCCTTTGTGCTTTTAGTCTGCCATCAGCATTATCTGTCTCAGCACAAGAGGTCTCAAACACTCCTATTACATCCAATTTGTCTGTCCAGCTAGGCCTAATGGATGTGACTTTGTCTCCAAGCACTTCAGTGTGCTGGGAAAGCAACCATGCAGTCTTTGTAGATGAAACAAAGAGAGGAAATAACTTCCAGGACATTAAACTTCCTCTGTCCTTCAGACTGATGATTTCCTGAGGTTGGACAGCTTCTGCATGTCACACAAACAGTGGTCCTAAAAACCTTTAGTAGCCTGGCTGTGGTGGAGGGCATTGCTTTGGAGCTGGTGTGCAAGGCTGGAGGCATACTGCTAGAATAGGTAACATATTCAGTATTCTTTTGTTCAATACTTTGTTTTTCTCATGATCAAAATGCAGCTGTTCCTTTTGGACAACAATATTATAAGCAGTGAATTTGGATTTTACCACTAAGAAAGCCAATAGTGGATTTCAGTACAATATATTTCTATTTTTAATGAATGCTTTTTTGCATTTGAATCATCTGTTTTTAACGGATATGCTCAAATACCAGACAATTATATATTTTTGTCTGGCTATTCAGTGCTGTTTTCGGTGGTACATAATTTTTAATATGCTCAGCAACAGCAACTGAAAGTGGAGTCAGCTTTATTGCAAGGCCAGATGAAATTGTCCAGACTGAAACTTTACCGTTTTTTACAACCAACAATGGTAATTACCATATTGGAGGTATTATAGTACAAAATAGATTGTGTTGTGAGAAATGAGGCCAGCTGGAACTCCAGCTGTCTCCTTAAAAAAGAAAACATTAGAATCCAATTAAAATATACTTTGGATTACGTTACAGAAAAAGTTGTGCAATAATTAATTTCAGACCTATGCAACTACTATCAGTTTTAATTTACAGCTTAACTCTTCAAGCTATTTTTGTGCTTGGTTTCAAGTAGCCGAAGTTTCTCTGTCTGAGCTGTTCCTAATTGCTTCCAACTAAAATGGCAGGGTTAAAGTCCTTGCTAGTTCATTGCTGGATCATGGCTGTAGTTCTGTGTGTATCCTCTCAGTAGCACAGTGAAAGGTACAACACTCATGGTACAACATGTGGTCTTGGATATGAAGGCTTCAGTTTCCTTCTTGGTGCTGGATCTCACGTAGTCATGGTCAAAAAGTTTTTTGAGGGACATTTTCCATTGAAAATCCTGATTCAATAATGCAAAAATTCTCTGCAGAAACAAGTAGGTCTCAAATTAATTTCCTGATTTCCAAATGGCCTAAAATGTTGTTATTGTATTCTATTTCATGCACATACTGCGATAAAAATTGAAATCAATAATTTTAAATTTGATCAAAATTAATAGCTTTGCTTCATCCAAAGCTACATTTTTAGAAAACATTTGGCTTGAAATTTTAGATCTTCATACATCCTTCCAACTGAAACCCAAGATGGACTCCAGAAGTCTCAAAAAATTTTGACGTCCCCCCTAGCATGTTTGAAGACAAACTGGTTATCTGAAGACATATCTCATATTTTTCCTATGGCAAATCACTCCTAGGGTTTTCAGTTGCCCTTGTTCTTGTACCAGTGAAGCACAGATACACTGTCCAGTTTAATTATGTGGGGGTTTATGCACTGGGTTAAAATGCTCATGCCTGGCTGTTTATAGAGAGAGACACGTAAACCCACACTTAGCACTTAAGTAGGTGGCCTCATTTTCTGAAGTACTAACTATTTATCCAGGGGCTATGTTTATTTAATGTCAGGCTCTCAAGTGTTCCAGCCTTATCTCTTTGAATTTCACGATGTTAGAAGAAACAGACTACCACACTTTTTATGCTAAATATACATGGAACTCACCCTGAGAGCTATATAGCACACAAAAGAGAGAAAAAACCAGAAACAAGCCCACCACGTAGGTTTTTAATGTGTTCATGATTCTTGGGCTGTCTCCTTGCTCCAGACAGTGAAACACAGAATGTGATGCTCTGTCTTTGACTGATCATTGCTTCTCATCACTGAAAGAAATGCAGAAATTGCTATCGCTTCAGACAGACAACAGGAAAAATGAATAGAAAGGAAAGACACAATGGTTGATGGAGGGCTATACATATTCTTACCAAGCACAAGGTTGTGAAAAATACTATAAACCTGAGGATTTTGCAGAAAAATCTAAACAATCCTCTTCAGTCAAGGCTGCAGTCTTGAAATTACATATCCTGTGGGAAATCCCATTTTTAGATAAGTCAGTTTTGATTTATTGTATTTCTGATAATGATGACTGCTGGTATTATTGTTTATCATAAAAAATTATGATGCTATCACACTGGCAGTACAAGTAGCAAGCATTCTTACCAAAAAATCATTTCTTGTAGCTATATTGTAAGGCTTAATTTCTTAATGTCTCTGACACTTGACTGAAAGATGCCACACAGCTCATTATTAACAGCTGACAGTCACACTTTGCTTTCTTTTCCTGTGGTTCTAATGAAATGGAAAGCATTTTCTTCCCACAAAATAAAACAAAACAAACAAAAACCTAAACAAATAAATAAACAAACAAAAAAATGGAAATATAAAAAGGTTCTGCATTTCTTAGTAGCTAATATGCAGCTAAAAATAGCAATGCTTACAGTAGTAAAAAACCTGCTGAAGCCATGGAAAACTTTCACAATGACATGCACATTTAGGTGACTGCCTTTTGTAGCTGCCATTAACAGTTTTCTTAGGGGAAAGGGAAGAAGATGGAGAAAAGGCAAAAGGTGTTGGTGAAAAGGGAATGTGTCAGCAGGGGCTGAAACACAGGGCTTAATGTCACACAGCTGTCCAACTCTCTTTGTCATCTCCCACATCTGCTGTGGGTGAATATTAAAACTGATACACAGAGAGATCATTAGAAGCAACCACCCATTACCATACCATCACCTCTCAGCTCATTATTGCTTTATCTTTCTGCTGTAGTGCCACTCCTTCAGAGGGTTTTCCTTCAGGTTCCTGGGCAGACAAAGGAAAAAGCAGAATATTGATTTTGGTAACTTAGCTGCTGCTGAAGCTGAAAAGTTCAGGAGTTCATTCAGAAAGGTATAAGAATACCATGTAGATTCCTTGGTATTTGCCCTGGCTACTCCTGCTGCTGTTGCTTGTCTGTGTCTCACATTGAAGAAAGAAAAAAAGATGAAAAAAAAAAGGAAAAAAAGAGACTTTTGAAGTCGATGTCACAGACAAGCAGAATATAATACATGAAAAGGCCAAATTTGCTAGGAGGTGCCAAGAACAAGGGCAAGCAGATGAAGCTTTTATTACTGCAGATCACAGTTTTGCTGAACATTGCATATACTGAATGTTAAAAGAAGAATTAATAAGAGGCAGAATAATTTTTGGCAAAGGAGACAACCAGTTCATCAGCAGAACTTACATTCAGGCCCAGATCACTCGCTAACAGCGGCTGGAGCAAAAGTGATGCTGACCTACATACTGGCAGCACAGAGGAGATTGCAGCAGACCAGTGAAGAATAGGAGCACAAACATGAAAAGAGCAGCTGCAAGTACTTTTAATACCAGAAGTAGTGCTCACTGAGTGAGGGAAAAAGCTAAGAAAATAGCTAAGAAGCTTTAACAGGAGACAAGATGGAAAAGCTGTGGGAGTCATGGCAAAGAACTATGCCCCACAGGCCCTGAAATCCCTGTGAAGGCTCAGAATGTAAGAGATGCCACAAGGGACATCTTCTCATGGCAGATTGGGTAGCAGGGAAATGATCATTAAGCCCTGGTTCTGTTCTGCAACCTGAAAGGACAATACTTTCTTAGAAATGCACATTGAATTATCAAAATCTTGCATTTGAAATGGGAATTTGAAAGCAGCCCCTACAGTTCCATGAAAAGATAACCATGAAAAGATAACAGCAGTAGGGTTTGAGATGGAGGTATGGGAGGACCACACAGGAAATTGAGTGTGGCTTACAACACTACAGAACACATTTTCAGCCACTTTTCTGGGAGCCTCAGAAAAGGATGAAAAGCTCTTCCACAAATTATTTTCTGGTGCTGATTCTTGCACTGTGCCTAGAAGAAATACTCACTTGGCATCCATCTGGCATATTTTTACCCCCTGGAAACCTTGAATGAAACTATGTTAAAATTTGACAACAAATCTCCATTCAAAGACCCTTGACTTTCCCTTCTACCCTGCAAGTGCATAAAAAAGTTTAACAGAAGTCACAGTCTTTTCCACAAGTTTGCATCTTGATAAGGAAAGATGACATATGGCTGGAAATGTGACAGTCATCTGACCCTCTCAAAACATGTCTTGTTGCCCTTTATTAACCAGATTGGTTTTAAGGAGCTGGGTAGGTTTTTGAATCCGTATGTGCCAGATTGTTGGGAAGGAATTTGTTTTTCCAGATTCAGTAGACTGATATTTTTTGCACTATATTTTACCGCTAAAGAACCTCAGCTCTTCATGAGCTGAAATGGAAATAAATTGGACTGGTCAGAGTATGAGCAAAGATCAGAAACAGGCAATGTAAACACATAATTGAAAAATTGAGTGCAAAAAATATTGTTGTGTGTTTTTAGTCTGTATGTATATTATATATATTATATACATTTATCACCCACTTGCCTGGTCCATGGCTTTGGTTAGTGTTGTGTTTAAAATTATGTCCTGGGAGGAGAAGCAATTAGTAGGTTCATTTACTGTTTTGACTGCAGTTAATCACCAGTGATACCAGCGCTGGGTCCATTCATGTTTTTTCACAGACTACATTTTCTCCATTTTCTGACTCCCATGGTCAGAAGGATTGACCAGAAGCCTTGGCCTGCACTGTGGGTGTGCAAGTGAAAGAGCACCGGGGAGGCTGTGCAGAACCTCTGCCTGGCACAGAGGGACCGCATTTTCCTTTCCTGTTCTGGGAACGTGTTGGTTCTTGTGCCTGGGAGAGCAGGGCAAGGCCCTCCCTGCCCTGCTTTTTGAATTATTTTCATAAGCAAATGGGTTTATTTTGTCACCCTCTGTGCACTGTGTATGCATTTAGAGTGTGTGTGGAAAGATTTTTTCCAAAGATTTTGAGTGTGTTGGCCATTCAATTACAGTGGCAAAGGGTTAGAAATGTCAGAGGTATTCGGTATTGATGAATAAATACAAAACATATTTGAAGGTCACACCTAGCCATTAAGTATGTTTTTATAAGGTTTTGTGTCAGTATTTGTGAATATTTTAATGTTATCATTAGTGCATGGTTCTCCACAGACCATTAGCCCAATAAAATCAAAGGCCTAGCAAAAAATTATAGCTAAAATATACAGCAAGATGGTGAAACAGAGTATCATAAACAAGAAAATGATGGCAAGAAAGTCACTAAAACAGCTGCATTTACATAGTTTGAAATAAAAATTAGTTTCAAGAAAAATAGAATGCATCCTAGAAATTAAAGGATTTTATATTTATCACTGTGGTTGGCAATGCTTTTTCAGGGCATGCTCTGGTAACTGTAGAAGATTCTCAAAGGAATAACTCCAAGTGGGATGTCAGATGAATAAAAAATGTGTTAATTTCAAGCTTAGATAATGATAACATTAAAAACAAAAAGCAAAATTGGATTTTGAAGGGATTGTGTTTGTAAGTGAACTTCCTAGGAAGCTGCTGCTGCTGCTTTATTTATTTATAGTGTTTTCTAACTGGATGACATTATGTTTAGAATAGGCTTTCTCTTTTTTTTCTTCCAAAGGGGTTCATAATTTAATAAACATCTTTCATTCTGTTTGTTCTCCAATTCTGACCCAGGCTACTCAATATAACAAGGCTTTGATGGCTTGCATGGGGGTAAACTTAATTGCTAAGCTGCAATGCAAGGTTTTCATGCTGGGGAAGCTCTTCCAGGGAACATACAATTTGTCCAAGGTAAAGGGCACTGTAATGTGAATCTCACTTGTGTGATTGTTCAATTTTAAACAGAGTTTGGGCTCAGCAGGTCCTTTCGACAGATTTTTCCATATCCAATTCTGCTGCTTGGAACATGCTGTATGGAAAATCTCTTAAAACTGAAACAAACTGTTAGAGTGCTGAAGAATGCTTCAGTGCAACTAAGAAATTTCAAGATGGTGATAGTGTTTATTGTTTGTAGTACAGTATTGCCTACAGGTCCTGACGCAGTAAGGAGTGGCACTGCATGAATGCTTCTTAAAGGCCAAAC
This sequence comes from Geospiza fortis, assembly GCF_000277835.1. Classification (NCBI taxonomy): domain Eukaryota; kingdom Metazoa; phylum Chordata; class Aves; order Passeriformes; family Thraupidae; genus Geospiza; species Geospiza fortis. The sequence continues at coordinate 4,546,397 of NW_005054302.1, read as the reverse complement.
TAGAAAGGCTTGTTCTTTCAAAAATCTTAGTCTAAAACCTGTATTAAAAAGAGAAAAAAAAATTATTTTTTAATTATGGAAAGCAAGGCAAACAAAGAAACAAGATAAATATATTTTAAAATATTGGACATGAAGTGACCTATGTGTATTTTTTCATGTGTTTGAGGTCAAATATAAGGAGCAGTTGCCAGTTACACAGGGTAGAAGACACGACCTTTCTTAGCCAGTCCTCTGCTGCCCCTGATTGCCTTCCCCAGCCTCCCAACAGGGGGTTGGTGTCCTCTTGTTTCACTGCTCCTGAAGTGGTTTCTGCCAAAATAACCTGATTTACCTTAAACACTGTTGCCCACGTTTATAAAACCTTACCTTTCTGACAGGATGAGCTGATGAAGTAGCTGTACATGCATTTATCCTGCTGTAAGGTGAGGAGAGGGTTGATGAGCAGCTCCAGAGTGGCTGAGAGCAGTGCTTGTTCCAGATCCCTGCAGCCAAGGCAGCATGTCTGGCCTGTGCCTAACACCCATGGGCATGGGCTGTCCCTCAGGGCAGGCAGGAGCTGGAGGAGGCATTCAGAAAATGGGAAGCCAGGTTGCTGGGTCAAGGAGACCAAGTATACAATATTCCTGAGTGGACTTCTAGAGCATTCACATATCACCAAGTAAAGTAGTGAGATGAAAACTAAATAATATTGAAAACAAAGACTGAAAAAGCAGAGAACCATTTGAGAAGGGTTGTTAGCAGCAAAACCCCCACTGGAAGCACCCAGAGACTGAGTAGAATATGCATGAGCTGCAAATATGATATGCAGAATGTGTCCTGGAGTTCAAGTCCTGATTTGATATTCCTTCCATTTCCTCAGATACAGGATGATTAGGATGCTTTTTCCATTCAGAATGGATGTAAGCATTGCTCTGGAAGCCAAATTCTGTCTCCAAAGCAGGGAACTGTCTGCATTTACTTCTTCCAGACCTAACTCTACTCCTCAGTGACTTAAATCTGTGCCTCTTTTTTAGCCTAGTGAATCCAATTTTGTAATCCTCTTTGTACTTTCCTACCTTTCTGTGTGTCAATGCTCTTCTGTTTGAGGAGAAACGCCTTTGGGTTTAATTTTGTGAAATGTTTTTGATGAGAAATATCTTGTCTCTCTTCTCCACTCCCTCCTTCCCTGTGAGGTTCTCCACTGATCGTCTACATTTTTTTTCCCCAGATGTTTCAACCTGCAGAGCAGGAGCTCTTGAAAGCAGGCTTATGGAGTGATCCCAGCTTGAAAATGCTTGCTGAGGTGTTTGACACCCAGCTAGCATCCCCAGAGTGGCTGGCTGCTCCATTGTGATGCTTTAGAAATGGGTGCTAATGAAGCAGATTCTCAGAGCTGGAGCACTCTGCAGATCTTGCTGCTTTCAGTCTCTCAAGTTGAATGCTTCTGATTCAGAGATGCCTGCAGTCAGGAATCATTTCCATAAAGCTTCTCAGCATCACAGTGTCCTCTGCTAGGTTCCTAGATCAAATACTCCTACTTAACTAGTCTGAAGGAAGGAAAATTATTCAGGAATAGTGCAAATGAAAAAAAATATGGAAGAGGAATAAGAAGCATAAGCAGTTCTTCCATTAGTCTTTCTCTCCAAAACCATGCACGTAAGATGAATAGCAAAGATACCAGAGAAGAATCACAAACTTTTTCCTCTTACAGCTCTTCTAAGGCAGAAATAAAGAAGCTCTTTGTCATCCCTGTCACCCAGCTCTTTAGCATTTTGGTCCTGCCAGCACTTAGAAATTTATTCATAGCCTAGAATATTTTGTATAAAATTCAAACTCATAGTGAATGATTTATACAAAAGCCTCTATTAAACAATTTTTTCAAAAACAAAACAATTCTTAAGACTTTAATTAAATAGAACCAAGATTAAATTAAAAAAGGAATCTAATTTCCTTTGCATGAAATGAGGTGGCATTTGGAAAGTGTAACTCAGCATTGCTTCATGTGAGTGTTGCTCAGGGTACATGCAGAGCATTGGAGTGAGGATATTAAATACAATCAGGAGGCCTCACAGTATTTTATGGATAAAGAACCAAATTTAAACATAAAAGTGGTAATTAAACTGGGATTTCAGCTGAGTATTATGCATTATAGCAATCTGATAATTTTGAAAGTATTTAAGGAAACTAATATACTTTTAGCTTAAAAAAACCCCACTTTCTGATACACTGAAAAGTGCTATGTTGTTCACCCTTCTCATTCTCCATGCTTCGCTATACTTTCTTTAGAAATAGAAAAATTCCACTAATACAGTTCCTGGACACTTAGGGATATATTATGGGCACCTGCTATGGGTGTGTTATTTAATCCCTAACATTAGTTCTTCCCATGGTCTGTGTCAAGATTTAGTGCTCCTGGGTAAAATTGGGTTAAAAGGTTGATTGAACTGTAAAAGTAGGTTTCATATCTGGTCTCTAGCCTAGAGCATGGTCTGAGCATCACTTTCTAGCCAGACTTGTACTGCAGAGTTGGTCCTCTCTAATGTGTTTTCCCATTCAGGGTGTTATTCAAACTATCCCTTTATCAGTGTTTTGGGTCAAATCCAAGTGATTTTTTTTTCTTACTTTCTTTCTTCACCGAAATTAAAAACTAATGTAAGCAAATAACATATTGTGTTTAACCAAATTACTTGTCTTTCTTTCAGTGAAATATTCAATTTTATTTTATATTTTCTCTGTTACCTTTTTTTTGTTTTAATATTCTGCCTGGGGAATTTTTAGGCTTATTCATGAGGATGTTACATTTGGAATACCTGAGGAAAAATAATTTTGCAAATTCATTTGTTTTGATTTTTTTAGTCACAGCCATTCAGGTTGCATTTGTCCAGATCTAGTCTCAAGCTCATAGTCTCTTGTAGCTTCTAAAGACTAACAAGTCAGGATTTCCAGTGAGTGTATTTAGTATCTGTCATATCAAAAAACAAAGGTACATAAAACGAGAGTGCTTTCAGAAATGAGCTGAAGCAGAATCCCCTTTGCTGAGCCTTCCTGATTTCAGTGACATCCAGCATGTCCAAGTTGGTAGTCTACACATTTTTCAAGAGCTGGACACTGTGGTCACCTGGCAGTTACAGGAACACAGCTTTTTCCAGACACCTCTGTTATGCCATTTGCAGACTCTCTACTTGGGTCCTTTTCTATGTAAAATGCAGGCACAAACATACTTGACTTCATAAATCTCACATGTTCTATTATTACTTTTTGATGCTTGGATTAAACATCTAGAAGATAAAGAGGTGGAAAATAAGCCAAAATAATTTTTCACTGAACCCTCATCACCCTATTTGCCTATTTGTGAAGGTCAGGTTAAAAATACCCAGGCTTTTCAAGGTAGTATGCACCCAGGGGAAAACCTTTCATTCAGTACATTTTCAGAGATAAGTCTTTGTATTGAAACTTTTTCTTCTCCGAATTTGTCCCTAGTACCTTCATTTCTTTGTCCAGACTTCCAGGGTTGCTCCTTAAGTACAATTCCACAGATTTTTTCAGCAGCTGCCCCTGACATTCATAGATGGAAAGACAATTCATTAAGCACACACAAAAGTCATGCTAAGGGGTTAATTGTAGCTCGTGGATATGACAGGACAAATTGCTAAACGCATCTAAAACCAGAGCAAGAAGGTGACAGCAGTGTCAGTGCCAAGATGGGACATCCAGGCTGCACAGGTGGCAAAGACTGGGTGTGTGAGAAACACCCAAATTCTGGAGATCATTGGTATTGGGGGCCTTTGTGGAGTAGGGCTGGGCAAGACCAACTGGACCAATAGGTGACCATGTCAGTAACACCATCTGGGGCCAAGAATACTCAGGTAAAATAGTAAAAAATTCCAACCCTGGTTGTTGTTGTTGTGACAGAACTGTCTGTCCGTATGCCAGATGGATCCCACCATTACTGGGCTTTAGAGGAGGGTTGTGTAAGTGGGGCAAGGCTGGAGTCTGGGAAGAGAGATACAAGCAGCAAAAGAAGAGCCAAGGATCGGGAAGGATGGGGCTCTGAGCAGTCTGATCTACTGAAAAATGTCCCTACCCATAGCAGGGAAGTAGGAGCTAGATGACCTTTCAGATCTCTTGCAACAGAAAGCATTCCAGGATTCTATGACCATTAAAGATTTGTTGCAACCCAAATTACTGTATGATTCCATAATTCTATGAAAGGGATGATGAGATGCGCTAATCCCATGATGGGTGGTGCCTGGGGGATGTGCCATGTTTGCAGATGGCAGCTGGAGCCACACAGACACCCAAACCTGCTCTCTCAACCCTGCTGTGAGGGCTGGGCTGCAGCTGGAGTGGAGCAGGTGGGTACTTTCCCTGGCTGGTGAGTGGACAGACAAACACAGACAAACAGATCAAGCATCCTGGTATGACTGTGCTGGTGCTTGTTTCAGGCCTGACATCTTCCACAATTTCATAGCACCTTTCCTTCACACTGTCTCCTCACACACATGAAAATGGCTCTTCTTTCAAATCTGAATGTATTGCACTTGAAACTTCCTGGATGCTTTTTTTACCTTTACCAAAAGTTTGAATGTTCCTTCTGCCTTTTCATTGCCCTCCCTTGCCTGGTAGCAGATGTTTTTGAATGTGCAAGAGACTACCTGCAGGGATTGGGTTCATTTGTATTTAATGGAATAAAGAGGTGAGTTACAAACACAGCACTGCCATTGTCCTGCATTAAACAGTGAGACAAAGCTTGGGTTTGAGAACCGGAGGCTCAGTCCTCAAACACTTCTGAACTACTGTAAATCCTTTATTACAGATGCAGGAAAGAATAAAAAGATTAATTCCTTTGATGCTTTATGGACCTGTTTTACAAACAGTTTTCATTTTTTACCTTCAGCTCAAGGAAATTTTGTAAGGAACAATGTTCTTATTTGGCAGTCTTTCTTTACATCACTAAGGCTAGGAATTACTAGTTTTTCTGAGAAAAGTTCAAAGGCTAACTAAAATATGTTGATTTTGCTGTAATTCTTCCTTCAAGACAAAGAGGGCAAACAAACACAAAAGGGTAGGGAAGAGAGTCATAATGTAAGGCAACTTTCTGCCCTCCTGCTGTTTCTATAATTTTGCTGTTGGAGAAAGAGAGGGTTTGCACCCTCTTTTACTTGTACCTCATGCTAAGTTCAAGTATTGAACTACTTAGCCACTGCTTTTCACTTCCTCCCTGGTCCTAGGCTCTCAACAGTTTTGCAGAAGGTGCAATGTTAGCTGGCTAAGGCATCATTCTTCCTTTTTGTTACCACACAAGAGCAGCTGGAGAGAGAAGGCAGGAAGAAGAAATAATGTGAAGGGGGGGAAAGGGATCACAACAATATACAGATTGGAGAGACTTTTGTCCCAATCTCACTCGAATACTCTTAGTTCATCTGCTACTTTCACCAGAAAGTGAGCCCCCCCAACAACTGCTATGCTTTTATTTAGCTCAGGATTTCAGTGTTTAGCTTTTATTTTTTCCAGACCAAATCTCACCTTAATTCCACTTTGTATTCCTAACGTCCTGAATTCCTGCTAGAATACTTAATAATGCTTCTCTTATATATTTATTATTATGGCCATCTGACCACCCAGTTCAGACTCCTTCACATATGTGAATAAGGTATTTCCTACCTATACTGCCAGGCAGCTGAAGATGTTCAACTAAACAGAACACCCACTGTTTTTGGGGCACTCTGGGCATTCTGATCCTTTACAGTTTACTCCTGTCTTTTGTTTTGGATTTCTTTGTTGGTTTTCATGTACTGTGACAAAGAAAAACCTCAGTTCCTCGGTGTGCAGACTTGAGTGATCCCACTTCAAGATGGTTGGGGAGATATTTGAGAGGGTCCATAAAGGGACTACCAAGTTAGTGAAGAACCTAGAGTGTAACAACCCCAAGTGGGTTGTGGTGTTTAGTCTATTACTGAACATGCTGCAGTGCCCACTTTGATGCTCAGGCCTCCCATACCCTATGTAGCCACAGAATCACAGAGTAATTCAGGTTGCAAGGTAACTCAGGACGTCCCTGGTCCAACCTCCTGCTCACTGCAGGGTCAGCTTGAGGTCGGACTAAGCTGCCCAGGACTTCATAGAGCTGGGTCTTGAAAAGTTCTAGGGATGGAGAGCTCGGGAGCATTGTCAGGGTTCAGGCCTGTCTGTGTGAGCCTTCTCCAAATCTTTGCTGCCTGTGGGTTTAGAGGAGTGGTGATTGTGAAAACTCTGGTGATATGCAAAGGAGACTTTGAGCACATGAAAATGAAAAGATCTTTGAGGACATGGGCTTTGAAGTCCTGTCTGTCTCCTGTTCATAGCAGTGTCCCTTCAGCTCTTGTTCTACATATGTACATCCCAAACTATGCTTGGATTATCACTGAGGTTTTTTGGGGTTCCTTCAGTCCTGTAAAGCTAGATTGGGATATCCAGGTCCTTATTGCTGTGTTATAGATTAGATTAATCCATCTATCCCCACCTCGAAAAGCATTGCCCTAGCTAAAACCACATTTTCTGTAGTTGTCACTGTGTGTTTCAGAGATTGCAGGGAACTTATTTTTCTCCTTAACATTCAGTAACTAAAGCACAGAGTCATGATTGGTATCTTCTTAAAACAAAAATGACTGAAAGGAATGTGCATCAACTCTAATAACAGTGATTCAAACCTTCATTTTTTATATGCTGCAATAGCAAATTTTATTTACTTGCTTTGCTAGCCTTATATGGCACACAAATGTCTATATTTTTATGTTTATAGACACATTTTTCCTCAATTGCCAGTTGTCTCTGTGGAGATGAGAGTTGCAAAATGTCATCCATTTTGGTAATATTTATGCCTTTCTTTACACAGCATACAAGGCTATGCAGGCTCAAAATCTTCATGCTTGTCATTTGTCATTATCAGTATCAGGGCAGGCACTGAAATCTAGGAATGCTCTGCTTCTCCCTAATCATCTTTAAGTGGATGGCCTGGAACAGGACACAAGTATAGCCTCACCAGCGCTAAACAAATACCTCTGGAAATGGCACTCCTTTCAAACTCAGCTGTTACCAGAACGACCTGCTTCCACTTGGAGAAAACAGACTATTTCTGGGTGTTGCTGGAGTGTGTCCAAAGCAGAGAAACAAAGATGGTAAAGGGTCTAGGGAATGATGTGTGGGTGAGGGAATTGGTGGAAAGGAAGCTCAGTGGAAATATTATTGCTCTCTACAACTGCCTGAAAGGACGGTGTAGCCAGGTGTTGGCCTCTTCTCCAGGTAACAAGCAATAGAATAAGAGGAAACAGCCTCAGGCTGTGCCAGGGGAGGTTTAGATTGGATATCAGGGAAAATTTCATACCTGAAGAGATTGTGAAGACCTGAAACAGGCTGCCAGAGAAGTGATTGAGTGGCCGTCCCTGAAGATATTTAAAGGGTGTGTAGATGTTGCATTTAGGGACATGGTTTAGTGATAAACACAGTCATGCCAGGTTAGTGGTTGGAGTCAATGATCTTAGAGGTCCTTTCCAACTTAAAATTATGCTATGATTCCATGAGTCTATTTCCCACTGATACTTAATTTATCTGGTGAAATACAGGTGTTGGTGAGAAAATGAAGGAAAAAAACTTCTCCTTCCATTTAGAACACAGTTCTGCCATGAGATGCTCTGGAAAGGAGAATCCATCACCATCCCTGCTAGTTCATGTGTGGAGTGACAGGATAGAAGCAGAAAGTACCTTTTCCTCTCTCGACCACCTGAATTATTTTCAAATTTCTTGATTAAAATGCTGCAGACATCCTGGGCCCAGTCCTAAAGTGTTTACTGACAGAAAGGACAGTTTTGGCTTTCGCCAAGGTGTTGGGCAAAGTACCTTTTTCATGCTGAGTTCTAGATGGGAGTTCTGGCTCCCATTTCCCCATTTTTGCCATTAATAAAGCTTTCCAAAGGAAAGGCAGTTGAGCTGTTACCGTCAAAACTTCCCCTTGGCACAGATTTAACTCAGAAGCAAAGCCCAAGCAAACCAGCCAGGCTAATGGATGCAAAGCCTGTCCCCTGAGTGGTTTTCCCATGTGCAATCAGATTTGTAGGGCCCCATAGTGCAAGTGTTGGGTAGAACTCTGCTCTGCTCCTGCACCCTCACAGGCAGAATGGGGGGCTGGTAAAGGGCAATTCATTTCTCAGTTGGTTTTGGTGAGGGTAAAGTCTAAGTCTGCAAAGTAGAAATTGTTCACTTGCAGCATTCCACTTTGCTTGGAATGACTGAATGGAAAAGAAATTATTTATGCACTCATCAGCATTCTTCACATCTACACTTGTTGCAAACACTGTCAGCTGCATTTAAATGTATTTACTTACTTGTGCATTTAGGAGTCCTCAGGCAGTAGAATAAGGTAAATAATTTTCTCCTGTCATTTAAGGTACTCCTTTAATTTTAGCCTAATTTACTTCATTTAGATTATTACCATAAAATTATTATCACAGTATTTTGGAAAGCAAAATCAAAATCAGAACACAGTAGGATTGTCTGGAGACATGTATGTCAGTGCCCTGACTGCACTAGTAGGTTTTGGTGGCCCTGATCCCGTCTCCAGGGCTCCCCGCTCCCTGCCCAGGGCTCAGAACCCCATGGCAGCTCCCCAGGACCCAATCCCTGTCCCAGTGATCCTGCAGCAGGGCCAGTCTGTGGGTCACACAGTCCTGCCCTGCCTGGCCATGGGCTCCACTGAGTCTTTCCCATCCATGTGCCCAGGTCCTGGCCTGGCCTCAGCCCATCCTTGTCCCCAGGGAGGTGCACAGTGACCCCTGGACCTGACAGTGACCTGCAGATTGACTTCCCAGCTCGATCTTGGCTGTCTCTGATCATCACAAACCAGCAACCTGATTTAGATCAGTTTTCTGATTTAGGGTCAGATTAGAATAGTGAGGAGCATAATCTTAGATTCCAGTGCCTGCTCTGGTGGCAGTAATGACAGATGACAGACATGAAACTTCTGAGTGTACATATCCTTGTATGGTCTGTAGAGAAAGGCAAAAGTATAACCAAACTGGATGGCATTTTGTATGCAGTTTAGAAGAGAGGAGACAGGGGGTTCCAGGGTGTCAGCAGATGTGCAGCTGAGCAGAGTGACCAGCTCAGGCGATCTCATCTGTGCTTCTCTGAGCATTTGGAGACTGATGCCAATGGAAAATCCTGGTGAAAAGACTAAGCCTGTGAAACCTAAAAAGTCAATGAACCTTTCAGGCATTTGGGGATCTGCAACATTAAGAGTGACAGTATCTTCTGATTGAACCTCAGAACACTAAAATCTGAGTATAATTTGCAGTTGTATAACCCTTCCAATTTTGGAAGAGATGCACAAATATTAATCAGTGCCCACATTTATATACTGAAGCAAAGGCATGCTGCCATCATCTTCTGGTACCATCTAGGGAATTCATCTTGCAACCAAGGCCAATATGCTCCAAGAAAAGACTAATAGCATTTCAAACAGCAACTCAGACTGGAGGCCTGCTCTTTGTGGAAAAATGTTGCCAGTGTAAGGATGTCAGAGTCTCTTGGGTCTTCACATCTCTCTGAAGACCCAAGAGATGTGCCGAGCTCACATCTCCTTTAGATGGGACAGCTAGAATATGCTGTTCTGGATGCTGGCATTCTTTATATTTATGTTGATTCATTGGCTGGCCCATTTTTTTACCCACGCTAAACCCCTGTTAGCTGGTTTGATTATTTGTTGAGTTTGGGGTTTTTAAATACATATAAGGGTAAGCAAATTTTGGTAAAAAATTTTCTGCAATTATGCCTAAGGCCTATGAACTTGGGATTATTTGAATGATATATATATATGTGGAATAATTTGAATTTTTATGTTTTATATATATGTGAATATTTATATATGTGTATGTGCGTGTGCATGTGTGTGTTTGTATATATATATATATATATATATATATATATGACTATAAGGTGATTAGGAGTAGATAGCATGGATATACAATAGGGAAATCAGGCATGACTGACCTGATATCTACAGGGAAATGGCTTGCTCGATGGATGAGAAGAGAGCACTAGATGTTGTTTATTTTTGCTTTACTGGGACTTTTGATGGTCTCTCCCATAGCATCCTCATCAACAAGCTGATGAAGCATGGACTAGATAAATGAGCAGTGAAGGGCACTGAAAACTGGCTGAATTGCTGGGCCCAGAGATTTGCAATCAGCAGTGTGAAGTCCAGTTGGAGACCAGCCCTGTACCCCATGGGCTGATACTGTGGCCAACATGGTCAAATATCTTCATTAATGATCTGGACAAGGGGACAGAACAAAACTGCAGCAAATTTGCAGATAACACAAAACTGGGAGAACTGTTTGATAAACTGTATGGCTGGACTGCATCTGGAGGAACATCACCACCAAGTCAAGAAAGGCGATCCTTCTTCTCTGCTCAGCTCTGGTGAGGAGGCACAGCTGCAGTGCTGGGCTCTGTGCTGAACTTTCCACTGCATGAGACACCTGGACATGCTGGGGTGACTTCAGGAAAGCACCACAAAAATTAGTAAGGGATTGATGCAAATAGGGTCTGAGAGAGTTTGGAGTGCTCATCCTGGAAGAGAGAAAGCTCAAGAATATCTTACCTTTAAGTGTAAAATGTCTGATGGGAGGCAGTAAAGATGACACAGACAGATTTCTCAGTGCCCAGATACAGATGAAAAGGCAATGGGCACAAATGGAATACAAGAAAATTTGTTTGAAGTTTTGGGGTTTTTTATTGTGAGGGTAGTTGAACACATGAACAGGTTTCCCAGAGAGACAGTGAAGACTCCATCTTTGGAGATATTCAAAACCTGGATGGACAATGTCCTGAGCAACCTTCCAAAGATACCTTATTGTGAGCAGTGGGGCTGGAACAGATGAACTCCAAGTGTCCCTTCCAAACTCAACAATTCTGTGGTTTTATATATGTGTCTATATATGTGTCCAAATATGTATGTGTATGTACACATTCAGAGCATTTTACTACTCCATTTTATTTTACAGCAATTCAAATTATTCTTTTCAGTTCACATTACTGTGTTGGTATAAACACTGTAATTTTGCTGTCAGTTCTTTCTTTGGTTCCACCAAGTCTTAGACAGAATCTGGTAAAGAAGAAAGAGGAAAGAAAGGTTTCTCATAAAGGGATGTAGAAATTGCTGTACAGTTCTTGTGAACAGTGTTGTAAATATCATTGAGGGCTGTGGATAGGATGGATACTGCGTGGAGAAGAGGCATGCTGGACACAATTCAGTTAACATCTGCTGACCTTCAGGCAGAGCAGTGACTGATAGGCTCAAAACTTTTTTTTAAGGTAGCATTTCCAGCTTGCTGAGTTATAATGTCATGCTGAGGTTGGTAAGGAGTGAATTAATAGCAAGGTCTGATGTTGAGGTTAGGTGGTTACGTGTGACTCATCCCTGCTCGTGGACCTCAATGAATCTTGTTGGACAACTTTGGAACTGCCATAGAGCTCCCATTGGCACATCCTGGCACACTTGCTGCTCCAAGAGGGGACAAAGGCTTTCCTCCTCCCAGGTCTTAAGGAGCTACAGCTGAGTGGGGAAACAAGTTATACAATAAAAGAATCTGAAGACTCTGCCCCTGTCACATGAGCATTTGTGCTGGGCAGGAGCCAGCATGAATGGCAGGGCAGACAGCAGGCTCCTCAGTGCTGCACAGCCATAGGAGGGATGTTGTGAAGGTATGGAAAAAGCAGGTAATTGGAAAGCATGGGAATTCCCAAACTTAAAGCATGCAGCTTTATTTCATTCATGTTCTGTACAGGCATTGTGATGCTGCAGGGACCTGGCCTTGTTCAGTAGATATGAATTATGGATGTAATTTATTATGTTCTGTTCTCCGGCTCCTCAAAAATTAAAATCACATTGTGCCACACTGTCTTGACCTCAATAAGCACCTTCATTTTTATCACTCCAAAAAGTTTAGTAAGACCAGACACATCAAAGTTTCCCAAAGGTTTTAAACCCTATCCAATCTGGGCCTGCTTTTGTGGTGTTGGCAGAAGATGAAATTCTGGCAGCGTCTCTGGTGGCACACCAGCCTTCATGGCTTGGAGATCAAGGTCCAGAGACAATCTTGTCCCAGCCTTACCTGTCACTGTAAATCTGATGGGGCCCAACACAGTCAATCACTATGGTGCCAGCTGCTCAATGTAAACATTCTCTCCTTCTCTTCAGGTTCTTCCCTGGTCTGTGTTGTGGCTCAGCCCCAAAGCCATTAGTGTTTTCTCAGTTGGCACTGACTGCTCAGCCACGTTCACACTCTACAACTGGGCCAGACTGGTTTCCATTGCAGCATCACTTAAATTTACTGTGCTAGTAGGAAATCTGACATTCTGTGTTAGAATGTCAGATTCTAACTTCAGAAACAGAGAATGACAGCAAGGAGAACAAATGATGGCTTGGGTGTGATGCAAAACAGGGTGGAGGATGTTTGAAACTTATTTTCTTAGCAGATCCCACTGGCCTCCTTATGTCAGGATGTAAACTGTTATTTGCTGAAATGAATACAGAGTATTGCTCTTCCACGTGGAAAAGTCAGGCTTTGACTCAGCCACACGCTGCAGATGGAGGTTTACTCCCACAAACTGCAGATGGAAACCTCTATATACAGCCCTGGCAGCCACCCCCTCACACCAGCCCAGGGTCAGGCCCCTGCATCCAAGGCCCCAGAGCCCAGCTCCTGGTGGTGTGGCCACAGCTCAGGCTGCTGTGGGTGCTGCACTGGCATCAGGAGGAGCCACGGGGCAGCTGCAGAACAGAGGCAAGAAAGGACATAATGGTGACACTCCTTGAAGAATGTCTTTCCCACAGCTAAAGATGCCCAAAAAAGATGGATGGAAAGAGGATGAGGGATGGTGTTGTTGCTATTTGTCATTTTTTCTTTCAAATCTGGGTTCTGATAAGTATTTTAAAGATCAGGAAAATGATTTCTCCTGATTTCTAATCTCCTATGAATGAGATCAAATATTTAACACAACTTCAACTCAGCTGACAAAAGCATATGACATTGCATGCCCACTGCTGTCTTTGTCCAGCAGTTCAGGAGCAGGACAGCAAAGTCCAGGTTGCCACTCAGTTAATGTGCTGATGTGCTCTCATTGATGTCACTGCCCTGCTCTTCCAGTCATTCTGGTCACTCATTCTGGAGAGAGTACTTCCAATGGGATGTCACAGGACTGTGGCAAGAACACTGATAGCTGTGGCTCTGTCTTTTGGAGGAGGAACTCATGCACAGAAGAAAGACAAAAGAGAAAAGGATATATCTGGACAGTTTTCAGTGTTTCTTGTTTGGCTTGATGCCTTGAAATGGACAGGAAAAAAAATAATTCAGAACATTTTAATTTATGGGCCAAACAAGAGGTTCCTTTAATTAAAATTTAGGAACCAATTTCAAAAGGAGACATTTAAAAGACAGCCCAGGAGAAAAAAGACATTTTGCTACGACAAACTTCAAAATGTCAAAATCCATTGGTAAACTGAATCTAAAATAGTGAGGAGCAAACCAGGGAGCAATGCAGGAGACACTAAGAAGCGATGCTGAATGCAAAAGATTTAATCCTAAGAGAATTGTATGAAATCACAAAAGAGAGCAAGTCAGATTTTCAGTTGCTCTTGGCCAGCCTTGGGAGACAGAGGCAAGCCCTGTCTTTGGAAACCCTCTCATCCATGGCAAGAACTACCCCAGCACTTTTGCTCACAAATATACTGTTTGCTGTGATTCACCTCTCTGAGAAGGTACAGGGTACTTCTCCTCAGGAGAACGATCCTGAACAAGCAGCTACAATTTCTCCCTCTCAAAAAATTTATGAGTTAGGGTAACAGGTGGGGGTTCAGACTGTTTCTGTGATACAAGGCCATTCAAGATAAATGATGTGCCTGTTTTGTGCTGCCAGAATAACTATAAATAGAAGAAACAGGAACACCAGGATTTATGAACAGATCAATAGAAAATAATAAATTTTTGGATGCAGCAATATTTTGGTGGTTGCTTGAAGGTTTCCAGGTAACTGAAACTCCTTTGGATAATTCCCATCTTATTTTCTCCACAATCAACCTTCCTTTTTCTGTACTCTGCTAAATACTGTCTTGGCCTGTCAGCACCCAGTCACCATGGAGTTAAAAAGGAGATGCTATTCCTATTACTGACTATGTAATTCTCTTTTTAAAATCCTTAACAGGTGCCTTTCTGATAGTACAGCAACTCAACTCACTTATTGTTTTCTGAATTCTTTAATGGACTGCTTTCACTCTTGAAAGGTCAGTTCTGACACCCATCTCAGTTATACCAGACCTTCACCAGTTGCAAGCATTCCTTCCTAACCTGGATACCTTTCAGGTGTGTGTTTTCATACACTTGTGCCTGCTGTCCTTTGCATTTGGGACAATGGTGGTGCATTAGTTGCCTCCAGCATCCCTCTCTTAGGCCTTCATAACCTCTTCTTTCCCATTAGACTGACAATAACTCCACACAGACTACTGGTGTGCTCAAACCGCCTGGCCACAAATACAACCTGTTCTTCCTCCTATTTATCAGTTCTCTTTTTGCATCCTCTGTTGGGTGTTGTTGCTGGTTCTGAATGCCTTGGAGACACCTTCACACTCTATGCTTGTACAGTACCTGGCACCACAAGCTCTTGATTCATTGCTAAACTCTTACAGAATACAACAATTGACAGGAGCAATCACAAGGAGGAGGATTGGGTTGTGTGGAAACTAATTTGGCATATTGACGTCATTTCCTAGACTGACTCTTTTGAATACAATGCTTTTTGCACCACTAATAACTTTCTCAGGAAAGATAAAACATGAACACTTGGGGGAATGTAGGAGCATCTTATCAGAGAGGGAGTTTTCTTTCAGCTGATATTGATATGTGAGCTGATGTGAGGTGACATTTCACTCAGGAGCTGAGTGAAGTGCTGCCTCTGGGCAGATGGTATTGGACTCCAGGGCTCCCAGTAATGAAACAGGATCTAAGAAAGAAGGGAATAGTCCTTCCATCTGCTGCAATAGATTTACTAACAGACCTGGCACAAACAAACAAATAAACAAAAAACCCCCAAACAACCAGTTTCTGTTCTAGAGGGAGGCAATTTATGGCTTTTCTACTGGTTTAATCTTGTACCACACAAATCTTTTAGTCTTGTACTATGATGAATTTTGCCATAACCCTGATGCATGGCTCACACAGAGCTGAAGGTCAGAGAGTAAGTTTCACTTTCAGCCATCTGTGTATCTTAACCTGCTTCTTAGCCATGAGTTTCTCATAGACTTTGGAGACTAACAAGGTCAGATGAAGTCATTATGATTTTCTAGTCTGGCCTCCTTCACTGAATATCACTTAATGATTCCTGCATCCCCCCAGGGAATTTAAAGTTTTTTGTTTGTTTTGTTTTTTTGTTTTTTTTTGTTATTTTACATAAAGAAATACAGTTAAGCTCTCCCTAGATGTTCATATTGTCCTAGAGACTTAAACCAGTATTGTTTACTTTTGTTTAGTGTAGTTTGAAACACCCTAAAAGGACCTTCTTTTAAGAAACTCACTAGCATCTGCTAAGGAGATCCTTTGATCTCCTTATAGGCATTTAAAAAACCTAACCTCTCAATTTTTGTTTTAGATCAGAGCTGCAATCATTGGGCTTCAGATTCTAACGCTGAATTCTTAATCCCTTTGGAAATTCAGAGGGATCATCCTGATGAACTTGGGCCAGCAGTGGCACTGTGCTGCAGTACTTTTTATCAAAAGGTGAATTGCTCACATTATCTTAAGTTCCTCTTCTTGTTCATTCTGAATGCCTGCCATTTCTTCATTTTTAGTGTCCCACATAAACAACAGAGTACAGATTCAGGAGGCATCCTTGATACAGGGAAGACTTGCTCATGGCTGGTCATTGTGCTGGCCATATGTACCAGAGCATGCTGCAGTATGCATTTTTCAACTGTAACACCACTATCATTTAGTTATACTAAATGAAGCTTTCCAAAATGTCATTTGATTCTGTGCAAAACTTAATGCAATAATTATCCACTAGTCCAATAATTTATGGTATTTTCTAATTTCTTGTAATTCATAAAGGCCCTGATAGCTTTCTCCCTTGCATGATGACAAACCGTAGAACTGCATATCTGTCATACTTAATCAATGAGAAGTATCAGGGCTAATCTGTGTTGAAGAAGATCTTCGTGTGTAGCTTTTACTCAGTTTTACTGATATACATTTCTAAATGACTGCTGAAATCAATTCCTAAGAATGAAGCCTAAAATGGCATGAAGAAATCAATATGAATCCACAGTCCCAAAATTTTCATGAAATTAGAAGATATAACATGATCATTGCATACAAATTGGTTTTTACAGCTGCCAGGCCATAGTATCAGTATCTAGCTGCTGGAGGCACATGCTCATATACTCTCTCACATGCACACATATCGTGTTTTACAAAAGTAAAGTTATAATTGTTTAATTGATTAATTCATGCTACATATTAGTATCTACCTAATTAAAGTTGAAATGCACAAACTCTGTAGTCAATATGTTTTTGGAACTAGGAAAATCCAAAAGCAAAATTCAGAACTGGTGCAGTTGAACACAACTTCACTGATTTCTATTTTACCTGTGTGTCTTGTTTCTGTTTATAGCAGAGCTGAGATTCACCTTTGTAAATCACAAGTGTTTGAAAATTAGATGGTGTGGAATTCTGGATGTGCCCGGGTCAATCATAAATCCCATCCTTCAGCCTGCCAGTGATTTCAGTGGGGCCAGGATTTATGCCTGTCTTCCTTCCTAGCTGCATGGGGAGAGTGAGTCGTTCATGCTGCAGCACCATGCTGAGGACTGAGGACTGTGGCTTTTTCTCCAGAGAACAGACCTCTGCTCCCACCAGGGACAGTTTGCTCCGGAGAAGCAAGACTACTTCAGGTGCCATAGCTAAAACCTGCATCCAGTATTTCATTGTGCCACATTCACCTGGATATTTACCCATATACCACGTTGTGAATCCTGGCTCCCAGAAGGTGTTTTCCCAGCCATATTTTGAATCTCTGTCTCATCCATGGTACTGTGCTGTCATAACACAGCAGCAAAGCAAACCCCAAAAAAATTTCCAGCCCTAAAGTTGTGTGGTTCTGGTTTCCTACATAAACTGTCATTGAACTGCTGAGCATGGAAAACAGCACTTTTCCATGTGAGTGTGGTGTTCCAAAACTGTGGCTCTGCTGGTGACAATTCAGCCCATACAAAGTCAAAGTAGACAGGGATGTTGGATGACAAATTAATTGACCTGAGACTCAGTACATCTTTTCACCAGAGGGACAGAATGTCAGCATTAGAAAGATTACTCCACTCTATTTTAGTAGAAACAAGCTGCAAATGGCCTTTTGGAAACTTGTTTCTGTTTCTGTTTGTAGTTGTAGTCTCAAGATATTTGCCTTATAAATTCATCTCTCAGGCTATAATATTCTGCGGTGGTTTGTGCCCTGTGTTCAAAGGTCCTTATTTTTTACTGTTCAGTGAGACATTGGAGCCTTTCACATGTCCACAAAGTACACAGACCCGTAGGTATCCACTCATATTTCCCAAAAGCATAGCCCAAGTAAGGTCGTGCAGACCAGTGGGAGTTGTGGAAGGGAAGGCTGCTTGCCTTCTTCTTCAATGTGTGCCTGCCAGGCTGCTGCACAAAGTTGCATTCACTGGAGTGGGGCTACAGACCCTGGAGAGTCACAGTGAATCACTTTCTGAGCATCCTATTTGTTTAGCCTGAGCGAATTAGTAAAATTGTGGAACATAGAGCCAAGGAGAGGAAGAAACAGGAAACAGTGGTGTAAACATTTGTGCTTTGTCTTTCCCTTCTAGTGTGATTTCACCCCACTCTCTGTTCTCGACCCTGCCTTTGCTGTTTTGGCTTGTTTGGGCTTATTTTGGCTTGTTTGCGCTTGATTTCTGTCTTTCATAAAGACATGAGCAGAAATCTTCTGAGCTTCTGTGCTTCCAAAATTACCATGACCTCAGAGAAAGAATAATTTTAAATGATGTACACTAAAGCTATCCTCATGAGTAGAAATGAAATATTTAGCATCTGAGGAAACTTCCATTTTAGATGTTCATCTTCTTTTAGTGTGACATTTCTATCCAGCTTCTACACATACCTCATTTCAATTACTGACTTAGAAGAAGTCAGATTTTGCGTAACTGCTCGTAATAGCCAAATGAAAGGTTTCAGAGTTTTTTATTTATATAAGCATCTGTAACAAAGCCTACAATCCTTGCAAATATATTCCCAGTGTTTGAAGACATTTTGTTTCTGAATCTTGATCAGTGAAAAAAGGAACCTGGTTTTCACAATTCTCTGGTGGTAGCTGTAATGCATTTTGACTAGTGGCAATCTCCACATAAATTTTTGTAGTGGGCTTTTATGTGTGCATGCACGTGTATAACACAAGGCAGTTTTAAGAAAACACTAATACATAACTAAAATGGAGCAGGTTATACATAACAGGAAGGGTGCAGGTTATTCATTACCAAGTCAATCTTAACAAGATTAAAATATTTAGTCATTATATTTCAGGAAGCAGAGAAATTTCCTTTACCTTGTAAATGAGCTTTTAAACTTTCTCCTATGCATTGCTTATCATTCTCAGCCTAAGAAGATACACACCTATCTCTGTAAGCTTGGAGACAGACGGTAAAATACCTAGAGATCTACAACACAAGTGAGTGAATAAATAAGAGGTACTTCTCACCTCCTAATGTTAGTTAAAAAAAAAAACAAACCTGCAATTAAAAATTTTTAAAAAATAAAAGGAAAATAGTTTTGTGTTTTAATAAGTGTCCATAGGGCAGTTCCAGCTAACCAAAAAGGGTTCCTAATGAATTATGCTGCCTCTGCATACTAGAATAAAAAAAATAAACAAAAATGCCAGTCAGTATTATAAAGCTCTGGTGGGGATGGGTCAGTGTCCCTACAGTAAGAACCACCCCTGAACTTCTGGTTATTGTGAGGAAAAAATCCTGAATTTCAATTTCTTGCTGAATATCTGTTTCATTTCTTCACATCAGTCTTACATCATCAGTAGGTTGAAAGAATATTCCCCTGGGTGCCAGGGGATTTGAAAATGCAAATGATCATGTGTGCTCATCAAGAATGAGAAAAGACCCAGAGATGGGTAGTGTAAGCATTTCAGAAAAAATGCAAACACCACCAAATTCAGACTTCAGAATTCAGTTTCTCAGACTTAAAAAGGGTAGGATTTTTTCAGCTAAAGACATGTTGGTGACATGACCTGGAGGTGTCTAAGCCAACCTTCCACCAACGTGGGACTAGCTTGTCACCAGGCCAGATCAGCCAGGGCTCTATCTGAGTCCTGAGCACCTCCCAAAATGGAGAAGTTTATCATACCTCTGGACACCACGTTCTTCTGCTAAACAATCCTTCTGCTGAGAACTGTTTTGGTGAAATCCAGTCTGAACCTTCCCCACTTCAGTTTGTTGCTGTTGTCCCCTCTTACCTCACCAGACACTAGAGATGAGATTTGTTCTGCCATCTTTACAACTGCATTTTGAGTAGGTGTCACAGTATCTTTCCTTAATCTTCTCCACACTAATTATAGTCATCTCCACAGTAACTCCTTGGAGTTTGTCCACTTTAGGTCCTTGACCACTGACTATTTTGGTAGCACCCTTCTGGATCCTTCTCATCTCCCCATCCTTCTTGAACAGGATTCAGTATTCTATTGCCAAGTAGCTGGAAATAATAACAGTAATTTCCCAGGATCTGCTGGTTGTATTTCTCCTGATGTTGTATCTTTAATCTAGACACATACAGCTGAGCTGCTTCTGCTGATTTTGTTGATAGAGAACTGGAGAGAAAGTAGCATCTCTAAGCATGATTCACCTCATATTTATGTAGCTGTCTAACACAGATCAAATAAATCATGTGCTGGTAGTGATTTTTACTTTCCATCAGAATAGGGAATAACTGTGCTGATGAAACGTACAATGGAAATGTCTAACACTGAGAAAAATGAATGCTGCCTCTCCAGTTCCTAGGAGCACTGCTTCATTAACTAGTAAATAAGAATTACGGAGGACAGGTAATCATCAAAAGCTCCTAGGGAGAAAATAAATATTTTATCATTCCAGTGTGCTGAAGTCTTGATGATGTTTTCTGCGTCTAGGGACAGATTTTCAAAGATATCCAAGCATCTAAATATACAGATAGTCATCTATTGCAGATCAGCTAAAAGGACAATTGGGCAAGGTATTGAAAAGCTGTAGTAACCTGGGGTCCTAAACTTGTCTCCAGGCTTTGTAAACCTCCCTATTTCAGTTCCTTTGCAAATCTGTTTTTTAATGCTCTTTTGATCATGGACTTCTAAGTTGCTTGGTTACTTTTGGAAATCAGACCCAGCAAGCCTACATTTCTTAAGAGTCAGACAGAAAAACATATGATTATACTAGGTACATCAATTTCCACATTCTGTCTGAGAAATATCAGCTCATGGTGCATCGCCATAAAACCCACAAACACTGAGCTCTCTACTCACCTATAAACGATGCAATCAGAATGTGTATCTAGATGCAAATAAGTCTTGATGCTAATGCATTTGCACTGCAATTCCCTTCAAGTTTGAATGTCTGTGATTTCCCAGATGCAATTCCTGCAAAGAATTGACAAAAGAGTTGCAATGAAAAAGACATTCTCCAAGAAACTAGAGGGGAAAATCAATTGTCCCTGACTGTCATCTTCAATTTTGAGCTTGCAGGTGGGCCACTCTAGGATTATATATCCATACTAAACACACACACACACAGACACACACACACACACACTCCCACTTTCTCTATATCGGGATTATTAGTTATGATGTTGAAAATATCTTTTTCAGAATTATATTAAACTAAACATTTTTTTCCCAAGAAACTGATAAACATGCCCTGTGATGCTTTAAAATTCATATTTGCCAGAGGAGGACTGTCTATGTTTGAAAACAATTACAAGAATGAACTCCAGATGGTCCTGCTGTCAAGGTACAATAGGTGTTTTTTTGGCTTAGCTAACATGAATTGTGGCAGAGAGAAATCAGATACTCACAAAGCTGAACAAAGCACACATTCAGTGACATGTCTCTTCTTTTCTGGGCTATTCGAGTAGCACACTTTGAACTTGAGAGAGAGAGAGAAAATAAATAAACCTCTGTGAACAGGAAAACAAGCAGCGGAACACATAAATGCTATATTTGGTGTCATATCTTCCAATCATTCATCTATATAGTGTGGTGTAGCATCGAATGTTTATATATATGAGTCATAAGCATATCCATTAATATATGTATTTATGAAATACACATCACTTAGAAAAAAATAAAACTACCACAGACAAGTTGAGGGTAAGAATCAGGACATTCTTTGTAAATGCAAACAGTGATATCTGCTGCTGCCAGAATCATAATTTTCTGCCTGTAACTGCTGCCTTGTCACAAAGCCCAGTTGAAGGAGCTCCATGGCCAGGTACCCAGCTCCAGTGTGGTATCTCTGAGAAACAGGATACAGCTCTCCTCAGTCCTTAGATATCCTCATGAAAAAAGTTCTGTTTAGCCTGGTATGTATTCCTCTTTTTTAAAAAAATCCTAATTAATTCCATCATATATTTGGACAAGTTTTTGTGAATTTACATATTTTCATGAATTTTGACACATCATTTTTGACAGCCTAAAACTGTTTTGGGAGGCCACCAACTGTGGTGGCTTTTAGCCATCAGAAGCTGCAACCATCCCATCAATTATCCCATGACTGAAGGTCACCAAAACAATCCATGCAATGTTCAGCATCCCATCTGTGTCTTCTCTTCCTAGCTACCCATCTGCAGTGATGGAGGTTTGTGCAGTACCAGATCAAAGCTGCTGGGCTCCTCTGATCTGTTTAGCTGAAGCTTTTTTATGCCTCTACAACAGGTTTACAGCAGGGTCCTTTATGAACTCTTTTGGACACCAGTCCTGCAGGTGACAGGATCTGGCTTGTGCTGCAGCCAGTCTCTTCTGAGACGTTTCACCCAGGTTGGCCATCACAAAATGAAATAAGCTCTGATCAACTGAGAGACCTACAGGTTTTTTTTTTAGCTGCCCATCCCAGGTATCTTTGAGGGAGCACAGGGGATGGACAGTGCTGATTCAGTACGGGGATTTAAGAGAGCAATCCCAACTGTCTGAGCCCTTCTTCATAGGAAAAGTGTTCCATCTCTCTGATCATTTTTGTGGCCCTCCTCTGTACTTGCTCCAGCATGTCCCTGTCCTCCCTGTGCTGGGAGCCCAGAGCTGATGCAGCCCTGCAGGTGAGCTCTGAGCAGAACAGAGGGGCAGAATCCCCTCCCTGGCCCTGCTGCCCACCACTGGATGCAGCCCAGGACACGTTTGGCTCTCTGGGCTGCAGGAGCACACTGGCAGCTCATGGCCAGCCTCTCATCCTCCAGCACCCCCAAGTCCTTCTTGGCAGGGCTGCTCTCCATGTATTCATCCTCTAATCCGTATTGACACTGGGGACTGCCCTGACCCATGGGCAAGAACTTGCACTTGGCTTTCTGGAATTTCATAAGATCTGCATGGACCCACTCCTCAGGCCTATCAAGATCTATCTGGATGATATCTCTTCCCTCTAGCATACAACTGCACCACTCAACTTGATGTCATTTGCAGACTTCCTTAGAGTTCAATCAATCCCACTGTCTACCTCAGATATGAAGATATTTAGGAGTACTGGTGCCAGAATGGATCCTTGAGGGACACCACTTGTTACTGGTGTCCTCTTGGACATTAATCCATGCATGGTAACTCTTTGGGCATGGCCATCCCACCAATTCCTTATCCACCTAACAGTTCATCCATCCAACTCACAACTTTAAAGGTAAAAATGTTGAAAGGCCTTATGGAAGACCAGGTTGACAGCACCTGTAGCTCTTCTCTTGCTCACTGATGCAGTTTCTCCATCCTAGAAGGCCACTAGAACAGGGGACTCTTTAGGCAGATGTGACATTAATGACGCCTGAGAACTAGTGCAAACTAAACATTTTCCAGTAAACCTTAAAGACAAAGAAAGGTGGTAATCTCTAAGTAGAGTTTAACATTTCCCAGATAGTCAATAGCCTGAAAATAAGCAATCTGAACTATTTATGTGGGCATTATTAAAGTCCTTATAAGGAGGTGAAGAAGAGGTCAAAAAGAAAAGAAAAGAATAATGAGATAATTATTGCTATAGAAAGAATAGGTTGGAAAAAATGGAAATTTCAATAAAATCAAAAAGTGGGAGTCTCAAGATCACTTAAAGGAAATAATTCATAGAACCAATAGGTCAGCTGTGGAACTTCTCATCAAAGGATGTTTTTGAAACCAAGAACTAACCAGGACATTTTTCTTAGTGCCAGAATTACCATAATTAATGATGCACATTCTGGAGGATTTCAGAGCTGATTATCAACCCTTGTACCTCAAATGAGAACAGGATGGGGAGGAAAAACAGATGACCTGATGCATTACTTGCTGCAGTATCTTAATGTCTTACTGTAAAACTTCTTGTCTGTCAGAGATGGAGTACAACCCACAAACCTCAGGTTCAGCCTTAGAAGACAATGTCTGTCTTGCACAGTTCCACAGCCTAGCCACAGCCTTCTGAGACACTCATTAGTCGAGTGTTATTTGTACTGCTTGTTGAGGATATGAGAGGATTAGGACTGTCTAGCAGCACTGGAGCATGAGTCACCAGAATAATGTCTTTTCCTGGATGTACATGAGGAGCTTGTTTTGTTTCACATCAGCTATGATGATGACTGGGTCATCTAAAAATGTCCTGAGACAGCCCAATCTAAAGTTTTAAGCCTTTGCTGATCCACAAATTTCCTTGCTCTCCAGTATCCCTTTTTCTGACATGAACAGTGTAAATATCCTGACATTCCAATTATGAGATCTGCCTTTTCACTTCACTCTAAAGCTCTGTAGTGTGATGCCCCACTTGTTGAAGTTTATGAACATTACTAAGCATAAGCTTGAAAAGGGTATTGGTGCCCTTAAATGGAGCACCATGGAGCGTGCCTTTGAAATCAATGCATGGCTGAGGCATGAAGTGCAAGGATATATACTAGTTTTGTATGGTTTTGCTTATAGCAAAGTTAACTTGTGAGGATGATGACATACTGCAGCAGGTTGCCCAGACAAGCTGTGGATTCCCCATCCCTGGAATTGTTCAAGGCTGGGTTGGATGGGGCTCTGAGCAGCCTGGTCTAGTGAAAGGTGTCCCTGCCCATGGCAGGGGAGTTGGAACAAGGTGGTCTTTGAGGTCCCTTCAAACCCAAATCATTCTAGGATATGATTCTATGATATGATAATAATCAAAGAAATATTGTGGGTCTTCTTCAATTTCATTTTGTGATTATCCATATAATTACACACCCTGGACTCATATTCATTTCTAAGTTGCAAATGGGATAGACAGTAGTTGAAGGATAATTGGGTAGTTTACATAAATTAGATCCCTTAGGTATATCCAGGACCAAGTCAGGATATTCAAGCAGAAGAATAGATGTGAAAAAATACAGAAAAAGTTGGAATTAATTAAAAGACAACCCACTTAGTCACATTCAGAGCATGTAGCTTACTAAAACATACAACAGACCTAAAGGGCAGTAATCTATTTTTGGTTCTTGATCTGACTGCAGTCAAATGACTACAGAGCATGTATTCTGTGCTTTATCTCTATTATCTTTTTAATAATAAGGTGGTGAATGATTGTAGGTGGGTTGTCATATTTTAGAAGAAAAATTCCTCCTGATTTCCACCTCCACCATACAATTTTCTTCTCAAGCTGGTTCTGCACTGAGCTATTTGAGTTTCACGTGTAATCTTCTGTATTTTCATTATTATCTGTTTTCCCTAACCTTTTGGCATGCTGATTTCTAATAAGTTTTTCGAGATATGTATTGCCCTTCCACAGAATAAGCATCTGCAAGGTTATGTCAGGTTATAATGTTAGATATTGCCAGAGACTAGACAAGATATCTTTTCCTTGTCAAAGCTGATTATACAGGTTTGAGACACAACATCTAGGAATAGGAGACATATAAAATGTTATTTGAGGTGGCTGCAAAGAAAGAACATATTTGGACAGACAAACAACATGTTCCTTTATTTTACTGACTTCAGCCAGGGACAAATAGAAAATAAGATGCAAGAGGTCCAATCTACTAGCAAAAAGAGGGAGGTGCTTTGCTGCTATTTAGTATTTCTGTTTAGGAAAGCAACTTATTTTTAAATAAGTCATATCTTTATTGGCAATGTTTGTCTTGCACAGCTAGTAGTTAACAACCTGGATAATGTAATTCTCTTCTCCATAGCAATGGCAAAAAAAAAGAAAAAAAGAAAAAAAAAAGTTTGCTTTGCTTTCAGTACCTTGGAGACAAGAGGGGAATAAAAAAGAATAGCTCCCTCTCTGGTCAGCAAGTATGAGTCTGTGGTGGAGAATAGCTTTTCAGACTGCTTAAGTTACTGTAAATTTTGAAATACCACAATGATGGATGTTTTATAAATGCATAGGTAGGTAGATAGATATGACAACGAGAATAGTTTTAGGTTTAACCTGAAATGAGACACTCCATCACCATGTCATCTCTGGAAAGTCACTTGACCTTCTTGTTCCTGAATCAGACCAGCTGTAAGAGCTGATAAAAAGCTGCTTTTCTAGGAAACCAAGAGCTTAATCAAAACTTATGGGATTCCAGAGAAGCCTTTTAGTTGATTCAGTGGGCCTGGGCTCAGGTCTTAAATATTTCACATCAACTGAACAAGTCTTCTTTGCTGTGTCTCATTTTGCTCTTCTGCCCTCCTCCTCACTGCCTATGGGGCAAGCACTGAACATTAGCTCCCAGAGATGGCTGAAAGGCTGGAGAGCTTGCTGGTCTGGGCTCTTGCCTTCCCTCTTTTACTGCTTGCTTTCTTCTTCTTCTTGTACACATGACTTTGCTTATCAGGAGTTTAATATTTCAGTGTTTTATAAGTGTATCGACGGACAAAGCAATTTGCCCTACAGGGATGAAGCTGACAGTGTGGTAATTAAGAATAAAATAAATGCTAAGGGTGAGAGCAGACTGCAGTTAATGACTGATTATTTCTGATAAGGAAATGGCTCTGCTGGTAACAGAATCCACAGTATTTAAGAGCTGAATGGAGATGCCAGAAACAAATACAAATTAATCATGTCTTCATCAGTGTAAATACATTACCTGTGCTGTTCATCTGCCACATATAGTCTAGCTCTGACAGTATCTTCCAACAAATGGGTGGCCATCAAGAGAAGCTTATTATTTGCACATAGATAAATTAGTTGGCAAATTCAGAACCTCCATATTATTATGTGTCTGGAAAGTGAATTTCACTCTCATTGCCACTGCAGCAAGACAAAGCATGAAATTCCTTTAGAATTAGATATCTGGCTCACAACAGTTTGTGTGAATAATGATGCCTGACACTGCTCTTTGGTGAGGATCCTGAAAGGCTTTAGAGGCATGAATGCATGAATGCCTCTGACTTCCTTGTCAAGTAAGTGTTACACTCATTTCACAAATGAGTGAACCACAGCAAAAAACCCAGGAGATGGCATCTTTGTGACAGGCTCGGGAACAGCCTTCCAGAGAAGCAAGTTCTCACGCAGGGAAGGGTGCGGACAAAGCAGGTGACAGAACCAGAATGTGGAACTGTTGTTCCAGCTAACTGATATTGAATTTATCCCATCTGAGGTCAGACTCCACAAATTCACCCATACATCTCAATTAGCCATACAGACCTGTGAGAACAGGGACCCAGTCACCAGTGTGTGTTCCTGAGCTGCATTTGGGCCTCATGCCATGCAGCTCTAAAAACAACAGGATGCCCAGAGGCGTTGTTGATGCCTTGATGGATGGTCAGGCTGGACAGGGCTCTGAGCAACTTGACCTAGCTGAAGATGTTCCTGCTCATTGTGAGGGTGGTTGGACTAGAGGACTAGTGTCTTCCAACCCAACTATTATATGGCTCTGTGCAGACCCCTGGCTTTTGGAGTATGCCAGGACATGTAAGTTATCAAAGAATCTTGAGTCCAATGACACTGAGTCCCCCTGCAACCCATCAGCACACATCCATCAACACAGAAAAACCTCTTCTCCTTCTAAAGTGCACATTGTCAGCTCTCACATGTGAACTGTTCCTCCTATCCCAGATCTTCAAAGTGTTTAATATGTCTTGTGGCTCTCAGCCAGGGAAGCTTTTAGGATGCAACTTGTAGGATCAGGAAGGGTGGTCAGTCTGCTTCTGGCAGAGCATTAACACCTGCTATCATCACTAAAGATTTTGTCTCCTATTTGATTAGGAGGACAACTGTGAAGTAGATTCCCACCATCATCAGTAATTCTACTTATATTATGCTATCTTATCTATCTGTTCTATTTCTCTCCCTCTGAAGGGATGAGAAGAAAAAAAATCAATCTGCTGAAAATACAGAGGGGAAAATAGAAACCCTTTTCTCCAACAAATCACATATTCCTAGTAGTAGAATTGCGTGGCTTTTAATTTCACTGAAGGAGAGGCAGTAATTATTTATAGTTTATCACAACCGGGGAAAGGTTTCCTGAGGTACAAACTAATTATGTTTTTAAATAAACTGATTGTCCATGTAATAAACGATCACATTTTCTAATCATTTGGAGATTTATGTTACTTTATTCAATCATTTCTGTGTAGAAATGAAACTATAGTAAATCAACTGGAAAAAAATGTCTGGACTAAATTGAAAGCTCTGTCATTACAGGGCATTATGAAATGAACCAGATAGGAGAGAGCAGGCTGCATGCACAAAGCTCTCCGATACACACAGTTTTATACATTAAATGAATGGTGGTAACTGACAGCCAAACCAGAATTTATATTCATTTAAGGTCAAGTCTCAGCCTGTGCTCCATAGATTTGACATGTATTAAAGGACAAAGGTAAAAACAGTCTTGTTGGCTACAGGGTATCTCAGTCACAGTCGGTTGTGTAAGGACAGTAATTAGAATGAATTCAAGAATGTAGAATAGATGACTGGGTATGACATTTCATTTATGACAGGTAACAAGTGACATGATCTTATTGTGAAATTAGTCATTATCATAGACTTCTTGTGTCGATCTATAAAATGAAATGCCACGGAGAGCAGCACATTTCTCACTGTTATGCCAACATGTCTTTTTATAATGTACATCATTAAAATAAGCCTGGGAACTGGAACATGCAATCATAGTAATAGCATCAATAATGTTTAATTTATGTGTTATGTGCATAAAAACATTTTGGTGCCTGAAAAAACAATGACCTGAAAACACAATTTATCCTTGGCAAGGCAGCATGCTGTGCTGCAAAGCATCTGTAGAGTGAGAAAAATCAGGATATGGACTGCTGAACAGCAGTGCCGTGTGGAGATGTGCTGTGATGCAGAACTGGGGCAGAGACCTCTTGCAATAGGGGCAGATCCTCAATGGCTGATGAACCACTTTGTGGTCCTTAGCTATGTAGTGCAGAGCAAAGAGGGGCTGGTAACTGTTGCAGGAGGGCATGCCAGGTTTTGTTCTCTTCCACATTCAAAATCAACCCCACTGGAAGAAAATCAGTAGGAATCTGAGAGATTTTGACAAAATAACTTCTCATAGGTGACTAACCATAGAAAACACCAGTCTAGCTTTCCTTAATCAGAATATTTGGGGGAAAAATATAAGCATGGAGTGAGTGTGCATGCAAGAGTGCTGGGAGGCCTAAGAAGGGCAGGAAGCCCCATCAAGAACTTGGTGATGCACTGTGTCAGGGCACAGAACTGCTGTGCATGGGTAGCCATCCAGTATCTGTGAGCTCGGACACAGGACCTGCCCTAGTGTGTTATAAGAGAGAGGAAGAGGCTGAACTCACCACTAAACTTTCAGATCCATGGAGGTATATCTCTCTTCAGTCCCACACCCACACATCAGTATGTCTTTGATTATATGGGCAGGACATTCTGGTCATGTACTGAGAGATTCTAATTGGACTTGCAGCACTGGCAATCCAGATTTCTCATGAAACTGGATTGCCAGACACTGGAAAGAGCTACTTGAAGGTCTTGTTGAAGGGCTGATGGGCTAAACTTCCTTCTTGCTCTGATTGAAAGTGAAGGACCAGTTGATATCCCCTTGATGAGCCAAAGCTAAACAGGTAAGTTCCCAACTGTGGCAGGAAGCAGTATTGCAGGGAACATAGGATGAATTTGAGGGACTGAGTGAAAATGCAGGGCTGGTGCATTGCCTGTGAAAAAGTGAAACAACAGAGGAGGTAAAAAGAGCCCTGGGTGACTGAGCCATGGGAGATTTCTCTGAGCAGAGCAGTTCTCTGTCGAGGTAGAGAAGATGCCAGTTCACTTCTTTGGAATTGTCTCTCCATCATCCTCCCTCACATCCCTGCTGTGACACAGAGCAGGGGAATGCCGTCAGACTGCTGCCACCTGCCAGCTCTCTGCTGCTCCTTAGTTCCCTGAGGAAGAGGCTGATAGGTAAGATGGGAGCAGGTGGGACTTTTTCTCACCCTAGGGTGAGCCCTGTGGCTCTTGGCTGCAAGCAGATTTTGCTCATTAAGGATGGATGGAGAAAGGGTAACTACTCACTGAGAAGTCCTGGTTTCTCTCTGAGTTAAAAGAGGCAAAGATCAGATTTAAATATAAGCAGATTATTAAAAAACTGCTCTCCAAACCCAAGCCAGAAACCTGGGAAAGCGTGCTAAGCCTTATACTCAATGAGTTACTCTTTCCAGTCACAAACATTAATTAAATGGCTAATAAGCAACAGTTTATTAAAGACAAGAAATTAATTAGACCAACAAGTAAGTCAACAGTAACTAATTCCCAGACTATTATCATGACAACAGCAGTTTTCTGTCTTTTTCTCTGGAGAGGTGCCTCCCACCTCCCACGGCTCCATGCCAGCCCCATGTCAGGCTGCCTCTTGTGTTGGCTGTGATGGCCCTGCTTCCCCTGCTGGGCTCTCAGAGGCGTTACTGACACTCTTGGCAGAGGATGAAAGCACCCTGACCTTGAGGAGGAGAATGTGAGGATCAGCTTCCACATGAAGCCACCAGTCTTGTGCAGATGGACTGGGGGACCCAACACCTCACAGCCTATCCCGACTTCAGACTGGTGCCACCAAGGCAGAATTGACAAGCAAAGGGGCTCCAGAAGCTCAGGTGGAGCCCTGAGCACCAACTGCATATGAAAGTTGATAATACTTTCCCTGGCTGTGTCCTCCATGCTCCCACCTGCTCTCCCTCAGAGAAATCTGCTGTACCCAGGCCACCAGCTGGGTGCAGGATGCTCCCTATCACTTGGCATCCAGGTGCAGGGTTGGGCCCTGATTTTGTGTTTAGCTGCACAGATGTAAGTAGAGAGAGAGCGACCTAAAAACTCACATGGATCGCAGTGTGTCGTTAGGAACCTGCTTAGATTCAGACAAATCTGGAGGTTGTGAAACCTGAGTAAGTTTCCAGCTCAGATTCCAGCCAAAGTAACATTTGGCAGGTAGAAGTGTTAACTAAATCTACCCTGATTATACTAAATTTCCAGACATATTGAAATTATCAAAAAGTGGAAGAATTTGCTCTGACGTGCATCACATTATTTCTCAAATACCTCATTTCCAAGGGAGGCAATTTTCAGGAGAGCAAGAAAATTACAATAGTTTCAAAGCACACACTCAATTTGTGGGAATCAGGGAATCAATTTGTATTATATTAGTCAAAGTGTCAACTCTCAATCAATGGAAACTTTTATTCTGTGCACAAGGATAATCTGAATAGATTGGAATGAAGTGTCTTTGGTCAATTATTTCTATTACAAGGAAATGCTTTTGGGTAAGGATAGTGAAAAGTATTTAACTAAGCTTGCTTAATAGTCACTGGAGGTACAAATTCATCTTGCTGTCTAAAAATTCAATGGTACTGTACTCTGTGATGCTAACATGCAATACTGCAGTGTGACAGGCTTTTGTAGGTGTAGTCATGTAAAAATTTCTCTCATCTATTCCCTCCTCCCATCTGTGACCCAGTTTGCAGGTCTTGAGATGATGCTCCTGTAATTTAAGCTTCAAGAGCTAGCTCTGCTAAAACAGGCTAGAAGGGCACACACTTGTGTGATGGCAGCTGTGTCCAGCTGTGGGGAAATGAGAAGGCAAGGAGGGAGGGAATAATAGTTATCTGGAGGTCAGTATCTTAAACCACTGCTACAGCCCCCCATGAATCCATGGTTCCATGCTGTCTCAGTCACTGGGGAAGCCACAGGTGCTTGAAGTTTTGGGTTCTGACAGTCACATGGGCTGACTGTGATGTGTATTCAGTTATCATCTGTTGATCTGTAAATTATCTGTTGATTGTAAATTATTTGACAGATTGAATCCATACCATACAATCTTCACTTTAAAATACATTCTAGAAGAGACTGACACTAGTGTTGGTGAAAAAACAAGCAATCATTTATGGGTAAGAATCAGGGGGAAGGCCCACAGGGCAGATATGCAGGTAGGAGTCTGTTATAGACTGCCCAACCAGGATGAAGAAGCAGACCAAGTATTCTGTAAGCAGCTGGGGGAAGTCTTAGGATCCCCAGCCCTGGGATGAGGAATGTTCCTGTATGTTGTCTACCTGGACTTTAGTAAAGCCCTTGACACCATTTCCCACAGCACTTTCCTGGAGAAACTGGCTGCTCATGGCTTGGATG
The DNA here is from genome assembly GCF_000277835.1 of Geospiza fortis. Classification (NCBI taxonomy): domain Eukaryota; kingdom Metazoa; phylum Chordata; class Aves; order Passeriformes; family Thraupidae; genus Geospiza; species Geospiza fortis. Next base: position 4,514,584 of record NW_005054302.1, on the reverse strand, counting down.
GGTGTACTCTTCACTGGGCATAAAACTGATAAACTGGATGGATGGATGGATGGATGGATGGATGGATGGATGGATGGATGGATGGGCACAAAGAGTGATAGGGAACACAGTTACATCCATCTGGTGGCTGGTCACTAGTGGTGTTCCCCAGGGCTCTGAGGCATTTGGGCCAGCTCTGATTAATATCTTTATCAATGGTCTGGGTGAGGGTATAGAGTGCATCCTCAGTCAGTTTCCAGGCAACACCAAGTTAAGCTGGCTGGTGACTCAGGTTGGTTCCTAAATTGTTTATTTTACCATACACAAGACCTGATTACTGTTGTCTCCTTTAAACAAGAATGCAGATTTGTACCCATGGGGAGCCAGGGAAGGAAGGATTGTATGCATGGGTTTGAATGACTGCAAATGTGTTCAGGTCTCTTCAGCAGCTGTATACTGCCAATGGTGCTGGGCAGATGTAAATCAGTAGATCCAATTACTCCAGCAGAGCTGAACTCGACTCTTTTTCCATGGGGAATTTGGCCAGTTGAGTGTATGGATAACAGTTCAGTGCTTGGCTTTATATTTTGAAGAGGGTTGTAGTTAAGACAGCTTTGCTAGGCAGGGAAAGAATTTCTGTTATTAATATCTGTTATTTATTCAGAACAGTCTGTTCTATTTCAAAAGCAATGGAGTTGCTCTTTTGAACTATTTATAATTTATTTTAGGTAGACAAGACAAGAAGCAAAACTATTGCAGGCAAAAAGAAACTGCCCAAACAGTCTGAGTAGCAAGTTGGATGGCAAGCTCCTCTCAAATCCCCAGGGACCCCACTCCCCCTCTTTGCTGCGCATCTTGAATTTACTCATCACAGTTTGCAGTGACATATTGATACCCTATCACAGACTCCTGCCTGATCATCATCTGGACATCACCTCTGAGATCCACCTTTGACATTTATGAGATGATTCAGGCAAACTTGAAGTGGGAAGACAGTGACTGAACTGTTGCAGAAAAGCAATAGACTTTATTGTCCACCAGCACAATGCAAATGAGTAATGCCAGATTCCTGTCTGATAAATGTCTTCTGAAGGGAAAACTGCAGGGAAAGATGATGAGAAAGTTTTGACAGGAATTACCCAGCAATCATTGAGGATGAAAATTAATTTTGCTGAACTTCAGCTACCTAAATGTTAGGTCAAAACTAGTTTTGCTGAACTCTTCTGCAATCAGTGGAAAAGGTGGGTGTCACTGTCATATTTTCTGGAAAAATCCCCTTGCCCAGGATTCTTCTCCTGGGAAGCTGAGAAGCCTCAGAGAAAAAGGAAAACAATATTATGTCATTTGCTTCTCCTGTGTTTTGCTGCTTTGGAATGTGGTTGGAGATTGTTTATCCAACATGTGAATTTTTTTCTTATTTATTTTTACTTAATGACCAATCACAGCCCAGCTGTGTCAGGACTCTGGCAAGTCACAAGTATTTCATTAGTATCTTGTTAAGCCTTCTGTAAGTATCTTTTCTCTATTCTTAACTAGAGTTTTAGTATAGCATTCTATAATATCATATCATATCATATCGTATCATATCATAATAAATTAGGCTTCTAAGAACATGGAGTCAGATTCATCATTTCCACCCTCCGTCCAGGGGACCCTGGAAATACCACAGGTGGGCACACCTAGAGGGTAAGTCCTGTATTTTAAGGAATTCACTAGCACAAACTAAATTCAAAACACTGTGTAACATAAGTAGTCTGGTTTGGTTTGTGGATTGTTGTTGTGAAGGGTTCATGCTAGCAGTGGAGCAGCTTTGATGATTGCTTTTCCTCCCAGTATCTACAGAATTTTTAGCTGAGACAGTCCCCACTGACAGCTCTGGTGGGCAGCAGGTGACCAGGCACACTAAGTCAGTGGGGATTCTGATCTTCCATTGAAGACGCTTCACTAAACAGCAACAGGAACAAACCCTACTGTGAAAAGAACAGGTACCTCGCTCCTCTGTCAGGGAGGGCATAAGGAACAGCATCTCCAAAACATTAGAGCAAGCAGGAAACAGCTAAGATGAACATCCCTGAAGACCACAAGATACTTGGACTTCAGTGAAGAAAATCTTCCAGAACTCAGTTTGTGCAGTGTTTTACCAGATCCAGACACTGCTTGGTTCTTCAGAGATGGCTCCTCATCCTCTGGGTAATCAATTATATGCTACAGTGACTCCTTCCTGTGGTCCTTCAGGTACTTTTCTCCAATCTTCTGACAATTTAGACATCTCAGCACTTCACAAGAAATACTTCCACTTCAGTGTTGTTATTTCTCTCCACAAAGAGAAACTTGTAATAATCTGGGAAGAAAGGAGAATGCTAAGAAATTCATCTATATAAATATTTTGAGGAGCTGACAGTAGCTTATTGTAAGAAAAGCAGAATAAAGCATGCAGTGACTTGTCCCCTTGCTGATGGTGACTGAAGAACTAGAATTTTACTCCCTTAAAAATATTTTAAAGTTAAAATTTATAAATGGCAAATATTTTATTTCTCATTATTAGAGAAGCCAAGACTTATGAAGTCTTGGCCTGAGTCACCTGAGTGACCCTGAGAGGTGACCCTGAGAGCAGACCCCATGCAGCAGTGAGTGCTGCAGGGACGGAAAGCTGGAGCAGTGCTCCCAGAGCCTACTCAGATCTGTTTGCCAGCAGTCCCCATTTCTCACACCTACTGCAGACCAAATGTTTAGTTTTCTAGGCCAAGACACCAGAGCAGGATTATCACGCAGATATTTGATCAATAATAAAAGGATCAAACAGATGTGGGTAGGTGGAAACGGTCTGTGCTGTGCTGTACTCAGTCTGGAGTAAGCAGAGTAAGTAGTGGGTAAGCTGTGCCAGAAAGCCAGCACTTGGAGCTACCCTCTGTTTCTCGAGACATCACAACAGATGACATTAGTACTGGGAATAACCATGTGGCACCTGCCAAAAAATACTCCTTTTCTAGAGTCCACCAGTGGAAGTGACTTTCTGATTTATCCCATATTCATTCTCTATATGTATTCTTTTTCTGGCATTGGCAGTGTTAGCTGAGCAGGTTACCAGCCTCACATGCTCATCCTCCCTCTTCAGGACCTCCATCTCCCTGCAGCCAATGCCCCAAAGACAGTGTAGAAGCAAAAAGTTACCTTACAAGCCATGCTCTCCCAGGCCCTGAGAGCGTTGCAGTTGTCACTAAAAGGTGCAGAGATCTCAGAAGTCCCACTCATATGTTGTCGTTGCTGTCCTGTGATTCATCTCTGTTTGTATTTTCCTATGAGGAATAGGCTGGGCTTGACTTTAAGAATGTGTACCTGGACAAGGATGTGTAAGAAATACATATTCTGGGAAAAGTAAGTTCCCTAAAAGTAGAGCTGAAGACCAAGGGTGTTCAGCATTTGCTTTTGGCAGCCCTGCATCTGCTGTTGGCAGATGTGCTGCCGTGTTCCAGCAATCATCACCTCACGCTGATCAAAGCTCATTTGCTCATTAAAATCTCAATGTAGCCTTCTATTTTCTGGGCCAGTTGCATTTAAGTGTGCTGGTTATGGCTGGGATAGAGTTAAATTTCTTCACAGTATCTGGTGTGGGGCTGTGTTTTGGATTCATGCTGGACACAGTGTTGATAACACAGAGCTGTTTTGTTATTGCTGAGCAGGGCTTACACAGAGCCAAAGCCTTTTCTGTTCCTTGCCCCACCTACCAGTGAGTGGGCTGGGGGTGTGCAAGGAGCTGAGACAGGGCACAGCCAGGACAACTGACTCCAGCTGACCAAAAGGATGTCCCAGACCATGTGGTGTCATGTTCAGCAATAGAGTTAGAGGGCAAGGTTGGCCAGGGGGCAGCTGCTTCTCAAGGACTGGCAGGCCATTGGTGAGTTGGTGGTGAAAAACTGTTTTAATTTGCATAGTCTTTTTTTGGATTTATTTCTCTTTGTTAGTTTCCTTTTCAATATGTAATAGTAGTAGTAGTAATAATAATAATAATAGTAATAATTACTATTATTATTATTATTATTACTACTGCCATTCCTTTTATTACAATTATTAAAATGTTTTTAGCCCATGAGTTTTCTTACTTTTACCCTTTCAGTTCTCTTCCTGCCATCCCACGGGGTGGACAATGAGCAAGGGACTGTGTGGTGTTTAGCTAATAGCTGGGGTTAAACCACAACATTAAGTCATCTGATTCTTTCCTTTTCTTTTACACTTTCATATCATTAACAATTTTTAAAATGTAGAAGAATATTAGTAGCAGGTGAGAGCTTCTTCATAATGGTATTGAGATCAAATCATCCTGTAAATTAAAATGTGTGCTTTCCTTCAAATAGGTTATTATTCAGCACTGATATTAATTATAGTTTTTCTTAACAATCTTAGTGTCTCTGTTGCTGTGCTCTGTCTGTCTGCTGTGCTCTCTCTGTGCTCTGTCTTTCAATACCCTCTTTCTCATTTTTCCTGCTTTCGCCATCACCTGACAAAAATAAAGAATACATAGGCAATTATTGGGATTTTTTTAGGCAAATTTGGCAGCCTCTTTATTTACTTTGATTCAGATGACAGCCCTATCTGACAGTTTTTTCAGAAGCAGTGTTTGTCAGCTGAATAAATGTAGGTTGGCAGGGCTAACAGAGAATTTCTGTTTTGTCTAACCCCCCTGAAAATCTACTTTGACTCAGTATTGAACACTATTTACCTTTACAAACCCACAGAGAATGAAAAACAACTGGAACCCAGAGCATTTCTGTGTAGGCTGTGTTTTTACATGTGACCCATCTCGGCAGTGGACATTACCCCTCAGCTCTCTGCCAGCTGAGGTCATTGATGAGCCCATACCCCATATTCCCCATGGGGTCTGACCTTAGGCACAGCCTGGGGTTAGCATGGACCAGGGAGGGCTCTGGGTACAGAGTTTGGACGTGGCCATCATGGGTGGTGGTATGAGATGTCAGCTGCATGGACATGAGCTATGCTGCTCCAGCTGGCCCCTGGGACACAGCTTGGTCCCTGGACATCTAGGTTCTTGGCAGAGGGAGAGCTGCCCAAGGTTGGACACATTCTGTAATGCCATGGTCAGGATCAGACCCTGGGCAGCGGTGAGGCAAAAAGGATGGACCCACTTTGCAATTACCTTCCATAATTTCTTAGAGAGCTATCCTGGTGCAACCCACGCAAGTCTGAGAGAGGACCAAGCCCCAGCTCTGCACTTGAGATTTGTGGTGGATGTTTCTCCCCTGAGGCTGCCCACACACTTCTCACTGCACAAACCATGGCCCTGTAGTCCTGCAGGAGAGCCTTCAGTGAATTCACTGCCCTGTGACAGGGGATGAAGATGCTTACGTAGATTGGATTCGACTGAAATGTCAAGTGCTCATAGGCATCCTCATGTTCCCCAGTGGGGAAGCAGGCAGCTGCGGCTTTCTGATGTTTGTGCTATTAAAGCAGAAAGATGTTCAACAAAATGGGTGTGAGGTGTAGATGCTTCACAATTACAGCATGTCCAAAAGCGAACCTGGTTTCACAGGACAGATGCAGATCTTTTACAAAGAAATCCTAAATAATGACTGAATACACACACGAGACTGAAGGAAATATATGTGAGCTGCTCCTCCTAAATTCCATGTTCTGAAGAGAGAAATTCCAGGTACCTTGAGGACAGCCCTTTCTAGGGGCTGCAATATATGACCTTGCACCACAGCATCCCCTCAGAAACAGCTGGTGAATTGTACTTCAAGAGTTAAAGCTCATTTCAGCAGTCTTCAGCATAGGTCTTGTGGGAGAAATTGAATTTCCTCCCAAACTGCTTGCTACAGCACCAGCAGGACACTTGATGACTGCACATCAGGCCCAGGATGGGTAAAACATCACAGCAGGAAGGGTACTAAATTGGTGCAAAAGGGCCTCATTCTGCACTCACATTTTCTGGCATAAATCAGGAGTCATAGGTGTGAATGAGGTTACTCCACAACAAATCTTGTAGGGACAAGACCAACACTGCCCCTGATTGGATTTTTTATAGTAGGATAAGAAGTGCTGGGTGCCAATGGCATTGCAAGTTGTTTGCTGTATGAGCAGACATCTGTGGAAGAGCTCTTTACACTGCCCGTGCATG
>NW_005054302.1:4500056-4508451 GCF_000277835.1 Geospiza fortis | reverse complement strand
AAAAGGGCCTATTTCCCTCTGCAAGGTGTCAAGTCACATTTTCATTTTTAAATATTTCTTAGGTTCTCCAAGGTGAGGGAAAAAAAGCAAACCCTAGGAGTATTTCCTAAGCCTGATTAGTTTCATGTCTGTAGGTGACATCCACCTGCAAACCTCCAGAAGCTGCCTCTTGGACTTAGAGGCTGTGGAATGATGGACTGAGGCAGGGCAGAACTTCCAATTGCTGGTTGCCATCCCCTCTAACTACACATTTATCTGTCAAGGCTGTTTGACAAATTGCAGGCAAGTGTGTGCCCTGTCCAGTCAATTGCAGGATAGCAAATACCATGATTCATCCCAATGAAGGGCTGCTCTCAGCCCTGAGACCCAGCTGTACCTTGGCCTGACATTGGGTTTGTACTCTAAGTATTGAACAAATTGTCTTTTTTAATAGGGTCTTAGTGTAAAGAAGTGCATGGGAATTGAAGGGAGAAAAGCCATACACTTATTTTCATAACCCTTCCCTACCCAGATATAGAAGATCCCCCACAAAAGGAAGATAAGAAAAAGAATAATAATTCTACAAAGGGCATGGCAATGACTAGATGGCTTTAACCATGCAGAAGCCCCTTTAAAAGAATCATATTACAGTCATTTATATGAAAAGCTTAACAATACCTTTATGTTCTCTGATCCTCAGAAGCCTCCATTATGGGTTCTCATTCTACAATAATACATAAAACCTTGTAATAATTGAAAATATTATTTGGCACAGCTGTACTCCCATTCAAACAGGCTTTTAAAGCTGTGTATTAGAGCCACCATTGTCTTTTCTCAATCACAGACATCAAGGGCAAAATTGTGGACTGAAACAACTTCTACTCTCCTGCTACTTGATTATGCCTTGTTTTGATGCAAACCCAGAAATGTCCAAAGCATGAAGAGTATAAGAATTAAGTGGGATCCGACTTCATATGGTTGTGTTTTTTGAGGCCATCTGGTTAGCAGCATGTATTAGGAGAACAAGACAGCTCCTCTAAGTGTAACAAGTGAAGTTGATGAACATGCCTTAAACCCACCAGTAGCTGAGGATATCAGCCCAGGGAGACATTACACATGCCCTGGTAAAAAACTTCATGCCATCACCTGAAATATCTTCCATGAACTGACTTCTAGAAATGGGTCTTTTATATAATATCTTATGGTTTTGTCCAGGCCATCTGGAATACAAGCTGCCAAAAGCCGTGAGAAGTTTGCTGCTAGCTTCCTTCAGTACACAGAGTCGTGAGGTTTTTTAAAAGACAAGAGAAATGCAAATAACAAAGATTGGAGGAGAATTTCACTAGAACTTCACTCTAGAAACAGGTTGTCCTTTTTGTCCAAAATTTTAACAGATTGAAGTAAACACACTGGAGCAAGAGATTGTCTTGCCATTTCTCTTCCTTGTAAGCAGAATTATGTTTCTTTAGATACATCATTATCCTTCTAAACCATAAGCTTCTGAAGCACAAAATACTTAAATTTTTTTTCTGCACAACATAAAAGTGCAATTCAGTGAAGGGAGGAAGCTTCTCCTTCCCTGAACCGATGGGGATAAGTCATGCTCTTCAGTTTAGGTGCGCTCAGAAATGTTTCACTAAATTTTGGCCACAGCATCCTCCTTCACGAAGCTGTTGTTTTTGCTTTTCTCTTCTGAGTTAGACCTCACAAAGGCAAGAGGCCAGATGGTAAGCACCTGACGCAGAGTGAAACGTCATTATCACCAGTTGTCCAACACAGCTTTGTAACTGCTTACCTGGAGCTGGCAAGAGAACAGAGTTGGCTCAGATTGGGACCATTGGTCCAGCTGCCTGCCCATCTGACTGAAGCTCTGGGTCTGCATTTGGCTAACCTGAAGCTTGAGGGAATTCGGGACATGGAACCTTGCATCCATAAGTGTTGACACAGCTGAAGAGGTGTTAAAAGGCAAAGTGGATAGTACAGCCTGTTAATCTGTGATATGTGAAAAACTACAGAGATTTTGTGTCTGTTTACTTTTTGTTGTTGTTGGTTGTTTTCTTTTCTTTTCTGCTTAGATCAAAATTTGTTTGCCCTGTGCTTTGTGAATTACTCTGATGGCTGGAAACAAAGCAAAACCAAAACAATTTATAACAAATAATACTCCATGAAATGAAACCTGATTCAGACAGAATTAAATCTTTATTAGTTCATTTAAGACAGTCTTTTGTTTTACCCTTGTTGACACACATTTAACCATAATCATTAACTCTATTGAGGGAGAAGCCTTTGTTAACAACTTGCATTTCCTCTGTTTCACTTCAATTTGAAAAGCCAGGTGCTTATGGTTGGTATCATGCAATAGATTGTTTCATTTTCAGATGCATTCAGAGTTGCACCATCAAAGCCTTTTCTAACAGGAAATGCAAAATTACATATTATCAGGGCCAACATCATCAGATGCTGATATTATATATTTGGAGACCTTTTCTTTGCCATGGATTTAGCCAGTGAAGCTTTTGCTTGCTCTTACCAGAGCTGATCCTGGAAGAAGTTTTGCTGCTCTGAGTATGATTCCTGCGAAAGCTGCTTGTTTGAATGCTGTTACGGAACTGGTGAATATTTGTAGATAAGATACAGCAAACACGTTGGCAGTCACTGTGTCATTGCTTTCTTCTAGGCAAGGGAACAGGAACTCATCAAATCTCTGGGACGTGATAGGAAGCAGACAACACTCAGGCTCTTTCCCCACCTGAACTGCATACAGGAGCAGTCATCTGCTCACAGGCAGCTCACTGTGGGACTGGGACCACAGCCTGACTAAACATGGAAAAGACAAACCATGGGAGTTGCAAGACAGGCAAGCAGTGCTAATTCACCCCTGAGAACTTTAAAGATCTCAAACAATAAAGGCCAGCCTCACCTTGATATTTTTTTCATATTACTAAGGTAAAAACAAGCAAAAGAAGAAAAAAAGAGACTCAGTGTCTCATCTGAACAACATAAGGGAGCACAGATGACACATTTTTGCCCATTTGTAGGTGACATAAATGAACTCTGTACAACATCAAAACAGCTTTCTTCTCTGTTTATGAGCAAAGTCTCAATTTGCATTATAGTCACAAACTGAGGAGAACAGAGACATGTGTTGACTTTCTTATGGGTAAAAGCTGTGGTGCTTCCACAAAAAGAAGAGATAATGTGAGGAGTTCCTCTGACATACATATGCACTTTGTGATTTTACAATTGGTAGCAAAGTCTGCATGAGGGTAGCAAAAACAGGTAAGAATCTTGAGTATGGATGCAAGAAGACTGTCAAGAGCTCAGTGATCTGGGCAGAAAGCAAAAACAAAACTCCTCAAATCAGAGGAACATAATTTCTTAACACACTGCTCTCCAACTTCCATATGGAAATTTCTCTATTCACCTCAGGACCGCTTCTACAAACAAGTAAATCTGTATAAATGTAGGATCTTATTCCATGCTGTGCAAAATCTGAGTTAAATTGCCTAGTTTGGTCATAACTGCTGTGCCAACAAGTACCAGAGGAAGCTGGACTGGTCATCATGGATGGCTCTTTGAGCTTATTTGGCAAGGCTTACTTCTGCTCTAATGGGTGCACTAGGGACCCATTCTCGAAAAGAGACAAAATCAATTTTCTTTCACAGAATTTTCAGCACTTTCCTAGGGTTAGAGCTGTGTTTATTCAGGCTGTTTCTGATATTAAAGGAATTTACAACACATTCCAACAATGTCAACAGACACTTATGTTAGGTATTAATTCAATGGACTGATATAATTTGGAATCTCTGTGAATCTGTGAATACATGAGTGGGATTTTAAGATGTAATATGTGATGGCTCTTGTCAAAAACTGAATTGCAACCTTGAAGGAAAGATTATGAAGCATAATCCAAAAAGTTATAGATGCATTTTTATAGTAGTGACTCTTGGACAGATTTTTGACATATGGTCGGATCTGTCATTCTTCTGATCTTGCTCACTGATTTGGCAGAATGTGCAAACCTGTCTTCGAGAGATTAAGGTGAGAAGGGAGGAAATCTGTGACAAAATCAGAGAAGTTACCAAGAACCGAAAAGAGGAACAGTTCCCCTTAGCAAAAAATAATCTAGTCCAGAGATAAATCTTTTAGATCTTCTGAAAAATTCAGAGTTCCTTCAACTCTAATTACCTTCAGGATGACTTAAGCACTTGTAACACTCAGGAGAGCAATGCTGGCCCTTGAAGGGCTGCATATTTGCATTTTCAATCCTATTAACCTTGCTGGTATCTGTTGGTTGCACACCCCATTTTATATGCTGCATGTGTCTATCTGACCTGCTGTCAACATCTGTTCTTCCAATGGTACAAGTGTGCCTAACTACAAAATATCAAACTAAGAGTATCTTATTGCCACATTTTATTTTTGTCCTGTTTCTTAAAAGTATGTCTTCTTGGAGAACAGGTACTGCAAAAAGAAAATAGATGGTTTCCTTTTCATAGTTAATAGTAGCTGAGATCTGGGAAATTTGGGGCAGAGAAGCAGCTTTTTCCACCTTGTCCTCTGTGTTTTCTGCCTAGAGAAGTGTGGGGCTCCCTGCACTAGAAATCTTCATGATGCAACCAAGCTAAGTCTGGAAATGAGGTCATACTAGTACATTGTGGAGGGAAAAGGCTGCAGTTCTACATTTGTCAAGTCCTTCTGTTTCTCTGCTAAGGAAACAAATACAAAGCAATGTCATAACAGAGGACAGGGAAGAAGAATACCAATGTAAGCATCATCTCACACTGATTTTCAGTCTGATTCAAAGTTATAAGTTCACATTGTCGGGCAGTCTAAGAGGGTCTGTAAATACAAAAACAGATTTAAAGAGACTCAGGCTTCCCAGCTTGAAGCTGTTCAGCAAAATTGAAGATGGCACCAAGCTAGCGATTAACGGAAATATTAAATGCATGAAAGGATTTTGTATTTATATTCTGAACAGTGTTACACTACCAATCAGTTGTTTTGTTATAATGTGCTCCAATTATCCTGAGCTACTGATGCAAATACATTTTGATCTGTTGAATCAATAAGAGAATTTCATTATTGCAGCTTCTTGTTCAATTCTGAAGAGCTGGGGAACAATGAGCTCTTGATTATCCCCTGTGCAAATGTTGACAAACTTTACTCATATTGACTAATGTGCTCCTGGAAGACAGTGAGATTTTGCAGGGATGGTGATGGGCCACTGCAGAATAGAATGGAATGGAATGGAATGGAATGGAATGGAATGGAATGGAATGGAATAGAATAGAATAGAATAGAATAGAATAGAATAGAATAGAATAGAATAGAATAGAATAGAATAGCTCACTGTAGGTATCTGATTTTTGAACATAACAGTGTTGGCTGACTTCAGGGAGAACTCTGCCACCTTCCTTTAGTCATAGGCTGTGTCTGCAATGCCTTGGAATGGGTCTGTGCAGAAGCATTGATGCTGAGCTGTGGGAACCCATGTTTCTCCCATTTCAAGGCAGTTTCCCTCAGATTAGATCTGGTCTGGCCCCAAGGATGCACACCCACCAGAGACATTGGTGAATTCATGAGAGATATCTCCGAGCTCTGTTTCATCCAGAAGGAAGCTTGTTTGTACACCTGAAAGCTTTTCTGCAAGGCGACTCAAACACAGTGAAGGAGAACTACTGATTCAGGTTTAAATAGTACTCCTGAGTTGATTTGATCTGCAATGCCACTGCCAGTGAAATAGCATCACAGTTCTCTTGCAGTAAGTATTTTGAGGGACTTCTTCCAAAGAGAGCTACATTTAATACCCTAAATATTTTTCCTCACTCTTCTTTCACTCTTTGTCCCTCTGTAATTGATTGTGGCATCAGGAATTCTGACTTTTTTTCTATATTCATCCAACAGCACAAATCCTGCATCCTGATCAGTGAACTCAGCCATGGTCAAAAGCTAAACAAAGGAAGACACGACAGCTCATTATAAGGCTTCATAACCACTATTTTTTTAATGCTTCAGAGAGCACAATAGAACTGGTTAACATTTTTTGCTTACAAATACTTTTTGATGGAAAAATGAAAAGGCAACGAGCGATGAATCTGTGCTGTAGGAAATTGTTGACAATCAGCTGGCTGTCTGCAACCACAGCTGATGGTGAAAAGAATGAACTTTAAAAGAATACAGCTGCTTGAAATAAAAGCTAAAAAAGTAAAGCATTTTTCTTTGGGCACAATGTCTGACAGTAACCAAACAACTCCAGTTTAGAGCTTGTGTTTTAAAGCAAGGTGGCAGGAAAAGCACAAAGAGGAAAGCAGAGAGCTAGAGATGATGACAGTGTTACAGATGAGACTCAAAAGAACCTGGCTGTTACGCCATTCTCTTATCATCATAGCCATGAAAACTTGCAGGAGCTGATCAACAGCTTCTGCCTCAGAGATGTTATCTACAGGGGAAAATCACCCACAGTTTCTCCTAAATGTTATACTTCTACCTTTTCTTTAGAAGCCAACATGTATTTTTCCTATATTTAAACTATTGTTTCTCTTCTTCCCCCTTAAATTTCATATTAAAAACATAATTCATATTTTTCAGCAAGTTTTGCCCAGTCTTAGGTATGTTTGGATAATTTGCAAGTAATTCTGGCATGATTAACCCAGTGAATGCAGAGATCATTATCCAAAAAGAAGCATGTTAGATTTTTTATTTTTTAAAGAATTGATTTTCAGAAGCTTATCCAGTCAGGAAGAAAAATCAAATAAAATATGGTAGATTTCAATTTCTAGTTCTGAGTTAGTCTTTCAACTTCTTTCAATTCCATAGGATCAGAGTTAAATCTGTGTATAAAAGCTGGCTTTTACATGTTGCTGTTTGTTCTCAACGAAACATATACAATCATGTTAATTTTCTATCCACTTTTTATTCTCCCCACTGCAGGACTGAACACATGTGCAGAAGTGCAAAGAACCCCTTAAAACATGTACCTGGAGAGTCTTTCTTTGCTGCGGGAAGATATCCCAGTAAGGGAGAAGAGCAGGAAGACCACTGAGAAGTCAATGCAGCTCCTTGCACACTGAGAGCACACCACACAGCTTACCACAAGACAGAAACGATTGTGATTTCTAACAACTCTGCACTAAAGTGACATTTCTAGCTCTATTTGCTACAAACATGACTCTGGTCACCTTTCACCATTTTGACTCTCTTTAGTACACATGGAAGATGGCTCCAATCAGAATCTGCCATCCTGAGTCTGCTCTCGGCCGTGACAGTCAGTCAGACAGAAAAATGTTTGGAAGTAGTAAGCTGGAAGTGTAGGGACCTACTTATGTCCTTAATTGGAAGAAAGAGTGCCTGGTCCATTCTTGTGTCATTATGAGATGCTTGTTGGCTCCCCTGGAGGTGATTGTCCCCAGCCTCCCAATCTGGCACTATGGGCTTTCCCTCAGTTCCTCAGGAGAAGGTGGGAGGTGGGAAGGTGGGACACGATGGATGAGTCCTTGTGAGTGAGTCACTTACTGACCTCCCCACCTCCAAGTGTGATGTCCTAGATGTGAAATATACTAATTTAATTTGATAGCATAGAGCTGTTGTAATAATTTCTGCAGTGGTGGGACGGAAGGTGGTGTGGAGCCAGAGCCTGCAGTTTGGTAAATTGAGGGGGTGAAGGAGGAGGTTTGAGGTTTCTGCACAGCTGCCCATTGGAGCGTGGCTGGCTCCAGCCCCCCGTTTGCCTGGATGTGCAGGAGGCCACCTCACCAGTCAGTCCCTTGGGATAGCATCAGCCTGGACAAGCACCTTCATGCCCTGACATGTGGGCTCAAGCAGCAAAGGCAGAAGGACATCATTGCCATGCCAGGCCTCAGGCTTTAGCAGGAGTCAGGGGCAGTCCTTGAGCCCAGAAAGGGTTCTGGACATAGGGACGACTCCAAGACACTGTGGGTTCAAAATCTGCAATACATTACTTGTGAAATGACACAAACCCTGTTCCTCTGGCAGTGAGGCTTGCCCTCACAGAGGTGGCCTCATGTGTGCAGGTGTAACAGTGCCCTAGCACAGCCTGTGAAAGCTAATGGCCAAAAGGATAGCCCCTGGGACCAGGTTGCACATCCTTCCAAAGCTGTCCCTTACAGTCCAACAGAGGTCAAGGGCTCTGAATTGTTTCCCACATCTTGGAAGGCACATGGTGCAAAAGAAGTGTTGGTGAAATATGAACGGAGCTGTTGTCAATGGTCAACACAGAGAGAGGCCACACAATGCTGAGCAGAGCCCTGAGCCAAGGATCCTAAGGTGAACATCCCAGTGAGAAGTGCTCAGCAGAGTGTTTCTGAGGAAACCAGTGTCTGCCACTGTGACAATGCCTCTGAGGCATTTCTGAATTTATTCAGCAAGCATATATCTGTGTGTGCATTCACCAGAT
>NW_005054302.1:4463850-4500037 GCF_000277835.1 Geospiza fortis | reverse complement strand
CTAGCAGTTAGATAGGAACAACTGCTAAAGACTAATTCTAGAGAGAAAAGGGATTCCCTGGAAGAGGCTGATGACTATATAACTAGGGAGGATTTTAACCCCAGCTAAATTCTCACAGGTACAATTTGCTTCCAAAGAGATGGACAGATCTGCTGTCCTATATGCTGTAAAGTCCAGCCTCATTCCCTTTCTGCAGTAGGAGCCACTTAATCCCACCCTCTATCTCCCAGGCATTAAATCCTGAAAAGTACCAGTGAATTTATTGGCATGAGGCCTCCAGAAGCCTTGGTGACAAACACAGCAGCTGCTCCAGCTCCCCCCACTCCCAAACTGGGCTTTCACTGCAAGTCTGGCTATGTAGCGCTGGACAGCCTGTGAGAAATACATTACAGGCTATACATAGTCTATTGGCAATGTGTAACTATGCATAGGCTGTTGGCTCAAAACATCTGTAAACTGCTTTCCTGGAAGCCTGGCAGAGATATCAGGGGAATGTAAAGGAGGTAATATTACCTTGGTTATATTGCTCCCTGAAGTGCTTGTGAGATACAGTAATCTTATCAGATTTTGCAGCATCCTCCTCCATTCCATCCTAGGGGTGGTGACCAAAGAAAAATAGGATTCAGGTTGATTGAAAGAGGCCAGGTAGAGGGATAGCTGTAGTGATGGCTGATGGACAGTGAGTCTTGACTATCCCTTTATAATTTAAATCTTGAAGCTTTTTTTTTTTTTTTTGCACATTTACAAATGCACAGTTTAGAAAATACCTGTAACTCGGGGTGATAGGAATGGGAAAAGCTGACTATAAAGTACATGGTTATTCCTAGCTTCCTAGCTGGATATTTCCCCATTGCTGATGCAGATGGGAAATTGGAGCTGCTGTGACTCATCAATTTTCCTGTTCATGGTGTCAGGTATGAGTGTCACTCTATATTCAGAGATATCCTTAGCAAGGATGATAAAAAAACCATGAAGCACAAAACCAAGTCAAGCAAGAGGAAAGTCCTAAACCACTGAAGTGTAGGAGAGGATCCACTAACAAAAATTAAAATTAACACGCAACTTTCTGGAAGGAATCACCATGGAGTTGATTTAGTGATAGCGCTGACTTAGTGGGAAACTGGGAATTCAAACTGAGCTTTTCAAGAGACCACAGTCTGTTAGAAGTAGAAACGTTATTAAAATGTAATGGGATTTTGGAAAATAATATGCATAGGCTCCTTTTAAATCCCAGCCATCATGCACAAGTTGGATTCATTTCAAGGGCAAGATTTGTAGCAAGTATAGTCAGAGAAAGTCCATTAGAAATGAATAGCTATAAACCAAGGCAGTTGTCTGCTGAGGTAAGTAGGTACCACAAGATTTGCACCTGGTTACGTGAGCATTATTCCAGTCTGTGCAGCAATTTCAAAGGTGTATCCTTTACTGATTCCTTAAAATTCTTTACTAAAGTGATACAAAGATGAAGAAGCAAAATCTATGTGCCTGGACAGCAAATATATCAAGAAAAAACATCTGGGTTTTTTTATGCATTTGTGAGGTATCTAGCACATAAGGAACTGTACTAGTCCAGATTAAGAATTTGAGAGTTGTCATAATGTATAAAATATAGATGAAGACTTTAGGAACCTATTTGTACATTCAATTTTGCCTAGAGTCCTGTCTCTGAAACTTTTACCAAGCCTTTTTCTCAAAAATTCTGCAGAGCACAAAAGGCCAGCAGACTTGAGGAGATGCTTCAGGTAGTAATTATCAACAACTCCAATAAAAATCGCTAGTGAGACATGATTCCTTCCTGATCATGCCAGCAGTCCAAGAGCTTCAACCTTCTAAATACTGTTATCAGCAGGTGAAGAGGAAGAAAGCAGCGTGAGATCTGGAAAAAAAAAGAAAATGTGACCCATGACAGATATGCACTCCACAAATAGGCTGTGTTTATGCCTCTGTTTTGCCCTGCTGAGACATCTGACATATGAAAATACACCTGTACAGACAGTTCAAACAACAGAGCAGCAATAAGAGCCTCAAGAATTCTGCGATGAGTTTCTTGCTTTCTGGGACTCAGCAATGTGATAATGGGTGACTACACTGATTTGGTGTAAGCTCTGTATAAACCCTGCAATGCCTACCACATCTAGGGGGGTCAGACACATTCCCAGCACCCTAGGCACCCCTCCATAATGGAGGCTGCTTTTGATCTGTGCAGCCCCACCCATATCTTTACTCAACTGCTCCCTCACATACCTCTCGTATGATCTACTTACACCCAGCACCAAATGGCAGGGTTATGCTTGGGGAATTCAGGTGGAAATATAAAAGTCATTCAGGTCAGAAGGTCATTAAGCACTGACTAACAATGCAGTGCCACATGTCCTACAGCATGTGGATCCACTACTGATGCTGCAGGAAGTCTGTTAGCTAAGCTAGAGAAGGCATCAGTAAAAATTCTCTCTTTTAATATCTTTAGACTGTTTCTTTAAAACACTTTTTATGAGGATTACAAAATCATCTGTTTTTCTGCCAGTTCCATATAGCCATTTTTTATAAAAGAAAAAACTGTAGGTTTGAGAAACCTCAAACACCTCTGCAGCCCAAGGATAGCATGGTTAGCTGACTGTATTGGATAATTCAATTTCATTAGCAGCTTTTTCATACACAGTGAGAACCAGGAGAGTGCATACTTCTGCATGCCCATCACTCCACTGTGTATTGTGTCTTGTGAATTGCCACCTTTCAAGCCTGTCAAGGTCTCTCTGGATGGCATCCCCTCCCTCCAGCGTGTCAGTCAGACTACACAGCTTGGTGTCGCTGGCAAACTTGCTGAGGGTGCACACTATGCCACTGTCAGTGTCTCTGACAAAGCTGTTAAACAGCCCCAGTCACAACACCAATCCCTGAGGAATTGGAGCAGCCTTTCATGCTGCTCAACACTTGGACATTGGGTTGTTGACTGCAGCTGTTTCAGTGTCCAGTTAATTCCTATTCACCACTAGCCCATCTGTCAAACCCATGTCTCTGCAGATTAGAGACAAGAATATTGTGCAGGATGTTGTCAAATACCTAGCTCTAGATTATGTCTGTTGCTCTTCCCTCAGCATCCACCAATGCTATAATCCTATTATAGAAGGCCACCAAATTTGTCAGGCACCCTGCTCTTAATGAAACCTTGTTGACTGTCGCCAATCATGTAACTTTTCACGTGCCTCAGTATATATCATATAGGTTACAATTGTATAGCTATACCTCTTCCTTTCTGCTGCCTTTCTCCCTCTCTCATTGCTCTACGTGTTCTGGTTATAATCAAGATAAAACAGAATGATTACAGGAACATAAATGGATTAGGACATGCAGTCAGCTGGAATTGTTTTTCCACACTCTTTTATGAATAGCAGCTGAGCAGTCAATTGAAAGTGAATATAAGCCCTTGCTACAGTTCACTGCTCCCTGCATGAGTTGTGAAACTTACACTCTCAGTGCCGTTCTGTGACTGAGGCTTTTTACACCTCCTGTCCCTTCTTCAAGTGATGGACTGGCAAGCAAAGGCAGTGACATATATTAGGGGATGTATATTAGGGTGGCCATGGAATGGGTCCGTGTGTGATGTATTGCAGTGCTGTAGAGCAGCTAATGTTACACCACTCCTTGTACTACACATCAGCTTTGCAATGACTTCCCTAGATCACAGAAGAGTGCAAGATGACTCTTCCAGTTATATAATTAGATCCATTGCTCATCTGTCACACCAGCAACAGACACTCGTCCATCTGTGACAGTGCTCTGCCTGCATCTCCGCCAGGAACACTGACACATCTGCATGTTGCCATGTGCCCTGGGAGCAGGAGCTCAGACCTCTGGCTTGGGGCTGCATCACTTTGGCTTCTACCAACTCATCATCAGAGATGCTGTCCCTGATTCTGACAGCAACAAGAGGCAGAGACAGCAAATATAAAGCTGGATGGAAGCATCTTTCTCTCTGGATATCTTCTTCATACAACTTTTGTGCCTTGCCATCTCTTTTAGTGTGCTTTTCTTACAGTGGATGCTCCCTAGGGGCATGAATCTATCATTATTATTTAGCTTTCCTTGTGCCATCTAGAGCTGTAATAAATCCTGAAGAAGGTCACTGTAATCAGCACATTGCAGTACAAGCATCACAGAGAAATGGAGTCTGCACCAAGAGGGAGGAAACATCCTGAGCCTCAGAGACAAGAACCCATGTTCTTGTCATGTGCCAAAAGCTTAATTTATTTCTAGTAGCAGTCCTGTCAACTCCTGAGTCCAATGCATTGCATTATCAGAAGTTATGTTTCACTTTACTCTTTCATACAAATCCTCTGCCACAACGGAGGACACTGCATCCTGTAGCAGATATGTTTTATCAGAACTTAAGGCTAGATTCAAAAAATGAAAGCAAAGTATTTTTCAGTTTTTGTAAATATTCCTGCCCAGGTCGGAAGAAAAGCAGAACTGTAGCCAATGTTCAAAGGCAGATAAGAAACAAAAAATAGATCCCCACACATCAGTTAAAATGCCTCATTTCTTTCACAGATTGTTTATTTATGGATTTTATTTATACTTTATAGCTGTATCTGAAACCTTTGTGACATTAGTGAAGGCACAACAACTCTCCAGATTGTGGCCATGAACCTGCTTCTTGAAGCTGCCTGGTTAAAAACATACCTGAGGGTGGTGGGGAGGCTGAGGACAGCAGTTTCCCTCCCCTGCACACAGAGCTGCAGAGCAGCGCCTCACTTTCCTTGGTGTTAGCTGGAGCCGGCTGAGGTGAGCACCAGGGGGTATTTCCCATAAAGTTCCATCGTGAAAGGGCCTTAAGATTTTGTAGGTGCTTCCAGCCTCTCCAGCAGCAGATGCTGCAGCTGTGAGTGGCAGCAATCATTGCTTGTAAAAGGGGAGCTGGGGACATGTGACACCTCCATCCTCATATCTTCCAGCACCACCACTTTCCTTAGGGAACCTGAACTATCCTCAGTGCTCACTTCAGAAATAGCAGCCTCTGCTACTCTTGATATTATTTCAGTCATCTCTATTCATACAAAATGAGCATCAAGCATTTTTCAGCTACACTCTCTGGCAGGTCTCTAAAAACATTTGAGCAAGGCATTTCCAGCAAAAGCAAGGAGGGAGATCCCAGGTTATCAGGCCTTTTTGCAGGCAGAAGGAAGGTGGATGTACTGCTGTACTCCTGTGGGTGGCTTTCAGCCATGTCAGCTTTAAAAGCTGAGCCACATCTGATTTGGATGAGGCTCTCCTATCTGATATGTGTCATAGAAATCATGTCTTCAGCTGATGCCTTGCCACCAGAGACAAAACAAATAGTATCAAATTATATCAAATGTCTCCAGAAAGGGTGGTTCTTATGGAAGAAACTGCATGTTTTTGCCCCATGTCATATGACTGAGGATCTTATTTTCTCAAGAAGAAAAGCAAGATTTTCACATGCTGGACCTGTAACTGAAAAGGTTGTTAATGTTCTCAGTCCTCCGCCCCATCTGTGTCTTTTTTCCTGCCCAGTCCCACTTTGAAGGCATCCTCAGTGACTTTCCTACAGGCATTTTGGGCTGCTGCTAGGCCACCTAAAGCCATCTTCGTTCCAGTTAAGTCCACTTCCCTTGTGGGAGTTCTCCAGCATTTCCTCACAGGATGCATGCTCCAGCCCCAGGATCTGCCCTGAGCTCACTCTAGTTTATCAGTGTCCTCTTTTTAGTGGGAGGGGACAAAACTGCGATGTCTAGATATTGCGTAATGAGTGCCAAGTAGGGAACTGAAAACTCCCCCTAATCTCTATCTCTGTTCCTGTTCATTCAGCCGTGGGCTATTGTTGCTGTCAGGCCTTACTGCTGGCCCATGTTCCATTTGCTGCCCACCCAAACCGTCCATCTCATTGCACAGGTTCCCACCATCCCAGATGTAGGATTCTACATTTGTCCTTGTAAAACTTCATGAGGTCTCTGTCAGCCTATTCCTCCAGCCAGACAAGGTCTCAGCATAACCACTGTCTCCTCAGTTTGATGTCATGTGGAAAACTAACGAGCGACTCTTCTGTCACCTCCTGCAGAGCATTGGGTATTGAAGGGTATTGAAAAAGAACAGTCCCAGGGCAGACCTGTGTAGCACTCCAAACCATGTGTTGTGGTGTGTCTCCATCAGTACTAAGCACATGTATTCCTGAGTTTTCAGCCTCTTCCTGCGCACCTTTCTGCAACAATGTCTTTGTCTTTGAGTTGTTTCCCTCCAGTGTGCACTGGGCCTCCAGCTGTTTAAGACTCTAAACTTTGTCAAACCTTGTTGGGACTCCCTCATGATCTGCCAGCTGGAGACAAAAGCACCTTAAGATGAAGAATAGCTGGAGTTTTCTGACAAAAAAGTTTGTCTGGCCACCCTTACATGACATCAAGAGCCAGAACACACTCACTCACACTCACTCACTCACTCACTCACTCACTCACTCACTCACTCACTCACTCACTCACTCTCACCCACTCACTTCCCATAAGTGAGTAAGGACACTGTAAGATTGGGAAGATCAGCTGTGGAAATTCTTGCGCTGTTGGCAGATTCTGTTTGCTGTGCTGTGGGGAGCACAGAGACCATGCTGTTAGTTGTTCTGTGCATCTGATTCCAATGTTTGTGCATGTAGCTGTTACTAATAGAAGCTCATTACCTTATGTTAAGGACCGTCTATTTGCAACAAAATGGCAACCTTTGAACTTTTGCTGTGAGGTAGGAGAGGACTTAATAGATCCTTAAAAAAGTTGGGGATACTCCCACCAGGCCATAGAGGTTTGCAACAAGACGCTGCTCAGTACCAGGGTTTCAACAAACTTTGCTAAAACCACACACTGTGAGGTTTTGGCAAAGTTTGTTCTTTTGTCTGTTGACAAAAGTAATTATTCTGAGTATCCCTGCTTTCCATGGCCCATGTTTCCCTCCTGCTGTCTGGCAGGAATGTCCTGGACACAGGACAGGATTGCAGAGGCCTTATCACCTACCCCATGTCATCTTCCCTGTGAATGAGGCAATCTCATCCATCTGGTGTCCTGTTCTTCACAGAACAAAGGACATTGTTGGTTGAAGAGAGAATCACAAGAAATCAGGAAAGCTCAGGAACATGGTGGCATTGAGACCAGGATTTGTGGGAAGAGGTGTGGACATGACTGGTTGATGGAGGGAAAGACTGGGGATCTGATTCTGGCATCCTTTCCACAACCAGGCACAGGCAGGTGTGTTGTCCCCCCACAACCATGACCACTCCTCTGCACTGCTCATCCCTATCACCACCCCAAAATGGCAGTAATGGGCAAAGAGGAAAGCTTTGTCCTTTGGCTGAAGATACAAAAATTGACTTGGAGAATACTTTTAAATATTTTTCTCAGTGTTTGCTGTGAAAGTAATGTGAATAGGACTAATCTTTAATGAGAATTCTGAGCTGTCAGTACAGGAAAATACATAATCTCCAGTCAAATATGGAAAATAAAGTCAACATTTTATCTGCAGCCTCTGCAATTTTAGCTGCAGGAAGATAACATGCTATAATTTTGAATCATTGATTGAAAACTTGTTCACCACAAAGTATTATCACTGTGCTCAATTTTACCACATTCACATTCGTGCTGACACAGTTCCCATGAAATGTTAATCTTGTCTAATCACTAGCACAGAGCAGTTAGGAAGCCTGTAGGGTTTTTTGAGGGTATATATTCAGTACACCAATATAGCTGCATCCGTGGAAAGCCCCAGTAAATGTATTTCTTGATTGGTGTAATTCAGCAGCCTCGTTAGAGGTCATAATTAACTACACGCAGTGCACAGACAAAAAAATCTTTGAGGCTGCTGCTGGAGATAAAGCATTTGGGAAAAGTAGGACTACAGTGGAGAAAAGTGATACAGTGTGTAACCAAATTATTACCAGAAAAATTGTTCCATAGCTCATAGAATAGCTTACTTGCCATAGTCCTGTATAGACATTGTCACAGACAATAAAATGTTTGTGCCAAAATCAATGAGACTTTATGAAAACTTAATCAAAACTTAATGCAAAGTATTTATGGTAAATAATTCAACCCTAGATAAAGCTACTTTTCAAAACATTTTGATTGCCACTCATTTAAATTGAATGAATACTGCACGGAGCAGAAACTTTGTTGTCATGAATTAATCTAAGCATAGTCCAGGAATCAGTTTGGGGTAAACCTTTTGCTTGTTCGGATTTCTGAATTTCCTGAACTAAGAAGCAGTTTTATCACTTTAACAAATCCCTTCCAGTCTAATGTGTGTATTGCCCTCAGAGCAGGACTAGACCTCAGCTCTCTCTCTCCCTGTAAAAAGCAAGTGCCAAATCCTCAGCTGAAACATTAGATATTGGATTAGCAAATCCCTCATTCCTTTACAAAGCACAGAATAAGTTTATCTGAAGGACTGGAGGGTGGCCTCCCACTGGCTAGCCAGTAACACAGAGACTTGGGTGCTCTCCATGCCAAGGATGAGGAAAGTTGCAGAGTGTTTCATGTAAGAGCTTTTTTTTATGCATCAGTGACTTCTTTTTCTTCTTCAGACACCAGTCTGAATGTATCCAGGTGTATTTTCTGCATAAATAAAGAAGACCTTGCAACAGAGTCAGGTTTCTAGATGGTAGAGTCCACACAAGTTTTTAGGTTTTTTTGAAATCAAGAAGAGTCTATATGAACAACAAAGTGATTGCAGCGCTCATATCTGTCCATTCCTGTGCTGGCTGGGAACTGACATGGCTAAATTTATACTTACCTAGAAAGCCTAATATGCATGTAGGCAGCATTTGTGTCTTGTGTGTCTGACTACAGCCTGCAGTGTTTGCTTTGGCCAAAGGAGAGTTGGGTTTTGGCACCCAGATGGAGGTTGAAGGTTCTGGAAAGTAATTCTAGAAAGCATTTGGGGAAGTCAGAATGCATAAACTGCTCAGCATTTTGTGATAGAAAGGGTTAAAAATATTCTTGACAGTGTAAAGAGGGAAGTAATGATTAAGGGTGGAAAGATGGCTTTTACCTTTATGTACAAAATTGGCTAGAATAGATCCAGGATAATGTTATGTTCCGGCATACTTACATTAAAAGAACAATGTTGCTGAGAGTGCAAAAATACCCTAAAGATTGTGGAGACCAGAGGAAATACAATTCCATGAGAGATGTAAAGAGCACCATCACTTTAGCTCAGGAAAGAAAAGTCTAAGGTGACCTCAAAAGGAATATTAACTAGGAATAGTAGTGTTCTTTAATTCACTTTTTAATTATGGACAATGGCATAACAAGAAATAATGATTCAAAGCAAGGCTAGACAAATTTACATGAAAAATTAGTTGCAAATATAATTTAGGGAGGTTATAAACTATTGAAGCAAAATACAGAAAAAAAATTGTTTGTTCTGCATCTCCCCATGTGTGCAAATGCCTTTCTGAAGTTTGCCTAAGTCAAACAGAAATGATGAGACTCAGCACAGAGTTTGTGAAATTAGGTGGTTTGTGTTCTGTTCATATCTAATGCTGAGAATCTGGTTTTTTATCTTTTCTTTAAATCCAGATGATGTAGTCTTGCTTTTTAAGTGAAAAGTTTATCAGTATTGTTGCAAAGCATTCACTAGGTCTGTAAACACAATCAATCAATTGGGTATTGATATGGCAGGTAAGGGTTTGATTAGAAATGCAAAATACCCAAACATCAGTGTGATTAATGAAGCAGCTGAGCCATGAACGATTCCACATTAGTGGGGCAGGTGTTTGGTCTAAGAGAGCAAGTAGGGTGCTGTTACACAGTAAAATCAATGACATTGCTGGAGCTCCTCCCAGTGTGAACAGCTGCAGGAACATATTCCCACTGGTAAAGGTCAGATCGATTCAGTGCCTGTCATAATTTCCCGCAGATAAAACACCTACTTACAATAAATAAATTAATAACTTCTAAATTTAATACAGTATGAATTAATTAACAAAAATCAATGCCTCCATTGTACAGGCAGCTAAACAGTTATATTTATGTTTCAAATAATAACTTCAAAAATGTGAGAATTCCTCACGTTTCACAGGGATCTCCCTCCTTCCACATTCGTCCTGTGCTTGGGACTTTTCAGCATGCATAGGGACAGGTAGAACAGCCCCACAGCAGCTGCTCAGCAATAAATGTCTAACCAGGGGACACATTTCGGCTACTAGCTGCCTGAGTTAGGGGGACATCTTTTCCTTGCCCATATCAAAGCAAGCCCTGGACATGTGACCACCAGAGAACACATCTGAGTTTCCCCAAAACCTATTTGTGCAACCCAAGCCACCCTAGAAGAAGCACTGTATGCCAGCAAAGTCAGCCAAGCTCAAGATCTGTCCTTTTACCTAGAGACCACAAGAAACAAAAACCAAGGGTTGAGACATGACACCTGCTGCCCAGTCACTCCTGGGTGCCACAGCTCCACAGGAACACGAAATGAAGATCCGTGTTAATCTTAAACAGACAACCTGTCCTTAATGAGAGTTTTTGATCCACTGCTCCTGGGAGTGAACTAAATGGTATCATCAAAGGCAGCTATAATCCTGCATGCAGGGGGTTATGCTACTCCATTCAGAAGTAAATTCAGATGAGCTTTCCTGGGAATTTAAATAGACAAACCCTTATTCATATCTGTGGGAGCCAAACTAGACTATTTCAAATAATCCTAAATGCACTGACTGGGTCATAAACAGTAGCCCTCAATTGCTTTCAGACATTGTCTTGCTGCTATTTATGGCACGTTGATATCATATTGCACCATGAGGATGCCACTCTGCTATTGACATTTTTGCAACATAAAATATCAGGCAGGAGAATTAATATGCAGGAAGTCCAGACAATGGGCTGCCATTGGTGTGCAGCATATATTGGTCCTTCTGCCAGTGAAGCCTTTCCACAGGGATTTGACTTCCCCTGGGCTGTTGATGAATGGTTCTGTGAATTTGTTTTGGTCCCATCCCCTCCTTAGGGTTGATAAAGGTGAAGAGAAGATAAGGAAGGAAATTAAAACCTTTCTCCTCAAGGGATTTAGTTAATCATATCCATCTGGTAGATTTTGATTTTCAGGGAGAATAACAAGAAAAACAGATGAACTGCACAGGAAGGTATTAGCAAATTCTTCACTCGCATTCCCAAAAGAGAAAACCCTTTTTGTACATCCATCTTATATTAATATATTTCACCTCCCTTTTTCACTTCTTTTCTGAATTTCTCCAGATAACACAACAAAGTTGTTCCTCTCCTGTCCCCCAAAATTCTTAATGCTTGATGAATAATTGTCATTTCTCTCCTTCTAACAAACCCAAGAACCTCTTCCTTGCCATGAGTCCTCTCTAACAACGATCCACCTGAACTATACTTTCAGTTCCTTCTGGGCATGCCATGGGGCAGTTACTATCCCCATATCTAACAGGAACATCTCTCAGCCTCTTTTCATTATTTTGCAAAAGGTCAGGCTGTCTCCCAGCACCAGCTCCTTCAGCAACATCTCAGCATCCAAGTGCTCCTCTGTGTAGTGAACCAGAGGCTCTGGAGTACAGGCATCTGACACAGTTGTTGTTTTCCTGAGCTTTGAAGGCAAAGTCAGCACCTTGGTTGTCTCAGTGGGCTGAAAGATTATGTTTTTCCTCAAAAATGTGATGTTTGCTCTGATTAAATCACCCTTCTTAGGGGGTGAAAATTTACCATCAGAGTTTCTTCCACAAGTACAAATTTCCTGGATCTATGTCATGGAAGATCTAGAAGGCACTGAAGGAGAAAATGTCCTTGTTTGTATTAGACCTGCATTCCCATGATAGTCATTATGATTTTGTGGTGCTCCACCTTATTCTCAGCTATTCCAGCTCCTGAGTGCCTTCCCAACAGCTCAGCTCTGCACCTACACTTTGAGAACATGGTTTGAGTGGCTAGAGCAGCCAAATGGACATTCAGGAATGTGTTTCATATTCCTGCCTCCCTCTGCTGCATATCTCCCTCTCACTGTGTGTCTGCTGCTGGCAGGGTAAGGCAATGCCCCTTAGAATTTCCCAGTATTTGCAGAATGCTCCTGCATCCCCAAGCACTTTAGGGACATGGTGAGGAAGGAAACCTGAAGGCTCAGAGATATGATACTGGCAAAAAGCTTTTTTTTTTTTCAATTCTTCATTTTTTGCTTTAGGTACGAACAGATGGAAGGAGCTCTGATTGCAAGTAGGTACAAATTGTGGTTTGTGGATTTGTTTCCAATGGTGAAGTAGCAGTTGGATGCAAAAGCTTCTGCAAACACTGCCACAGTACTGTTGCATCAATAATTGCCCTTTTCATCTACACAAGTCCTGAAAAACTTGTTTTCTGCTAAAGTCACCATGTGGTATGCAAATATATTTATGTGCTTGCATTATCACCGGTTTAGTCTTTAGGCCTCCTTGGGGAAGGACACTGCAGACATGGATAGCTGATCTGCCAGTAAAGAACAAGGAAAAACTGAGTAAGCGACTGAAATCAATGCATAGGAGCTCGGCAAAGGAGCCTTGCTGGCTTCGCATCCCAGCCACTTTCTGCTCTGTTACCTCACCCCTGTGCACAGGCTTGCCATCCACAGCTGCACTGGTGGGAAGCAACCCTCCAGGTCGAGTTAGCCTTCCAATAGGAGTTTCACAGAATAATTTGCCTTTGTCTCCCAGTGGTGGCACTGGGTGCTTCATTGTAATTGCCAAGGTTCATGGGGAGCTGGGCTGCAGTGAAGCCTTTGCACCAGCCAGGCAACAATAAGAAGACGGAGACAACTTAATTCAGCGCTTGCTGGAGGAGGAGGAAGCAAAAATTGCAGATCTGGTGAGATAGTAGAATTAATCATATATTTCCTTCAGCTTCTGGAAGACGTAGATTCTTGTTTTAAACTACAGTTTAAAAGTTCCCTAAAATGGGCTCAACAGACTTCACTTGCTGGAGGAGGAGGAAGCAAAAATTACAGCTCCAGTGAGATATTAATATTAATCATAGATTTCCTTTAGCTTCTGGAAGACATAGATTTTTGTTTAAAACTACAGTTTAAAAATTCTCTAAAATGGACTCAACAGACTTTGAAAGTCTGGAGTCACTGTAACAGGGATCACTGAAGCTTTCCCAGGCTCTATCAAGCATTAGCAATATGAGGACTCCGAGAGGACTTTTCTGGTAACAGAAAAAATCTGGAAATTCATACATGGTATTTATTGTCCAGAACAAGTGTATGCTGGGATGGGTATGAGCTTCATAAGAGACAGCCAATGCTAGATTTTAGAAAGAAGATTGTTTTATCTATTGTATCAAATTAATAATGTCAAGCTTATTCTTCCTACATCTGCATGATGGAGATTGCCCATAATTCGTGACGATGGGCTAGATCTCCATCTGAGTGGTCTTCATTGGCTCTGTTAGGAGGACTGAATGAGGAAGGTTACTTGTGCAAGGAGCTGGGGGATCGAGCAGAGGGGCGTGGGTGAAGTGGCAGCAAATGACCCTCAGCAGAAAGGCCCAGGAAATGAGTTGGTGGCTTAGACAGCTGGACTCAAGAGAAGATGAGACTGAGTGGAGCCATGTACAAAGGTAAGGATCTGGGTCTGGTCTGGAAAATAAGTCAGTTCCTGAAGTCAGCAAAGGGGAAAAGCATGTCTGCAAGTCTAGGAAGAAAAAGGAAGAACAATTTTCTTTCAACAAAACTCAAATTTTGAAAGGTGTGATGACGGGCAGAAATACTTCAACTCCAATTAGTTTAAAGTCAATTAAAAAAGAGTTCTGCAGCAAATTTTAAAGACTGTTAAATTTTTTTTGGTTTCAATAGAAGAGCTAGAGAAAAGGTGGGCAGTAATTAATGGAAATTGCAAGTAAGAGCCCAGGAAATCAAATGTTAACAGCCTCCACAATGAAACAAAATAAGTAAATCATAATTATCATTATTACAATGAGTATCAGGGGAATTAATAATCATTAGTTAATTGTCAATAGTGCCAGCCTTTCTCCTAGTGTATTTGCATGTTTTCCACCTCTTACTTTGTCTCATTAGTTTGAAGTGATGCTATCAACTTGCAATTCAAACCTTTAAAAAATATTTAAAAGCCATTGCTCTTTCCATTCTCCCAATTATGACTTTGAAGTTTACTGGTATTTACAAAATATTTTTTCTTCCTCAAGTACAAAAATTGCAAAAGGAAAACAAACCACTGTGGAACAGTGACAGTCATTAAAAACGATGATACCAAAGATTAGTAAGCAAACTGGAAAATCTAGTCTCTTTCAGGACTCAAAATCTAGAGACCCCAAATGAATACAGTACCTGATCAGAGCTGTTCTTTGTGATAAATGTGATGTGGAATTGCAGACAAGAATCAGAGCTTCAGCTATGTCTCTCTCATGTTTCTTAAGAGATCTTGCACTTTACAGAAAAAATTATCTGAGTTTCTTATCAGTGGGGAATAGACCCTGGATAAATGCAGGGATTGCTGAAGAATATATCTTGTGTTGAATTTAAAGTGAAAATTGAACCTTCCTAAGATTATGTTATGATTCTAGGGAGTGCTGTTACTGGTGATATTTGAACCACTGTTATTTCTCCTATTAGGGGTAGACCCATCACATCCAACTCAGACACAATTTGGCTGATACTCTACACAATATCCTGTCTGTTATTTGTGTCTGTCATCCTTTACACCTGGTCACAGTTTTCATTATTTGTGCTGTTATAATATCCTCTACATACTTTACTACTTTGTGAAGACCAAATAAACTTTTTTGAAG
Organism: Geospiza fortis; assembly: GCF_000277835.1. Taxonomy (NCBI): domain Eukaryota; kingdom Metazoa; phylum Chordata; class Aves; order Passeriformes; family Thraupidae; genus Geospiza; species Geospiza fortis. The sequence goes on along the minus strand of NW_005054302.1, from coordinate 4,485,257 downwards.
CTTTATTCAATTTTCTAAGACCACTCTAGTGTGGAGGAATAGCTGTGGGTAAGTCCATACTCCAGGCAGTCCAAGGTTAAATACCCCACAGATTCAATTTGTATACTGCATTAAATGTTTACAAGGCCCGTTGAAAGTATTGTAAGACTTGAGGCTAGAGGTTGCATCCTTTTATTAAATTAGCTACTCAGGCTTGGAAAAAAACGATATTGATCTGTCTAATAAAAGATAGATCCCACAGTACTCCCGTAGTAGTTTTTATTAGGAAGCGGTGGGAAGTTTCCAGTGTCATTGGGACTGAAACGAGCACAGTCATGGCAATACCAGGATCTGTCTGTCCATTCTGTCTGTCCCCTTGCTGGTCAGAAAAAGCACTCAACTCCTGACCCTCACAACACAGCCAGGACAGCAAACACAGGGCTTCTGGACACATCCTTCAGACCGCAGAGTCTACATATGTACAAACACATTTATACTCTGCTCTCTGCAGAGGAGTACCCTGAAAACTGGTATGTGCTGAACCTGTGGCTCTGTGAAAATCCTCTTTGTCATTGACCTTTATAATCCTGAGACTCTCTTGTATGGCTCCCAGGCTGCCACATTAGCTCACACTGGCCCCACAGTGCAAAGGGACTGGAACACCTGGAAGGAATTAGGCAAAGTATTAAGTGCAGGATTCAACCAAATGCCTTACATCTGGCCTGCAGAAAGCATAGGGATTCCCCGTGGCTGTACCAGCTGGTCACTCTAACCCCAGTGTGAAACAGCTTAGAAGGTGCTCAGCCCTGTGCTGTGCCCGGCCCTTGGCTCTCTCTAAGGTTAGGAGCTGCTTTTCCTGGAGGAGCAGAATTCTTGCCTCATCTCCAATTCCCAACTGAAGTCTCTGGGCCTCTCATTCACTGGACTCTTATAAATAACACCCTGAATCTCAAGGGCTTTTGCATTTCTGAAGCCCTGATGTTCTTCATTTCCTCTGTGACTGGGAGGGTGGCTGGCTGTCCTCTAGGTCATAACAGGCTGTCACTTCCACTTAGATGCCACAGAAGATGGACTGCTGGATCATGAGTGCCGGGATGCAGAGCTGCCGAAAGGCCTGCTCCAGGGTCCCTTCGGATTGTAAAGCAGCTGCATAACCCACTGTTGTTTTTGATGAATTAAACACTTACACAAGTTTGTTTTGTAAACTGAGAGCTTCAAAAGTGTCAGAGTTTGGTTCAGCTGTAAAAGGCCCAAGGGCTGTTTATCAGAGCCGCTGTCAGAGGTGTTGTGTCAAACCCTGCTTCCAGGTGACAACAGGCAGCTTGGGAGCCTGCCGCACCCTTGCTATGGGAAACACTTACCTGCTTAAATCTGATCTGTCTGTCTGTCTGAGGAGCTACCATCCATTCTCAACACTTTATCCTGCCTACTCATTCATTCATTTCATTCACTGGTTCTGCACTTGCAGGCTTCTTCGGAATTCCTGTGGAAAAAGAGTATTGTGTAGGAAAGTGTAAAGCCTTTCAGAGAAAACAGGACTCCTTGTAGTTTTGAGAACATTTTCCCTGTTTTCAAAATCTTCTCAAGCTTTACACAGGTTTTTGAGTCCTGGTCACCTTTAAAAAATGAAGGGCCAAAAAACTTTAAAATAGCATTTTTGCCTCCTCTTTCTACCCATCCAACAGCGGCAATCCACAGGAGCTAGGATCTAGGGTAGAGCTTGTTCCCACAAGCTTTCTAATGTTGTGAAGCCAGGGGTTTTGCAAACTGCACTAAGGATACTGAGATCCCATGTGTTCAACTTTTTAGTTTTGTCCATTGGCATCTTAATAAAAAGTCTTCCTTGGTCCAAGTGCGTATTGTGTTTTGTTCACCAGCTTCCCAAAATTACTTTCTTTGCTTCTCTCTCCAGCTGAACACTATTCACTGCAATTTATAACTACTGGATTTAATCTTATCATGTATCAGCTTTCAAAAAACATGGATACTTGGGAGACCTGTCTTTAACTGCAAAAAAATAACTTAGCAGTTTCTCCAGCTTTCCCAAGGACATCTTGCTCCTGGAGGACTCATCGTCTCTGTTCTTTGCATCATGTAACCTGGCTCTGTCTAAGAAGGATTATGAAAAACACCTGTAACCTTTTTTGCACTGTCAAACCAGCATCACAGCATGCTGGCTACAGGAAGTGCAGGATGGGAAGGAACTTTCAGATTTATCAGGCTCCCTCCTTTGATCACACACCAGCATGTTATATAATCCTTTTCTTAAAATACTGAATTGCATCTTAAAAGTAGCTTTGGTTATTGCTCACATTGTTCCTGTTGAAAAACTGTTGCTAGGACAAAATTCTTATTAGTGCAAACAGTTTGGTTTTTTTCTGAAATCTATTCATGGCTGTACTCATTTATTCTTCTGCTAGAACTGCCCTGCAGCTTCTTTCTTGGTAGACAACTACCCCCTGATGTTATATATAAATCTAAACTGTTTCTCTTCTCAGTCTTTGCTTTCCTGTTTCAAACAAACCAAATTTTCCCAGTCATCTCTGGTCTGATCATTTCTACATTCCTCACTTCTCCTAGGTGTATTATAACCTGGACATGTGCCAGGCTATATTTATCTTTCTGGAACATGAAAACCAATATGCATATAAGAAACAAAGTGCATATGGCTCTTAAAATGCTGCAACTATTTGTCAATTGCAATTATAGTATATTGCCCCTCTGGACAATGTTCTAGCACTACAAAGTTGATCTTCTTCTACAGGAATAGCATCTGTTACACTGACACAGCTGTGAACGTGATGAGGAGTTGAAATTAGCCACATGCCTGGGTTTACCTTTATTTCCTTGCTGTCAGAGTTTACTGTGGAGATACAGTGCACTAGGTCCACATGCCCAAGTTTTCTAATTCCTCTTCAGAGGTGTTTAAAAGACATGTAGATGTGGCATTTGGGGAGATGGTTTAGTGGTGAATTTGGCAGTGGTGGGGTAAAGGTTGGACTTAAGGGATCTTAGAGGTGATTTCCAATCTAAAAGACTCTCTGATTCTATTCAAAAGCCAAAGGGGCTCAAGCATCTGGGGATCTTACCTAACCAGCCCTCAGGGAAAAGTACATTTACCTGGAGATAGGGCGTTGCAGATAGGCAGTATGATTTCCTCTGAGGAAGGAATTAGGACAAAGCCTGGAGACTGGTGTAAAGGATGTGCTTAACTTTGGAGGAGTTAGCCAGCTGTATTTCTCCCGTGTGGATGAAAAACAGAGCAGTCTGAGCAGACAAGCTTGAACTTGCTTTCTTCTGTGATCTACTTTTATATTTTTAAGACAGCGGTATGTAACTCTGGTTTTTAACATGTAATTTTTTGGCCAACATAAATCCATGAAGAAGGTTTTATTTCTAATGTGGGCAGGGGGGCTGAACATTGCCACTGCAGGCAACTGTATGATATTTTGGTTTTATGCTTGCTGTATGCTCAGAGGATATGGAAAGAAAATAGCAATATTTTGCATATAACTGGGATACCTCTCTCCAATCCCTGCTCTCTACATCAAACCAGTGCAGCCTATACTCTCCTGTTTCTCTGTTCCTGGTGGCCTTATGAGTTAATTTCCCATGTTGATTAAGAGTCTATTAAAATCAATGGACCACTAAAGCCTGCCCTGTAAATCTGGCAGCAGTCAACAGATTAACTTCAAGGTCCAGCTAAACATATTAGAAACAGTTTCTTGCTGACCACAGGCACTCTGACTGAGACTTGTGCCTGAAAATGAAATACTGTAATCTCTCTGGCTGTCAGCTAGCCTGCTGTTGTATATGCTCAGGCTTCCCCTGCTGTGAAGATAGCTATATTTGCAGCAGTTGTTTATGCAGCAGCGTATTATATTTAGCTATTAATCACATGGTGACATACTCTGCAATTTGGTTAACTGGAAGAAAATATCTATAAAACTCAAACTTGCATTCATCCTTTCTTTTCCAACTTGAATTGCCTGGTCTTGATACTATAAAATTAAGTTTTATACTTTTAACCCATTTTGTCATACCAAGGTCTCTCTGATGTAAAAGGCAAATGCTAAAAAATGTCCTGCTCTTGACAGCCTGTACCTCAAATACCCCAGAATACCCTTCCACTCATACCTATGCTCATGGAGTTAGTTCTCCTGGCACGTGTAGAACTGCTTCCAGGGATTAGTCTATGCCCCTTCAAAAGCATTTGTAAGATCTCAGCCACAGAATATATTTGTTCCTGTGCCATTTTAACATTTTATTAATGACACTTCACGCTTCTTATGAATTAAGCTTCCTGTGTATAAATAGAGTTTCTTACACCCTCAGAAATGCAATTCAAGGCATCTAAAAGCTAAGTATGCAGCTCTACTGAGCTGACCAGGGCTTCCATCTGAGAAAAGAGAGATGCCTGTCTAAATGACAAACTATTCTGAGATGTCAACCAAAGCCTCCCTTAGGAAATGGCTGTATGGCTTAGACTAGGCAGCCAGCATTTTCAGGATGAAAGCAAGCAGAAGAAATTCCCTCCTGTCTCACAAATGAATGTTATTTCAGAAAATAACAGCCTGCTGAACAAGAGAAAATAGTAACAGTAGAGAGAGCTTGGTTCATTTTTATAAGACAAACTAACTCTTCAGTAGATTCTTTTACATTTTACATTAGCCTTTCTTTGGTTCCCTCAGCAAAGGAGAAACCTGATTGGATAGTCATAACACTTATTCAGTTTTAACCCAAAACTACTTATTCACCTAAAAAGAAAAAAAAAATCACAAACTAATTTTTGATCTTTTTACTGACAGGTAATACATATGAAAAGTATGAGATAGAGTAGAGATAAATATGACTAAGTAGCAGCTTAGTGGAGCCATAAAATAGTTTATGGAATGACTAGAAGCAGTATTTGATTTTTTTCTGAAAAGCTATTTCTTAAATTAATCACACAGACTTTTGGGTACAAACTCTTGTTGCTATTTGGCAAAGATGTATATATAGCCTTATTTTATTACTCATATCTTACCTACAAAAATTTAAATATACTGTAAAATCAGCTATCAGAAGCCATGTTCAGTTAGATGGGAGCAATCAGATGAAAATAATAGTAATTTTTTTTCCAAGTAGCTTGCAGACTGGAACTAATAAATACTAAAACTTATTGTAAGAAATACACTGTATTATCAACCTCTACCTTAGATTCTTTTTTTCAGGATGCTAATAATTTATTAGTAGCTTCAGATAAGTTGACTGCTACTGTAATTTTTATGGTGCTGCAAGTATAGTACTTTTTCTCAGTTTAATCATCCTAATTTCAATCTTTTCTCCTCACCCACCAGTGGGTCTTAATTGAGAAACATGTATTTTAATAAAGTATAAAGAAAGTGTTTAATAAAGTATTTACTTGCAACTGCTACCTGCAGTACAAAGTCTGAATCCTGAGGTATAGGGAAGGCCTTAATCTCTCTTTGGCTTCCAAAGGAAGTGTAGAAATGTTCTCTTTTATGACAGATTGATGTGTAAAAGGGATGGTATTGCAGTGTTTATAACATTGTTTACAGTGGTCATAACATCCTGACCAGTCCTGTAATGCCAATGTTCTTTCTTTGGGTTTCTGAGGACTTGCGCATGGAGTCACATGCAGTTCAATATGCTCTCCAGGAATTCCAAGATAATTTGTTCCAGAATAAATTGCATGATTTTACTGGGTTTTTATTTTCTTTCTAGCTGTGTGTGAGGAGTTGCACTTGACATTTGCATTTTGTTTTTTCAGTGTGAAGTTGTAAATTAGTCTCAGATGCCTTGCAGTTTGGGCAAGGAAACTCATGAGCTTCTGTAAACCTTTTGATGTTCTCTGTCTGTGATTAAAGGACTATAATAAATCTACCCACAAAGAAGATGTTAGGACCCTCAAGCTGACAGCTTCTTAAGAACAACCTTATCATCTGTCTAAAAATATGCGCTTGCATCAAACAGATAAATAGATTTTTGCTATAATTTCCAAGATTAACAGATTTTATATGGGGAACTTTATATGGTGGTATACCAAACACCCTCATCTTCTCTCACAACACCTGATGGAGTTGGAAGATAAAATGCTTTTTCACATAAACTGGAATTCATTGTGATATCATAAAATTGTGATCAAAACTGAGCCAACTCACCAGCACTGTTAAATGGGTATGAGACATCTTTGAATAAAGATAATTTGGGAAATGTTTTTTAACAGTAGGTGTTGATTTAGAGGCCTAATTAAGGTCTTCCTTCTTGTTTGTTCTGAAACTTCAAAACAACACCTTCAGAAAAGGCCAGAGGACAACCAAGGAAGCACAGACCAGTCAGATTCTCTTAGGTCCCTGGAAATGTTATGCAGCAAGTCTCTCAGAGCACATTTCTGGGTGCAGGAAGGAGAAGAAAGTGACTGAGCAGTCAGCATGGATTTACCAAGGGTCAGTCATGCCTGTCCAGCCTGATTTCCACCTAGGACTGTGTTGCAGATTGATGGCAGAGTAGCAGATGTTATTTTCATTGAGTTTAGCAAAGCATTCAAGGCATATTCTTGTATTCAAGATGGGATTCTATGGTAAGAATGGGGAAAAGTCAGATGGTTTGTAGTGTGGATAGATGTTTGGGTTTAGAAGGCGATTGAGTAATAACTCATCTTTACCTGGAGTTTGGCAACAAGGGAAATACCAAAGCAGTCAGCACCAGGACCTGTCCCAAGGATCTGTTTAGAATCTTTACCAGAGGTTGACAGGAGGGAACAGAGACCTTTTTCACCCAGTGTGCAATGACTTCAAATTGAGCCACCACTGCCATTCCAAGGGACCTGGAGGAATGGGCTGACTAGGACAACAAAAAATTAAGCAATGGTGAATGCAAACTCCTTTCTGTGGATCAAAGGATCCTTTGCAACAACACAGACTCAGAACTGCCCAAGGAGCAGCTCTGTGAGAAAGGCCCTGAAGGTTCTGGTGGGCAGTGAGAGGGGCATGGGCCAGTAGCAAACCCCAGTAACAACAGTGGCCAAACAGTGGCATGGGCACACAAACAGGGACAGAAAGAGAAAGCAAGGGCAGTCATTGCTTCCACCTACTCAGCACTCATTAGATCACTGCAATCAGTTTAGTGTTCCCTCCTATGGAAAAAGGACATTGATAAATGAATGACTTCAGGTGAGGGCCCCAGCGTGTTGGGGAGCCTGGGCTTGTTAAGCCCGGAGCAGCAACAGCTATGGGACAGCTAACAGTAGCCCCCAATGCCCCTGGAGAGCTCCTTGAGGGGATAGAGATGGGCTTTTTGCCGCCATGCAGGGAGGGAGGTGCTGGAGTCCTTGCCCGAAATTCCCAGCTAGCAAGCGGGCAGCACACGTCCAGCAGTCCTGGGGGTGACTGGCAGCAGCAGCAAGCGATAGCTCCGGCGTGGAGACGAGCTTGGCAGACCAGCCACCTGAGGTCACGACCTCCCACGTCAAGGTGGTCGGCTTCGCGCCTCAACCCTCGGACGAGGGAATAAAACAGGCCGCCAGTGAAGCCAGCGAATGGATAAAAAGGAGGCAGCAAACAACCTCAGCAAAACAACGCTGGTTTATTGACCAACAGGAGAGGGAACGAACCCGGGAACGGCTGAGAAAGTTTGCCAACGAGAATAAGGTGCAACACGCTTAAATACAGAATGGGAGGACCCAAGCTAGACAGAGGGGATTGGACACACAGGGAGAAAGGCAGAGCATGAGACCAATGGGGTATGTAGAGAGGAGGGACAAAGGTGTGGCCGGAGCTCAGGGACCAATCCCGACCCAGCCAGAGAAGAACCCTCTGGAACATGGGCCGGGTTGGGGGGGTAACTGACACTTGTAGAGAGAGGTGGGCATACACGATAGACAAGGGAACTAAGGTGCAGATTGGATGACAGGAAGAGAGAGAGAGCGAGTGACAGGGGCAGCTTACTCAACCCAGGGGAGGGACTGGCAAGGAACAAACCAACTTTGAAACAGGATAAAGGGGAGGGGGGTGGAACAAACCATTAAACAGTACATGAAACTAAACCCGTACAATAATTGAAAACCATGAAAAAACGGACGCACCGCAACAGGGAGGGTAAGAAACAAAGAGAAGCTGAAAGAGCAGAGTTTCAGCTTTGCTATAAGGAGAAAAATCTTCCCTACGAGTACTGTCAGATGTGCAGATTATGCAGTCTTTGGAGGTTCTCTAGACCCAGCTGGAGGATCACAGAGTTGATCTGCTGTAAGCAGAAGGCCAAATCAGTGGCCTCTTGAGGTCACTCCCAGTCTGAGCTGTCCCATGGTCCTGTGACTTCTGTAGAGAAGAGACCTAGAGTCATGAGCTATGCCATGACATATTTAGTGAGGGATTTCTGTGAGCTGTGCCATGACATGGATGGCTAAGGGATTTCCATGGGCATGATGACATGCTGAGAGGGGACAGGTCATTGGGCAGAGGCTGGATGAGCCCTGCCACTGTGCAGTCAGCCAAGTGGGAGAGGGAGTTATGCCAAGGCATCCTGTTCCATCCCTGCACAAATCTCTGTAATTTCTCTCTTTCTTACCCTCTATATTCTTCATTTACATATAAATTGGCTGCCCTGCACACAGACCCCATTTATGATGATAGTAACAGAATATTTGGCTACAGTCTCACATCCTCTTATAAATGTATAAATTGGCATTTGAAATCCTTCATGGTAGAGGATGAAAACATGATCACTTTGCAAACAAGTCAACAGGCTTGTTTATCTCTTCTCCCCAAAGCAGGAGCATCTCTTTTGGTAAGACTTGCACCTTAGACTGTGTCAGAGGATACCTGGGAACAGATGTGCATAGTGCTATATATTGCTATATATTTTATATTTTGCAGGTCTCTTGAATTTATCAATGGCAATCTAAAAGAATCTATAATCTGTTGTTCCAATAAACCACACTATTTGTGAATCTGTGTTTGTGAAAGTTCCTATTGAAATCAACCAGACTTACTTAATGTTTCATTCTTGAAGTAAAATCCCACATACATTCTCCATTTTTAAGGATTTGTTGTTGTTGTTGTTATGTGGACTCCAACCCTCACTCAAAGTAAAAAGGCCCGCCGCACACTCAAGGGCTTAGAAGGATAAAGGCAGATTACAATTTTTTTTTTTTTTACCCTACACATGAGGGTGTGCTGTGTAAGGCAGTTGACAGGGTGCTGCCAATCCTGGCCTCTGCTCCCTGTAATTTAAGTTACTGCATCTTCTTCCAGTTAGGCAGGTTGGTGTCCATCAATGCTGCTTTTCCTTCAACATCCTCTCTTTTCTATACATATGCCTCTCTTCAGCAGCAGCCTCTCAGACATTATTTGACATGTGTGATTTTATCGCAGTTCTGCTGCTCTGTGTGTTCATGGTGACATTGGTGTGGTTGTGCCAGAGTGATGCTGGTACAGGGCTGATTTTCCCAGCATGCTGAAGGGCAAAGTGGCTCTGTCAATCCTGAGAGGATGAATTGGGTCATTCATGTGCACAAAAATTTTTGAACTGATTTGAAAACCTCATAAGCATGAAGGTACTTGCTTATGTAAGTATTTCCCAATTATGCTCCTAGTTCAGGAAGAAAAGGCAGGGAGTCTCAGGACACAACCTGGGAAACTGAAGATATAAAGATTCAGAAAACATCCTCTCTCTTTGGTGGCTTTGTTTTGATTCATCACTTTGTGGTTTTGTACTTCAAGTAAAAATTATGGCCATTTTGCACATTTATTTGGCTAAGAATTCTTTTTTCTTATGACCTTTGACTTGTAGACGACAAAGTTTTTCTTCTGTCATATAATTTCTCACCAGCTTTGTTTTCTGTTCATATCTAGTTCTTTCCATCTTTCTAAAGAGGATTTATCCCCTATTCTTTTTATCAGAGACTTTTTATCATTTCCTTTGCTCATAGTTGGAATCTCTCAAAGTTTATCAATATCCTCATGTAGTCAAATGCTTAGGAGTTATCCAAGTGTAATCTTTCCTAGAGACATACTAAAGAAGAGTAATTACTTCTCTGGCCCTATAAATGATATCCCATAGTATAATAAGCTGAAAGACTTTGTCTTCTGCAGCAGAAATCACAGTACATACTCATACTTAGCATGTTTAATTTTTTATCTGCTATCAACTCCAAAATTAATAAGTTATTAGTAATTTTGGAGCTCCCAGAACCCTCTGGGACTTTTTCCTTTAGATATAAGCATCAGCCTCATTAATGCCTTTATAATTTATTCATCACTCTTTAATGTTCTGTTAAATTCCTCTCTACTTTCAAAGTTAGAATTAAATATGTGTATGAACCATGTTCATTTCTGACTGAGTAGAGGCCCTCCAGGAACTGATGAATTCAACATTTAGCTGATGAGTGACAGTCAGTCCCTTGCAGCAAGCTCAGTTATCAGTCAGATTATGAATTTTGGAGAGGGGAAATTATTGGCTGTGTTTCTTTATTGTGATCTTTCGTCACGGATGTCAAAGGGTGTTGTAAATCTGGAGTCAGTGAACTGATACCAGGAATGCACGTTATCTTTCACCTTCAGTAATGAACCTTATTCATGGTATGGCAGGAGATGCAGTAGGACCCATGTTGTTTGGAATCATTAAATCTGCTTGAGCTGGTAATAGAACAGATATTGTTGCTCAACCACAACTTCTCTGGCTGGATAGGAAACATCCACTGACTCTCCAGCTCCTCTGTTAAGACAAAGGTAAGAGGATATCATAAATAATTAAGGGCTGAAATCTACCCAAGCAATAAAGATTGTTCTGATGTTATCAGGAAGTACTTCTGCACACAGGCTGGAAGCAAACCCTCAACTGCTGCCTGCTGAAGTCAGTGCCTCTGCCTGCCAAGGATGGGGGAACAGCAGCAGAAACACTGTAGAAACTGAAAGCCTCTGACTTCTGCATATCACAGCAGCCTGTATTTCCTGGCCAGACTTCACAGGGACAAATTAATCCTCCTTTTGCCCTTGTGTCTAGAGACCACATTCAGTAGTCACCTCCAGTGGTGAGGAGATATTGAGAAAGATGAGACATGGGAAGAGCCTTGACAGCATCCCCCCATGATGCATCTGCAGCAGCTGCAGGCAGAGCTGACACAACATCAGGGGCTGTCAGCACATGCTGCTGAGGAACAGTGGCAGGTTGCAGCTCCCCTGAGGAACAAGTTTCCCCTCTGGAGATGAGGGCATGCTGCCCTGCAGTGAGAGGGGACTGTAGAATTGAGAGATCTGCCATCTCCGGGGATGTAATCTCTGAAGTGCTGAAAGAAAGCAATTGCTAACAATTTTCCGGGAGAAACAGCATGTGAATTATTGATTGATTCTTACTGTCAGGTAATCTGAGCACAGACTTTTCTGTGAGGAAAGGCCAAAGTGTCAAATACACGTTTCACCATTTTCAAGAACATCTACATCAAGCTGATGACGGGCAGAGCTAGAGTCCCCTCACTTTATGAAATATATGCTTCCAAAGTTCAATAGCATTGTCATATAATTCAAGGGTGTGCTTCAATCACTATTCATAACTTCTGTTAGCACTGGAGTTGGAAAAATAATGAAAATATTATTCATAGAATTCATTAGTCCCCAAATTCCATGAATCTCATTGAATAGATGTTCAACTATTATTATCTCTCTTCCCCCTCACTCCTCCTCCTTTTCCCCAGGGATTTTCAGATGACTACCCATAAGGAGGAGCAGGTGCAGATGCAGGTGTTGACCCAAGCTGGAGATGCTGCAGCTGTCCTGTATGACCCAGGTGCATGAATGGTGAGCATCCAACACACAGTGTGCATGGCTCCTTCATTTAATTTTATGCATGGGATCCAGAAAGATATTTCTGCACAAAAGATCAAAATTACACTAGATAGGCATAGACAACTCAATCACATCCTGAATATTTAAACAAATACACTTTTTTCAGAGGTAGATTGTGTCCAAGGTGGCCCTTCTTGTCACTCTCCCTGGATGGAGTGGCAGCAGCAGCTTCTGCTGGGTGGCTGCAGCTAAACTGTGCTCTTGTTTCTCTGAAGGTATCATGCAGGAGAGGGGCAGTGCTTTTCCAAATTTGTTGTGGCAGTACTGAAAACTGTACTTTCTTATAAATGGTACCTATCGAGAAAATTTTATAAGCTCAAACTTAAAATTTGGACTATTTGCCTTTATTGACCTTAAAGCTGAATTCTTCTTCCTGTCTGATGAAGGAAGATTTAGAAGGCTGTACTCTGCAGCCCCTTGTGGAAGTGTCTACGTCCTTCACAAGTTTGCAACCTGGAAGATACTTGTGACAGTGTAAGCCCTGTCTGTACCTGCTGAAGGGTGGGAAAACACCTGAGAGCCACGTGCACTTTATGGGGTAGAGTATGGGGTCTGGTCAAGAGGCCCCTGACCTGAAAGTACCAGTACCAACCTACCCCGGGGCAGCTCTGTGGTCAGGTCCCAGCACTGCTCCTCCTCTTCATCTAGGCAGTCTGGGTGTCAGGAGATTTGGGTAGATGCTTCTCCACCCAGCATCTCGTACAAGGTGACATAGGGATAGTCACACCGAGTTCTGCTCCCTCTCATGGCTCAAAAGTAAGGAAAGACACCAGGGAAAGCCTTGAGCTTATAAAAATATCTTAATAGGTACCATTTATAGGTATAGTGCTCCTAGCCTGAGGACTCAGGAACCTTCAGGAAGAAAGGGAAACCATGTTTCTTAGCTCCTTTTTAAAAGACTTCTCACTTCATGGTGATCCTTGCAGCTGCTTGTAGAGCTCGGTGCACAGGATGAACCTTGTCAGCTCACCAGTGAACTCTTCAGTTTTGTCCTGTCTGCACAGGGTAGAGTTTGGTGAAATGCCTTTTTCAGGCACAGCATGGGGAGAATTGCTCATCACTTTCACTAATTTCAGCCAAAGAAAGGAGACAACTTGTTTGACAATGCCTTTAGTGATGAATGTCTGCAAAGTGGGCTCTAAGCACAACCCCTGGGATAGCACCTATCTTTTTACCTCAGCATGCTCTGGTTTATTTCATGCTCTGACTGAAATCTACCATGAAACCAGTTTGAGCACCTCATGGGTGCCTTTTCCTCATGAGAAGGGAATTAGGCTCACCATGGTTGCAAAGTGGACTAGAGGACTGCCTATGGTTCCAACAAGGAGATTAAAAACCCCTGGCTGACCTGAATGGACCACACCTGATAATGGGTGTGAATGCAAAGCATCTTCTCAATCACATCTTCCATCACACGAGGAGGAGCAGAGCCCACGTGAACCAGTGGGGCTGCAAAGGTCAATATTTGTCTTGTAGAGCTGAGCACAAGACAGAGTGAAAGAAACATTTCCCCCAGCAAGTCTGTGCTGCTACAGTACAAATTAAGACTGTTGTAGGCTGTGGGTTTGGGACATGAATTTCTGCATGCATGCAAGACTTGCAAGGCCCAGACCATGGTCCTCCAGGGCATCCCCTAGAGAAGCTCCTGGGAGGGAGATGCAGGCATGTGCTGGTCCCATCCATCCTTGGCAAGACGTGATGGCTGTCTCCCTCTTGCAGCCTCACCCCAAGTTGTGGAACATCCCCCCAGCCTGAGACCTGCCTTCATGCTGCTTGAGGATTGCCTATGGCTCAGGGAGCCCAGCTTTGCTGCTCCTGCCCAGTCCTGTGAGAGAGCTGAGGCAGCCTGTGCTCTTTCTTCTCCTGTAAAAGCTACCATGTCCTCTGTCACAGGGGAAAAAGTGCTTAGCTCAAGGGGTTTTAAACAAATCAGGATCAAAGCAATTTTGAGATTATTTTTAATGACGTATAATTAACAGGCAATCAGTGAACTGCACATGCAGGATCAATATCAGTAACATGACAGAGAAACCACAGCACTAGATGGCTATGAAATATTAATAACCACCTACAAAATTAAAAATAGACTTTATATCTAATCCCCCAAAGCTCTAATCCCACAGTGTTCACATCTTCATGCACACCACCACCTCATGGGTCACATGGGCCACTAGCACTCTACTCCTCTCCTAGAAAAGGGGATTCCTCTGCTCTCACATCCCTCCTGTGAAAAGTGGGTGCTGTCCAAGCCCACACCAGTGACAAAGGCCCACCCTGAGCTCAGACACAGGCACTGAAGGTGTGCATCTCCACTACAGCATCCCACACTGTCGCCCCACCAGAACAGGACAGGACAGACTGCTTCAGTTGGAAGGGACCCACAATGATCACCCAGTCCAACTGCCTGACCACCTCAGGGCTGACCAAATGTTAAAGCATGTTGTTAAGGGCATGATCCAAATGCCTCTTAAACGCTGGCAGGTTTGGAGCACTCACCACCTCTCCAGGAAGTCTGCTCCAGTGTTTGAGTTTGCTCCAGCCACTTGGGAAAGACATACTTCCTAATGCTCCGTGTGAAGCTCTTCTGGCGCAGCTTTGAACCATTCACAAACACCCCACCAATGGATGACAGGGAGGGGAGCTCAGCACCTCCCTCTGCAAGTCCCCTCCTCAGGAAGCTGTGGAGAGCAATGAGGTTTCCTCTCAGTCCCCTTTTCTCCAACTAGACAAGCCCCAAGTCCTGAGCTGCTCCTGACAGGCCATTCCTTGCAGCCCTTTCCCCTGCTTTGCTGCCCTCCTTCAGAGGCATTCAGGTGCTTTCCCATCCTGAAATTGTGGGCACGGAGCTGCACATGGTCCTGGAGGTGAGGCTGCAGCAGTGCTGAGCACAGGGGGACAATCCCATCTTCTGGGGCTGTCCCATGGCTGGACATGCTGTGCCTGATGCAGCCCAGGCTGGGCTGTGCCCCAGGCTGGGCTGTGCCCTCCTGGCTGCCAGGGGTCCCTGCTGGCTCCCACGGGGCTGCTGCCCTCCAGCGCCCCCAGGGCCCTCTCTGAAGGGCTCTCCAGACACTCCTCTCCCAGTTATACATGTGTCTGGTACCACTCTGTCCTAGGTGAAAGAACCAGCATTTGGACTTGTTAAATTTCATCCCATTAATCATAACCCAATGCTCCAATCTATCTAGATCTCTCTGCAGGGCCTCCTGTCCCCCGAGAGAGCCAGCAGCACCTTCCAGTTTGGTATTATCAGCAAACTTGCTAATGTTGCATTCACCTCCTGCATCCAGACCATTAACACATATATTGAACAGAGCTCACTCCAGAACTGAGCCCTGAAGGAGCAACGCTGCTGACCACTGGCCAGCCAGATGTAGCCCCATTCACTGGAACACTTGGAGCTCTGCCCTTCAGCCAGTTCTTCACCCAGCACACCATGAACCCACTCATCCCACAGCTGGACAACTTGTCCAGAAAGGTGCTGTGGGGGACAGTATCGAAAGCGATACTAAAATCCAGGAGAACTACATGCACTGCCTTCCCTTCATCCACCAGGCTTCTCTGTCTCCTTTTCTGTCATCCTCCTCACTGGCATGGAGACCTATCTTGCCTCTCTGCCTTTTCCTCATACCCAACCTGAACAGACCCTTTTTGTCCACAGCTATGTTGTGCCATCTTTTCCATGTCTTTAGACCCTGATCCTGTTTCTTCTTTTCCTTTTTGGGGAAGAATTCAGTCATAACCACATAAAGGTCTCCTGGGCAGGACTGAGCTAAATATGTCACACCCCTGGAAGTCACCCAAAAACACTTTCCATTTCCAGATTTACAGTCTTCCAGATTTCACAGAAAACAAGGTAGAGTTCTGTCCATTTTTGCCCAGAACATCGTCTTTGAAGTTATAGAAGAAATTGGAAATGCTCTTGAAAAAGTATTCTGTCACAGTCAGAGACCAGACATAGGGCCAGAAAAGCACTATCAAGATTTGGCAAGCTCAGTCAGTTCCTGTGTTTTCTCTTCTATTTGGCTCTTAAAGGGAGGGCTTTTAACTCCCATTCCTTCAGACCAGGCTGATTTTCAGAGGGTATTTTTGTAGTGTGTGTTTATGTTGTGTATGTTTGTGTGCATGTGTTTGCTTTCCTGTAATGACAGCTGCAAATGTAGTGTTCAAGAGCCAGGATTATCATTCAGTCATATACTGCTAGGCATTTGACTGCAAAGACACACAGTCTGCATTTCTCATCAATATTTTCTAGCATGTTTTCTTAGTCTTATTCCCAACCACGTGCCTTAAGATACTTTTTCTTCTTCATTATTTTTTAGGCAAATTCCCAAATGCAAAGGATTAGGATGAAATTGAATTACGCAGCAACAGTAAGCTGAAGATATAAATAGTCCTCAGTTTGTCATTTATAAGAGATGAGGATTATTTTTTTAAGTGGTACCCAGTGAGGGGTCAATTCTTAATTAACAGTGTTAGGAGAAAACGCTGAGTATTGCCATATGGCTTGATTTGTATAAATGGGTCATGGAATGGCCTTTCTGTAGGTCTCTGAAACAAAAGGAGCTTGCTTCACAGCCGACTGCTCTTCCCCCAGTTTCCAGTCAAGCAGAAGACAATTCAAAAGACAGTTTTTGAGCTTATCCTATTTTTGGATAGGTGTCATACAATTTGACACACTTTGTATTTAAAGGGGATGGCTATCTCGTATTTGTGTAAGTGAACATGGTGTGATGTGTGTGACCTCCTGCAGCAGATGTGTGACCAAATCCCATGTGCATTGTCACTGACTAGGCAGGCAGCACTGGAGATGGCTGCTGCTGCCTTTTATTATCAGCTGTGCTGGGTAAGTTTTATGAAGCATGTTCACTCTGCAGCTGAGACATCTACCTACCTTTCCCTTCCTTTTTATTTCCACCTATTTGAGTGCCCTTTCTGAAACACCTCCAGCCCTCATCCCAGTCCTGGTGCTGGAAAATATTAATCATCTGTGGGTAGGTTGGAAGCAGCATAGCAGATGCTGGGCAGCATAGTTGACATGGGTGCCTCAATGGTGGTGAAGGTACTGTGGTGCCAGAGAATCACAGAATTGTTTAGGTTGAAAAAGACCTTCAAAATTATTGAGTCCAACCATTAAACCAGCACTGTCAGGTCCATCACAAAAACAAGTCCCAAGTGCTACATCTACGTGTCTTTTAAATACCTCCTGGGATGGTGAATCCAGCGCTTCTTTGCACAGTCTGTTTCAAAGCCTCACAACCCTTTCCATGAAGAATTTTTCCTAGTATCTAAACCTCCACTGGTGTAACCTGTTTCCCCTTCTTCTGTCACTTGTAGCCTGAGAGAAGAGACTGATCCCCCCCTCCTGTCAGGCAGCTGCAGAGAGTGACGAGGTTCCCTCTGAGCCTCCTTTTCTCCAGGCTGAACACCCCCAGCTCCCTCAGCTGCTCCTCACAGCACTTGTGCTCCAGACCCTTCCCCAGCTCCGTTGCCCTTCTCTGGACACGCTCCAGCCCCTCAATGTCTCTCTTGCACTGAGGGGCCCAGAACTGAGCACAGGATCGGAGCTGTGGCCTCAGCAGTGCTGGGTACAGGGGGACGGTCACTGCCCTGCTCCTGCTGGCCACAGCCTGGCTGATCCAGGCCAGGATGCCATCGGCCTTCTGGGCCACCTGGGCACACTCTGGATCATGTTCAGCTGCTGTTGACCAGCACTCCCAGGTCCTTTTCCACCAGGCAGCTTTCCAGCCACTGCCCCCAGCCTGCAGCACTGCCTGGGGTTGTTGTGACTTCCGTACAGGACCTGGCACTTGGCCTTGTGGAACCTCATACAGGCCCTTTGATCCAGCCTGTCCAGATCCCTCTGCAGAGCTGTTCTTCCCTCCAGCAGATCAACACTCCTGCCCAACTTGGTGTCATTTACAAGTTTATGGGACGTGCACTTGGTGTCCTTGTTTAGACCATCAGTACAGGTATAAAAGCTCACACCCCACCCTCCTGTCCCCAGAGCCGAGGCCCCTTTACCTCCTTCTCTTCCTTTATAAATATCTTCCTCAGCTATGAGGATAGTCTGAGTGCCTTTCCTGAAGTGAAGCCCATTATTTCATGCAGTCAGAGACAGCTCAGGCAAGAAAGAGAGCTTTAGTTATTCATTTTTCCTTTCTTCCACTGCAGCAGGAAAATCCTATCAAAAGGAAGTTGATTATTTAAATGCCTTCTCCATTTGAATTGCTCATTCAGAGCTGTTTCTTACACCTCAGTCATCCTGAGGTTTTTCCTGCTTTAAGCAAACCTGTCATGGTTTTATATTATTTACCAAATAATGCCGCTGCTGACTATGAATTTATTAAAGAGGTACTGAAGACAAAGCAGCCTCAGTATTACAATACAATTTTAGTCTGCACTGAATTGAAAATGTATTGTGCTGAAGATAATCACATGGAAGGCAATTATAGAAACTGAAGAGGATCAAACAGAGTAATAGGGACATAAAAGGAACCTGCATTCTCTATACACTACTCCCCATGCATATGAATGCTTCCCTTTTATCTTATTTTTAAAGACATTTCAAATTACATAGTAATTACAAATTCAAAAGGATTTTTTCACACAAAATGATCTCATCTTAGCCGCTCTCCTGAGTAACATTGGAGCAGCTTCCCAAGGCTTGCAAGTTAAGTTATCCATCTCTGCAAACACAGGATAAGTTTGTACAGGATATATTACAGTTCTTTTTGGACTCAGGCCTTGATCCTGAGACTTCTACATGGATCAGAAGAGATGATCACTGTGGTTTCTTCTGGTTCTATTTTCTATGACAAGATATAAATGATGCCTTGGTCAGAAAGTTGATTGATCTGAATATTACTAAAGAATCATTGTATTTTAAATCACTAGTCAACTGACTGAGAGTGCAGCCAAGTGTCAGGATAATTATGTGAGTTAGTTATCACTTAGAGCTGCCCTAGATGATTTGTCCTACCACCTAGGATGAAAAACCAGTGCAGGTGATTATGACATGACTTTGGGAGGTGCAAAAAGGTGGATTGGTGCCCAAGGAATGTGTGTAGTGGCAGCTGCAAAAACACTGTGTGAGGAAAGGTGATTAATAGGCACAGGAAGAGCCTTCAGTTCAGATCTGAATCAATTCTGCTTAAAACCTGTAGGCAAGTAAGGAAGTCTGTGGAGCACACAGAACTGCATTTCCTTGTAGAACTTGCATAAGGAGACTTCCAAGGGCACATGTCTATGTTTTATTGGAATTTGGTACAACTGGATGACCAGAGCAGAGAGGCAATCACAGATAACATTTCATTGCCTCTTTGAGGAGAACTCCATGGCAAAAATCACCTTGAAACAAGAGTTTTTTCATTTGCACCATTGGGTCAAAGCCCATTTATCCTTGTGCACTGAGAGCCAGTGAAAGGGAGCAGGGCTGCCCATGTGCCCTGTCCAGAGGAAGCTCATACATGCAAGAGGTGCCAGTGGAAAGGGGAAGGTAGTAACTGAGGTTTAAGAGTCCCTAAGTCATCTTGTGTACTGCATTTGTAGTTAAATTCTTCCAAGATGTTGTGGAAGATGCTGCTATGTATTTTCTTTGTGGCTTCTAGCAGACTGCAATTCTTTGTTTGTGTGAAGATTTACAAGAAGTATTTTCTCACTATTATGCTGCTGTTCGACACAATATTTACTAATTAAAAGTCATCATAACAAAATGCCAATCTTGTACCTTGCAACATTTGTCAGCAAGGTCAGTGCAAATCTAGAGCCTCTTCAAGCTCACATCAAGTCTTGAGACTCACTTCCATGGCCTTTCAGGTGCCTAAAAATTGAATTTGGTGCTTTTTTTTTTCCTTTATCATTCTCAATCAGGTTCAAGGATCAACTTGAGTATTGTATTCCCTGAAATTGAAATGCCAAGAAGTTTCTGTTCAGGAAGTCTCTCACTCTATTTCTGGAAGAACATTTATGTCTCATATATGCCTATTTATAGACCTCTTAGAACACATCATTAACAGAAAACAACATTCCAAGAATGAGAAGCCATTGTTTATCATAGCTGTGTACCCTATAACATAGACAAATTATGTTTGTCAAGCAAAAATTTGAATGGCATGCTTACGTTGGTTTCATAATTGGGTGTCTCATGATCCATTTTGAATTATGTTTTTTGTGCCTTGGATCACATGAAAAATGGATGTCCTTTATATCTTCTATCAAAAAGGACAGTGTCTCTTGAAAGGTCTTTGGGGATTATACAGAACATGATTATATGCCCATAGTAAACAGGGTACAGCAGACAATAAGGCAGGATGAGGAGCCTTCCCTGGATTCAACTCCCGTGAAGGGGATGTCCCACCTGCTGCTGTGACCTCCAGTGCCTTTGCAAGCAACAGAGATAGCTTCTGTGTGGCTGATGAAATTTTCTCTTTCTCACTTCCCTGAAATAAAGTGTGAGAAGGAAAAAAATAGAAGAAAGATAAAGAGAGACCCAAACTTTCCATTTTCATTTGTGTTCTACTGATTTATGTTGCCTTGTTTCTAATATTTCTTCCATTTCTAGGAACCAGCTCTGCTTGGATACTTCCTGGCAGTAATGATTAAACCAGCAGATGTGCTTGTACAAGAGACAGATTTGGTGTCTTCATTCACTGAAAATGTCTGTGTTGGTCTGGATATACACTCCTATGCATCACAGCCTTCTGGGCAGACCTAGGTTTGAAAACATAAAAGTCTTGTGTTATATTGATACCACCAGTCCTTAACTCGGAAGATATTTTCCTGTTTGAAGAGGGGGGTCAGAAACACATCACAAGCTTCTGCCAGCTTATGCTCTTTATGCAGGGTCATATTCAGTGTCATTTAATTTACAGGGTCTCTGGATTTCCTTCATCATCACCATCAGTTTATGGTGTAAAGAGCAAATTGGAAAATTTATCTTTTGTCACAGAAATATTGACAGTGGGCAGCCAACTGCACACCAAAAATCCTTTCTGACAGCTTGATATTGCCATTTCCCTCTACCATGTGTTGCCTTCTAATTTATATGTGGTTTATTTGTTTGAGACAGTGCCTTTTGTTTTTATACAATACCCAACAAAACAAGGTGATGGTCACACTGAAGACAGAGGCATTATACCATGCTCTGATTGGAGAAAGGGAAAAGAAAATTAATTGGTACTGCTTTGCTGGGATTGCATCTGTCTGACTTCCAATGACTCAATTCATTAGGAAATGAGACACTATGAATACATACACACTTGGATTGCTAGAGGATGGGTTAGCAGCTAGGTGTGTACCAAACATTCCTCCTGGCTCTGGATCATAGCAGCTGAGCCTGATTTATTATCACTAAGCCAGATGCCAAGAGATGATTCTGATATACTGGGAGCTGGAGACATGCAGAGGAGTGAATAAATAGTACTATGTTTCTCAAGGTATGTTGTGTGTGAATGTATTTGTGGGTTGCCTTTGTGCATTCTGGTTGCAGAGAGGTATCTCTATTGACATAAAATATTCAGGGTAGAATTGGACACTGAAAAGATTACTCTAAATATGTTTTAAAAGAAAGTAGCAGGGAATCAG
>NW_005054302.1:4461359-4463804 GCF_000277835.1 Geospiza fortis | reverse complement strand
TAGGGAAAGCATTTGATTTTTTCAGTGATAAAAATAGCAGAAATTTCTCCTTTTCTCTATCACTTTGTCCTGAAGTCAGTGCAGGGGTGTTCACAACCGCATCCTTCTGTTTGTGATGTCTGACACAGCCATTAATCACAGCTCAGATGAAAAAAAAAAAACCAAAAATCTACGAACAAATAAAAAATCAACCCAAACCACAAAGATCCGCAGGGGTTTTCTCCTGTGATTTCAAAAGCCTTGTCAACACCCTGTGCAGTACTGCCATGTGCACTGTAGCTTGTGTCTACATGTGTCACCGTGCCAATGACAGGGCAAATGTACATCATCAGTGGTGCCACTGAAAAAGAAGGAATTAGTGCACACCTGCAACATTTTCTGAGTTAGGCAAGGAAAACCCTGAACACAACAAAATGCTGGTGAAAATGTTGATCAATTATTTCATGGAAATGTGATTTACACGCCAAATTCATCTGGCGACTAGCATCACCCTTCCTCTCAGGAAGGAAAGCTTCAGAGTATTTTTCAGATTTGATTAATAATTTATTTGGCATCTGGAAGTCACAGCAAAACAGCTCATATGGAAAGGAAGGGTGTAAATTGCCTGCCTCTGCCAGGCCCTACCTGGTTATTATTCACAGCTAGAATACTATTTGTAGAATATTTGTGTATTTAATATTTTAAAGAGCAGCTCTGGCACTTGGGTTGATTTCAGCATTCTCGAGGCTGTGTCTGTACTACAGCTATTGTCATCTGGAAGACGTGCTCTCATTGCCAACTGAACCAGTTGAGGATTTTAATATGCAAGGAAGCAGGCACTGGAATAAGGGGAGATTACTGTGAGCTTAGTGCATTTTGAATGAAGGATGCCATCCATGGAAGACAAGGAGACCCTTCCCAAGCTGTCTGCAGTGCGCACAGTCTGCCTCCTGCAAACAGGGCATTGCTGGAGCTCAGGCCAGGGCACAGTAAATGGAAGAAAGTTGCTTATAGATTTTACAGCTGTACATGTGATAGATTTCTGTCTTTCTGCATCTATCACTCAGTGATTACCTCAACCAGGTCATGACAGCTCTCCTGATTGTCTTCTAGGAATTCACCTGATAGTATAACACAGTATTTTAACCTACTTACAGCGCCATGCTATTACTTGCTGTATGCTATCTGCATATTTTATTTATGTATTCAGGGTTGCAATTCTATTTACCATCTGTGGGAGACTAAAGTGTTGATGGTTAATGACTCAAACAACGGGCCATGTGGGAGGCAGCAGGTGCTTTGCTGAGGCCAGGTTTGCACCTCCCCAAAACCAAAACCCAAACCCAAGGGGAGGAGAGGAGTTTTTTGAGTGTGGTGGTAAAACCTCTGGTCCACATAGGACAGAGTGGGGGAACAGCCACCACCAGAGGCTACAAGCTGGGTTTTGAGCCAGATCCTTCAGAGGCTGGATAGTGCTTTTGTCATGCAAACGACACAAAATTACAGTTACACAACTGGGTCAGTTCTAAAACCTCTCCCTGTGCCCCTGGGAAGGTATTGGGACATTCACATGCAGGCCTGACAGTGTTCATCCCTTCTGATGGAGCATAACTGGCTCAACTACACTGACATGAGAGAAAGCTGTCATGCCTTAGAAAGTGTCATAAACCATCAAGGATCTCCAAAATGCCCCCAGACTCATTTTTGGGGTCTCCCACCAGACAACTGAGCATGACCCACAGCATTGCAGCAGCGTTAAACTGCTCACTCACCCTTGCCAGGGGAGGTACCCTATCATTCCCACCTTGCCTGAACATATATTAACCCATAACTTTGTGTTTCCCAGGCTTCCCCCACTCCCAACAGATCAAGACTGGGACCAGCACCTCAACCAAAGGATATTGAAAATGCAACAATCAAGTCTCATCACTGGATCCACAGGTGGTGATATCTTTCTACTCTTATCCCCCCTTTCTCTTTCTTCCTTTTCCTTATGTATGTTCTTAAGCAAAATCTTTATGCTTTTATATTGCTGTATTAGTATGGATAATAACCAAAATGGCTACATGCCTGCTTTCCATTGCAACAAAATTGTTCTAAAAGAAACCCTACAAACACACACACATCTATAATTTTTTTTTCTAAGCACCAATCATTGTGTTGTTTCACTCTAATCTGCCCCAAGGAAGAACCTGAGTTACCCTCTCTTTTGGAGGCAGGTGGCAACACCAAATACACATTCTTATGAGCTGCTAGAAGGTCTCATTTTCTTATCAAGAGGCTTTTAATAGAAGAGGACTTTTAATCAACTGAA
This sequence comes from Geospiza fortis, assembly GCF_000277835.1. Taxonomy (NCBI): domain Eukaryota; kingdom Metazoa; phylum Chordata; class Aves; order Passeriformes; family Thraupidae; genus Geospiza; species Geospiza fortis. The sequence continues at coordinate 4,461,511 of NW_005054302.1, read as the reverse complement.
AAGGGAAAGAAAACCACTAAATGCTGAGTCATATTCAAGCTACAATAATTTTTTCCCTTTTTAAGAGATTGAAATTGCTGTAGCTGAAAAGCTTTAGCTGCTGTGCTCGTTCTTGTCTTTCACAACCACAACATTCAGAGTGCCCTAAGTCT
>NW_005054302.1:4447489-4461327 GCF_000277835.1 Geospiza fortis | reverse complement strand
ACATCCTCTCCTGTTTATTTGACCCTGTCATGTGGATTATACCCTCTTTACTTGTTAACCACTTTCAGGGGATAGCATTCACCATGTCTAATCCAGACCAGCTTTCCCCTAAGTTACATTCTGCACATATGCAGTCCAAAAGGCTGAAGAACAATTTGGCTGGGGTGGGGGGATGGACTAGATGATCTCCCAGACTCCCTGTGCAGATTTGGTGTGCAGGGGTGGTGGATGGGGACAGTGCTGATCGGAATAAGACACAGAGTGCCCGGACATGGCTGTGCTGGACCTTGCAGGGGCAAGCCTAAGGATGTGAACCACAGATGCCTAAACAAGCATCTGGACCCTAGGCAGCACCCCAGAAGCAAAGATGACAAAGATGAGAAAGGAAGCAAACAGGAGGTGAGCAGTGAATTTGTGGCAGAGTCAAGATTTACCGAGCAATCCCATTGCTGTTCCTTTGCCCCCCTTGCCTCTCCTGGCTAATTTCACAGCCCAAATGAAATTGCCGGTGAGAAAAGCAGTGCAAGTGTGCACAATGTGCTGTGATTAGAAAGGGCACTGCTGGGCAGAGGAGCCTCAGATCAGCCAAGCAGAAGTTTTCTGTGTATTCCCTCTGCCTTTTCTCCTGAGAGGTGCTTGCCTTTTATTCTCTGCTCCTTTGCTTTCAGTTCTGTTGTTGCATCTTGCACCTTCTCTCTAAAACGTAAAATGTAGCCTCTGTCAGTGTGGTGGAGGCAAAGCGAGCTGATGTTCCTTCTGCTCCTAGGAGGATAAAAATGCCACAGCACTGATTCTGCATGGCAGGGAGGGGACATTGCAGCTCTCAACAGCCAAAAGAAGTAATACAGGTACTGACATTTTAGTTACCCCTACAAGGGTACACATATTCAACAGTGCTGTGCACCCAGCAGTGTCTGGATAGTCAGTGGGGAAAACAGGTGGAATTTGTTAGATTAAAAAGCACTAAAAAGGTTGAAAAAACACAACCTGGCTCTGTTCTGTTAAGGTTCCAAATTCCTCTCTTTTGGGGGACAGGAGAGCAAGAACTTAGGAAAGAAGATCAGGGTTTGTGTGTTTAACCCATTCAGCCTGTTGAAGGATGAGCTATGTTTCAAAGCAGACTTTGAGAAGCTGCAGTCACACCAGTGATTGTCTGTATATTAATCCCTAATAAATATTTTCAGGATGAGTGGCACAGTTCAGAAGTTATGAAGAGGGACAACACCCTGTAAAGCACTAAGAAGTAAGAAAGCAAGCAGATACAGCATAAGATGCAATTAAAGACAGCTTTGAAAAGACGAGAGACTTTAGAAGCCAGGGTTACTTTAGCCTGCAGTAAGGGAAGATTAACAATGAACATAGATTGCTCAAATGAATCATATCATAATGGATGCCCTGAATGTCTTGTGATGGATGGCTAGACGGAATTTAGTGCCATGAACACTGGTGATTGAACTGGCATACAAAACAGGTAGGAAGGAAGTTTCGGTCAGAGAAGGGCACAGGCAGCATCTATCAGTAGGAGGGCAAAACTCTCCTCCTGGAGAAGAGCCACAGCCTCCAACCTGTGATACTGGGGAGAGAAACCAAAGAAAAGAGAACAGCCAATGCTCGGACAAGGGCAGCCACGTCAGGCTGCACAGAGACTGATGGATGTGCTCAGGAGGAATCTTTATCACCTGGAGCTTCACCATGGGTAGTTGCAGCTATATTGGATTAGGGGCTTGCTCAAGACTGCTTTTCTGCCCTGTGGTGTGCTCAACCCAAACAACACTTTGAATTTGCAGTTTGGGTAGAAGCCTGAGCATTCCACGCTGATTCACTGTAGACAGAGATAAGACTATAAATAGGTGCTTTGGATATAATAATGTTTTCCTGATACAGCAGTGGCTCTTCAGTCTACTGGCTAAGGTAGCAGAGTTTGCTACCTGGCACCTGATAAATGCTATGTCTATATCCCTGGGGCATCTGTCACTAAGTAAATTCAGTGCAAGCTGTTAAAACTTTGCTAGGTAGGGAACGAATGTCATATAGGGCTGGCTGGCTGGCTGGACCAGAGCAGCCACAGAGGGTCAGAAACCTCCCACTCCCACCACATGCCTCTACCAGCCCCACCAGGGCCACTTGCGTTCCTCTCTCATGTCTCTCTTGCCCAGACCATGAAAAGTCTAGTTGGCCCACTGGGAAAAAAGTCAGAGCCTCTGAAAATGGTAAGTACTAAAAAAACAAGAAGAAAAAAATAGCAAACTTTTTCCTGCACTGGTGATAGGCACAATCTGGGGTGGGGGGGGGGGGGGGGGGGGGAACCCCTCCATAAAGAAACAACACAAAAAACCAAACCACCACCACCAACAAAAAACAACAAAAAACCAACCCCCAAAAAACAACCTAAAGCAACAACAACAACAAAACAAACAGAAAGCAAGTACCTCTCATTATCCTCCTTGCTGGATAGAAGAAAAATTAATTTAAAAAGCAGCAGGAGAACGGGGTGTGACACAAAATTGCACTGCACAAAACATGGTCCCTTTCTTCTTCTTTTTACCAGATTTTGTACATGTTTTCGAGTCTTACCCAGCAGAAGCTGTAGGGTAAAATCTCAAATAAGCTCCTAGACAAGGGATTAGTGTTTCTAGTGTGAAGAAATGGTGACATTCCCAGGTGCACCATGACTGCTCTTCCTCTCCTGACTTCAGCACAACCTGTTGGCCACTGTAGGGGAAGGAAAGGAAGGAAAGGAAGGAAAGGAAGGGAGGGAGGGAGGAAGGAAGGAAGGAAGGAAGGAAGGAAGGAAGGAAGTGGCGGAAGGAAGGAAGGAAGTGGCGGAAGGAAGGAAGTGGCGGAAGGAAGTGGCGGAAGGAAGGAAGGAAGGAAGGAAGGAAGGAAGGAAGGAAGGAAGGAAGGAAGGAAGGAAGGAAGGAAGGAAGGAAGGAAGGAAGGAAGGAAGGAAGGAAGGAAGGAATTTCTGTACTAAAGACATGGGAACAGTGTGTTAAACAGTATCATAAATACACCAGTAAATAGCATGATTATTATCAACCCATGGCCAAATTTTCTATGATTAACAGTAAAAGTGTACCAGTTAAATATGGCTGCTTCAACGTCCCTCTTAAAAACTGCCACATACACTGGAAATGTATGACCAAAGTCTCACTGTGGTCCTGTAATACATGTGAACTCATCCCTTCAAAGCAGTCCTTAGTCTGATACAGCCTTCCCTTCAAGCATTGACTCTTTGTCACATGTGCTGTATCAAAGGTATGAAACAAAAGAGCAGCTGGAAAGAAATGGAAAGTCTGAAAACTTCACTCTGAAAAGCAACTCTACCAGACGACACATTCCTATATTCAGCAGATCTGCATCTATGTCAGTCAGATTCTCTCTCAAGTGATTAAAACAAGCTCTCACTCACAGAAGAGCTGACACAGCCCATAAAAATATTTACATAATGCAGAAGGAGAAGAATTTCTTCATTATGCTACTGCTGTGATTAAGACTGCAATAGGAGCTGACCACTCAAATATTCTCCTCCAGATAATTAAGGTCTGAGACTTGATTAGAATTAAGACGCCTTTCATTTTATATATATCAGGGCTATGCAGCAGCACAGGAGCTGCTTTCCAGGTATCAATCCAGGCCACTATCTTTTCCACAGAAGCAAAAAAGTCCACCTTCCTCACTGGAAAAACAGCAGTGCTGGCAAGGACAAACATGCAGCAAACAGTCTCACACAGATCATAAGTCTTTATTTGTCTTCAGCTCTGCTTGGCAGAGCAAGTGGATTTCACATCTTTAAAAGCCCTTTGCTTCAGTTATCATTTATAACCCTGCATATATTTGCAGGTTTCCTGACTCCTTCTGTGCACACTTTAAATTAATTTATTCCTATGCTTCTTCCTTTCTTTCCTTTAACTCCTCCCCAAATCTTCCCCTTCAGCAAGGTTGCCCTGAGGAGACACCCATTTGAGGGAGAAACCCTTGTCTGATTTTATGAGGATATTTTGAAAGTATACACCGTCTCTTCAAGTATTAGTGTGTCCACCATGTTACATTTTAGTCGCGTTTTGATGCTTAGAGATGGGCTTCCTCATCTGCTTTTGGAAGCCTAACATGGAGTCTGAATTTCAAGTTTATAAATCATGTAAATATATCTCTTTGTAGATTTCACTGGGAGCTGAAATAAAGTCCCAGAAGCATGGTCGGATAAGATGGATAGGATAGGATAGGATAGGATAGGATAGGATAGGATAGGAGAATAGAATAGACTAGAATAGACTAGACTAGAATAGAATAGAATAGAATAGAATAGAATAGAATAGAATAGAATAGGTCGAAAAAGACCTTTAGCATCATCTAGTCCAACCATTAACCCAGCCAAGTCCCACAAAACCACGTCCCTCAGTGCCACATCTACATAATTTTTAAATACCTCCAGGGATGGTGACTCAAACACTTCTCTGGCAGCCAGTTCCAATCCTTGGCACATCTTTCTGTGCCAAAATTTTCCCCTAATATCCAATCAAAACCTCCCCTGATGCAACCTGAGACTGTTTCCCTTCTCTTGTCACTTATTACCTAGAAGAAGAGGCCAACTCCCACCTGGCTGCACCCTCCTGTCAGGCAGCTGCAGAGAGTGATGAGGTGCCCCTGAGCCTCCTTTTCTCCAGGCTGAACACCCCCAGCTCCCTCAGCTGCTCCTCACAGCACTTGTGCTCCAGACCCTTCCCCAGCTCCGTTGCCCTTCTCTGGACATGCTCCAGCCCCTCAATGTCTCTCTTGCACTGAGGGGCCCAGAACTGAGCACAGGATTGGAGCTGTGGCCTCAGCAGTGCTGGGTACAGGGGGACGGTCACTGCCCTGCTCCTGCTGGCCACAGCCTGGCTGATCCAGGCCAGGATGCTCAGCAGAGGTATAATAGATAATATTTTAGCTTGGTCTCATTTCTAGGTTTGAATTGTTTAACTGTAGCAGCAAAACACTGCAGTAAGGCCTCTGTGAGCCTTCTAGCTATAAAAAACCCTAGATGATATCTATTAGTGTTGCTATAGAGCCAGAGTAGCATTTTAGGATTTAAAGAGATATGTGATATCACAGATATTTTCTGTCTGCCCTAGAAAGAGATATGGACAATAGGGCACTGGAGCACATTTCCAGGTTTGGGAAGGTTTAGGGACACAGGGCTCAGGAACATGCTGACGCCTCTTAGCTGCCCTTGGGGTTTTACTACAACTATTTGGCAGCACCTTTTACTGAGGAAAGATAAAAGCCCAGGATTCAGAAGATGGATTTCCCACCAAGAAAGGCTGTGGAGGGTTGCTGAACACATACACAAATTCAGCCTTAACAAAGTGCTGCCTACCTCTCAGCATCAGAAGAGAGACCCTATTCAGCTGTGGCAGAGCTGCACACCAACTAATTCCCTGGGAACACTGTTCTAAAGCAAGCCCTTTAGAGTAATCAGACAGAAGGGAAAGAAGGGATACAAGAGATGAGAAAGGTCACTGAGTGTGTGAAAACCAGCGTTTTTATACACACAGGATTTGCATGTCCCAGACAATGACAATGTCTAATGACACAACCCAAAGACTGATCAGGGGGCTGAAGCAGTCCTTGAACTTTTAATTACCCATCACAGCGGTAGATCCCTCCAGCTCCATGGCAAACATAACTGTCCTTTTTCTCATACTGCAATAAGGCTGAGCTTAATACTCTGACTGCTGAACTACTTTATTTGGCTTTGTTGCATTTACATTGTCAAGACTTTATTTCTGTTCAGCAGCACATGCTCTTCGCCTTGTTGCATGCTGTACTAATCAAGCTTTTATTATGTATTTTTAGATCCTCCCCACAGTGTGCAAAGATCTGCGGGGCTCTTTTAGCTCCGAATATCAATAAAGCTTATTGCCAATGTTCCTGGTAGAGGTACTGCATCTACTTACCCTGGTCGTCCCTTGGAAAAATTAAATTGTTGCAGTGTAGTGCAAGGTTCAAGGTCCACTGCATATGAAAATAGAATTGATTACACCCAATGAGCAGAGGCTTGCAGCTCTTAAGAACATTATACGATAAATGTGTTGGCACACACTATGCATTTGGCATGCTAAGTAGTTTACTGAACTACTCTCTGCAGCATATTTTAATGAAATGCTGACAGTTTGGCATCTTATTGGATAACTGCATTCAGTGGCATTGGTCACAAACAGAAGGCATGCAAAATACTCTGTAAGGTGGCAGCTCCTCCATGACTTTCTGCTCTGTGTTACTACACTCCTGGAATTTATCAGAGTCAGCAATTAGAAATCAATAATGAGCACATGGTTTCCCCCCAGTTCACATCTAGAAACTTCTGCCTCTAAGCAACCCCACTCCAAAAAAAAAAATTAGAAAAAAGCAAAGTATTTTCCTAAAGAACTTCTCTTTATCTGCCAAAGGGATGCCTTTAGCATCCCATGTTAGACAAGGTATGAGAAAGAACAAGTTACTGGTAGAGGGCCTCTGCCTCTCCCTGATGTTCTGCCTTGCTGGCTGGTGCACAGGGCACCGTGGCCAAAGTGGTGGGGAGCTACAAGGGCCATTCCTGACTCCAGCAATCTCTGAGACATGGACAACACCAGCACAGAACCTGGGACTGGCTCTACTGGTCCACTTCTTTTTTTTTTTTTCTTTTTTTTTCCTGTTCTTGAGGAGAGGGTTTACTTATGACAACAATATTTTTAAAAAACCTTTAATCACAGGTGTTTTGTTTTTTTTTTTTAGCTGAAATAGTTTCACGGTAGAAGTAATCAAACTTTACAGAGAGTTTTTCCTATCTTATATCCTCAGCTGCTCCTAATCCTACCATTACCTGAGGTTTCCTTCTAGAATAATGTTTTTCTTTCATCCACTGCATAAAGATTATAAACAAATAAACTGATAGCGCTTCACTCTACCAGGGCGGCAACTCCCTTTGCGAGTCTGGAGACGTGGCCCTGATTCTTTATATTCCTGGTGCCACCCAGTGTTGGAAGGCTGGAAGTGGCACTGCAAAGGCGCTCACTTGGGAGGCCACAGCCGACTGGTGCCTCTGGCACACATCCCGCAGCCAGGACCTCAGTGCCACCTGTTGTGACCAGGCATTGATGGCCAAAATCTTAAACCAACTTCTTTCACAGACAGCGTGACTTCAGCTTCCTCCAGGCCCTTCCAGTAGTATATAGTTCGGAAACTTTTCACTAGTGTGTTTCAAGGCTCTTGTTCCCAAATATTAAGGAGGTCATATTATCTATCTCTTCAACAATGATTTTGGGTATCAGTCACCCCAGACACACTGTAACCCCACTGTGATTAACTCTCTCAAGAGGAGTTGCGTGGTACCTCCATCACACCATCCAGAGCATTGCAGAGAGATAAGAGATGTGGGTCAGTGCATGTGCATTTCACAGTATTGTGCTGAGTCACTAGAATAAAGTTTACTCTTTCTTTAGTGGTCAATTGATAGCTTGTTGCTTTAAAGTATGAGATAATTATCTGACCTAAGAGAGGAACATAAGCATCCTTAAGATTGATATTGCCTATTTCCCAGATCCAAAATCTAACTTTTCCCCATCTTTCTTTTCCTTTTTCCATATGGATCTCAGCTCTTTCAGTGGCTATGTTTTGCCTTCAAGGGCGAGGGAATGTGGCAGGCCATGATGTACAACAGCATTTAACTGCCCTGTGACCAGCCAGACCCCACCCTCACTCTCCTTTGTCAAAGGATTCCTGCTCCTCATACAGAGTCACAGAATATCCTGAGCTGGAAGGCACACACACCCTGCTCCTGAGGGTGTTGTCCAAATGCTTCTCAAACTCTAACAGGCTTAGTGCTATGTGCACTACCCTGAAGAGTCTGCCCAGCCACCCTCTGGGTGAAAAACCTTTCCTTTATATCTAACCTAACACCCCGATCCCCCACAACACATGGATCAGCTGGCTCAAGTTAGCTACAGAGGTAAAAAACATGTTGGGGCTTCTGGACCACGGGAAGTGGTTTCTTCTTGGTTTGCCAAGGCAATAAAAGTCTCAACCTTTCATTCACACTTTGTGGTCATATTTCAGCCATTGATCCCCACTCTGCTAGTTATCCAACAATTTCTTTCCTAGGCCTTCACAGAACAATCACAGAGTTGTTATTGCTGGAGGAAGACATGGTTTTGTCCCATATCTATTTTACTCTTTTAGAGGCTGTTACATAGTGGTGACAGTAGTTAGAGCGGCTCTTTTCCTGTGTTTTACAATTCTTGTTCCCTATTCTGTTTATACTGATTATGACACAAGCCTCCCTCAGCAGTAACTTGGCTGCAGTGCCACCAGGCAGTCTGACAGCACGTATAAGGCTAGATTTGCCATCCAAAACCCCAGGCAAATGAACAGTCATGGGTTACAAGGAGTGGTTCTGACTGAAATGCCTTACGTGCAGTTTGTTAATGTGTGGACACTGGCATAAATTCTCAGTTGCAGAAAGGCCTTTTCCAGTCCTGGGTCCCAGAAGGATGCCAGCAGCAGTACAAAGCAGCAATAAATCAATCAGCCAGCCAGTCTATAAGTGCATTGCATAACCAGGTAAACAAACAAGTACTGGGCACCCTGAAACACTGTAGATATTTTCCCCTTGTCAGGCCAAGCCGCTCCAGAGAATCAATAGGGGGTATAGGAAAGGTCACCAACTGCCTGGATTAATCTCATCAAAAAGCAACAGCCAAACTGCAGTGGCTCCCTGAGAACAGAAGGGCATGATCTTTCAGAAAATAAATACAGAATTATAAAGATGCAATAAACCAATATTTAAGCATAAATACTATAAACTAAGTAAATGTAGTAGAAAAGGAGGATGTTGAAAGCATTGGTCTTTTTTCTTGGTTTCTTACAGCTGCAGAGGTCTCTATTCTCCTTTGACACATAGGAGTTCTGGAAGAAAATGCTGATCTAACCTGGTGGCTACAAGCATGGATGTATAGTAATAGCTTCTCCCTGAGGAGAAGGACTTGGGGGCATTGGTTGATGTGAAGGTCAACATGAACCTGCAATATGCACTCACAGCCCAGAAAGTCAAATGTTTCCTGGTCTGCTTCAACAGATACATGGCCAGCAGCGTGAGGAAGCTGATACTCTCCCTTTGCTCTCTGGAAATCCCACCTGGAGTATTGTGCCCATCTCTGGGATCACCAGCATAAGAAACACATGGACCTGTTGGAGCAAATCCAGAGGATGGACACAAAAATGATCAGAGAAACAGAACTCTCTCCAATGAGGAAAGGCTGAGAGAGTTCAGGTTGTTCACCTGGAGAAGAAAGGGTTCCTACCTTCAAGCAGCCTTCCAGGACTCAAATGGGGCTTACAGGAGAGATGAATAAGTTCTTTTTGCAAAGATATGTTAGAATGAAGGGTGATGGCTCTACTCTGAATAGTGTAGGTGTGTATAAGATATTAGAAGGAAATTATTTACTGTGTAAGTGGTGAGGCACTAGCGCAGATTGCCTGGAGAAGGTGAGGATGTCCCATCTCTGAAAGTGTTCAAGGCCAGGTTGGATGTGACTGAGCAATCAGTCTAGTGGAAGGCATCCCTGCCCATGGCAGGAGTGTTGGAAATAAATTATATTTTAGGTGCCTACTAACCCAAACCATTCTGTGATTCTTTGAGCTAAAACCAAGGCACCAGGAGAGCTCAGTACATCTTTGTTACCTTGTTAAACATATGGATTTAAATAAAAAAGGTTATGGTAGCAACAGCCAAAGTCTTTAACAACTCTGTAGTTATGAAAACAGGAGTTAGTAAGGGTAAATATGGCCAAGCAGATGGCTTTTATTTAGGAAACTAAATGAGATCCCTCCACAGTCCCTTTATTAGCATCATTATATAAGTAAACAAGTAATTAACAGAAAATTACTGGAGTATACAGTAAGCACCTGAGGATAAATTGCTCTAAGTGACAAATAACCTTCACAGAGACACATTAAATTAATTGAGGTGATTGGGTGACTCAGACAGAGAAGAAGGGGGTGCTGGACTGTAATTTTTACTTGGAACAAAGGGGCTCTGACCCTGCTGCCCTGTGACTGTCCATCAGACTGAAGTGTTTTCAGCAGTACTCACTGAAACACTGATGGTATTTGAATAAAGTGCTTGTATGAAACTTCTGAACTTTTCATATAGGGAAAGTCCTGGTCCATATTGAGTAACTGATAATTTGCTTGCTGCCCTTGGCAGCAGGGGTTCACTTGCTTTTGGCAGCCTGCAGGAGGGAGGCAGCGCTATGCATGTCTGTGCTGCCTAATGCCCCCTGTGCAGAAAAACTCACAGAGCTTTTAGGCTCACTGATTGTTGCACTTTCTCTGTCTGGAACTGTGGGTGCTGAACATGTCCCAAGCTACCTATGGACCAGCTGTGTAGCTCTGATTAACATCATCTAGAAAGACCTGAGCTGGGCAGCCTCAGGAGCAACCACTTATTCTGTTCTTCAGGGCAAAGTAGCGTGCAGTCACTTAGATTTGTGCAGTCACTTAAGACCAAACATGGAGAAATATTAGCTATGCTGTAAATCCCAATGACAAAATAAATATGTACCCAAGTATAATAACTTAAATAGAATCTGCTCTTTGAAAAGGTATTGCATTTTGTCATCAGAAGAGTATCTACATGGAGAAACCAAAAACGCCCTAAGGGAAGGAAAAGGATCATTGGTCAGTGGTAAAAGCAGAGATAGAATAATTCCAATTGTGACTATTCTTAATATGCCAAAATGAATTAACAGAGTCTTTAGATACATGAAGTACTTAAGACCTTATTTCTCTTTCTTAAGAGAGAAAGATTACTGAGGAGATGCAGCCAGGGGAGCATGCCACACTGAGATAATAACCTTTACTAAAATACTTGGAAGAACAGAACTACAGCTTTAACTCTATCCATTGGAAATGAAAGGTTAAAGGTTTATTGCCCATTATAACTGCATGGTAAGAAAACAGAAGAACTTGTGTTGATATTCACATGGCTAAAAAATGGTTTGCAGAATTAGAATTTGAGACTTTAAGTTTTATGGTAGTGAGGATAAATCTATATGGCTAAAGACCAAGCATAGCTCTTAGGTTTCTGGATGTGTAAATAAGTTGCACTTGCAATTTATCAGATTAATATCTCAATTTGGCATATGCATTTTGCTGATTTCATTTGGAAAACTTTGCAAAACTTTAGGTAGTGTTGTAAAGCACAATATCTGAGAGGATCAGGAGAGAAAATACTGACAATTAAATAAACTTCTGAACAAGCTCTGAAAGGTTTGCATCAGAGACTCCACAGGATCTTTCAGAAAGGGCACCTAAGTCTCTCTGTTTGAGGTCTTCTACTGTTTGAGAGGTGCCTCAAGGCACACAAATAAATACATGAACTACTTCATTACCTGTGTGCACTTTCAGTCTCCCAAAAGCAAGGTGCCACACATCAGATGCAGGTTTGTTTAACTTCATCTTCTAACCTTAACCAAAGGAGGCAAGAGATTCCAGAATTAAAATGTGTCTTCTGTGCCTACCAGGTAACTTCTGCACAACCTACCTGTACAGCTCTGCTATGGGGCAACTGAAAACCTCTGCTTTCTTTCTGCAGAGGATGCCCCTAGACAGAAGAAGCATCTGCAGTTGCTTTGGCATGCTTTCAGCACTTTGAACCAAATCCTGTCATTGTTTAGCACACATCCATTGTCTGCAGCACTTGGGAGTGCAGTGTCTGGTGGCTTGAGGCAGAATTTCTAATTTGTCAAAAAAACATTCAGCACAAGCACCATATGATAATTAATCAATGGTCATTAAAGCAAGAGATAGCCATGATGTCTTTGATGTTGATTAAAGCCTCTTCATGGCATTTTAATCGCAGTACTGCCATGCCAGGATTTCATTTTCTTTAAAACAAATGTTGTGCCTTGCAAAATGCTTTACAGTGGGGTTTTTCCCAGATTCCTGAGAGTCCTAATGATTCCTAATGATTCTTTCTCTCTCTCAACGACAAAATGAAAGCAGCACTGGGATTAAAATCGTACCTGGATCAGGAGCCTCATGAATGTCAAATGCAACAGTTTGGTTTGGTTTAAGCTTTGGTCCAGACATTGGGCAGCATTACTTCACCAGACCATTCACTGCCCAGAAAATGCAACAAGAGAAGGGTCTCTGAAATAAGAAGACATGAAGTAAAATAAGAAAATAAAAGAAGGGAAGGAGAGAAACAAAATCTACCACCTCGGGGACAAATAAAAAAGAAGTTCTGATTTTCCAGAAGTGCAGTATCATGAGTTAACACATAATGATTTTGAAGTCTATACTGACATTGAATCGAGTAGGATTTTAATTTTTTTTTATGAGGAAAATAAAGTGTTATCCGGCTGCATGTTTCAATGTTTTGAACATCAGACTCTAAGGTTCATTTTCAGGACACATCTGGGTATTTGGGAACAGATCCTCAGTGATACTTAGGTATAGAACTTTGGCTGAAATAACCAACAGTGAAGGGAAAGGGAAAGAAGCTGAACAGCTGGCTGTAGTGACTCCTCAGCCCTCTCAAAGGCTGGTGGGAGTAACAGGGGCCTGCGAACTGTGGCTTTTGAGCCCAAATCCTGACTGGTGAGGACAGGGAATATTTAAGATGTCTATGGTGCATGGATAAAGAGATGGGTTGTTCAAGAAAGCAGAGGGTATTTCCCTTTAGGAAGCCTTATGTTCCCACAGTAGAAAATAAACACAGACATGAGTTAATACCTCTGCATTTCCAAGTCAAAGCAGTTGCTCTCCATCAACAGATAAACATATCCATGAGACCAACTTTAGCTCATGATCTGTCATGGCATACTGGTACTCGCTAGGTTTCTAAGATGGCATAGCAAGATTTAGAAACATATCAAAACGTAGATATAGATATATACACTTTCTACACATAAACTTTCACCTTCAGACAATCTCTTTTTTTCTTCTCCAAAGCCTTCCCTGTTCTAGTTTTTGTTTTGGCACTAGAGCTTCTGAATTTTACAGGTTAACCTCACACCTATGTCTCTCACATACATCATACCATCTTCAGCACTTCTTGACATTATAGCAGCATTACTTTACAGCTTAAAGCTTCCACTTGGTTGCTACCCAAAGCAATCCTCCTGAGTAAGCCCAAACATTGTAACTCTACAGAAATGCCATGAATTCAAGCCAAACATTTTTCTAAGAAGCAAAATCACTTTAATCTTTTCTTGGTAAAACTATACCGGCTGCAAATGTCATCCTATTCACAATTCATTCACTTATTTTGAATGATATAGGCCTTACAAGCAGCTAGCTTCTTCTAGTTGTATTTCTGCTGAGCTGAAAACCTTTTAAGGGCTGACACCTACAATGACCCCATTTCAAGAAATGGTTATTTCAGTCAGCTAATTTGTATTTGTCGTGCACTAGTTTTGTCTGGGATGGAATTAATCTTTGCTTTACCTACTAAACTGCCCTTGTATGAACTCAGGAGTTTTCTTCACTTTTATTCTTCCAGTTCTCTCCCCCATCATGACATGGAGGGAGCGAGTGAGTGGCTGTGTGATGCTTAGCTGCCAGCTAGGTTCAAATCATAACAATCTTTTTTGGCTCCCAACATGAGGCTCAAAGGGTTCAAGATAATGGCAGTTTTGTTTGGAATGTGCTAGAATTTATCACTGTTCTTGCAGTTCAGCTATTAATTGACAGGCTCCAGTGCTTGCCATGGGGCTTGCTTGCCAGGCTGTAAAATAGAGCCTAGTGCTCCTTGGTGGCTGCTTTTTGCTTTCACTGCTTATTGTAGAGCTGTTTCCTGCTCATCATCAGCAGGA
>NW_005054302.1:4438324-4447476 GCF_000277835.1 Geospiza fortis | reverse complement strand
AAGTCCAGTGCAGGAAACCCTTGCAAGGAGCCATGCAAGTGCAGCAGTGACCCAGCCTGAGCTGACTTTGGTGCCCAATTAACTCCATGCAACACATAATCCTCCTGTCTTGAGTGACCACCGAAATAGAGGGACCCCAAACTCATAGACTAAATTAACACAGTGGACATTTGTGCATATTTTACATGCATTTTCCAGGGGTGGTCCATGGACCAGGGCAGTGAGATCTGTGTATCAAAGTATGGAAAGGCAGGCAGGTTGTTACTAAGGATGTATTGGATGGTGTGGGACATGAGCCCAACATAAATGGTGTGGGTGGAGAATGTGCTGATTCTGGCTGGGTTAGAGTTAATTTTTGATAGCTGCTGTGGGGCTATGTTTTGCATTTGTGCTGCAAACAGTGTTGATAACACAGGGTTACAGTTGAGCAGAGTTTAAAATAAAGTCAAGCTGTTTTCTGTCTCTCACCCCACCAATGAGGATGCTGGGGATGTACAAGGAGGCAGGAGGGGACACAGATGGGGCCAGCATACCTGATGGCTATCCCATACCATACAGCATCATACTCAGCATATAAAATCTAGGGGAAGAAGAGGGCAGGGGGGACATTCACAGTGACAGCATTTGTCGCCTCAAGTCACTGTTACATGTGATGGAGCCCTGGAGATGCTGAACACCTGCCTGACCATGGGGAGCGGTGAATGAAGGCCTTGCTTTGCTTTGCTTTGCTTGTGTGGTTTCTGCTTTACTATTAAAATGTCTTTATCTCAACCCACAAGCTTTCTCACTTTTACTCTTCCAATTCTCTCTCCAATCCCAACATGGGGCGAGTGAGTAAGTGGTTTTGTGGGACTTGGTTGCTGCCTGAGGTTAAACCACAACATGTTGCCACACAAATCATTCCCCACAGTATTGCTTTTGGTGGTAAAATAAAGTGGCAGTTTCTAAAAGTTTCTCCTGATCTTTATCAGGAAGATAGCAAACTACTTAATCTCTTTTCTCTGAAAGGGCTGAGACTTTTTGGGAGTACTTGCTTTAATATATCACCAGGACTAAATAACTTTGCTTGAAAATCCTGTCAGAAGAATTCCTACTTGACTCTAGCCGCATGGACATGGACAAAAGGATTGTTTAGGCAAGAATGATTTGAGTAAATACAAATTATATAAAAATGACAGGTCGTTCAGCTGAAGTGCTCATTGGAGCTACATATGCTGCTTGGAATAGTGATAGGGACTTTAGCATAACTTAGAATATTTTCCTGGTCTTAAAATTTGGTACTGTGATGAAATGACGTTAATGAAATAAGGCAATTGTCAGTTTAATGTAAACAGAGACAATGATCTCCTAGATAGTGTAGTTTATGTTACAGACCCAGGCTTTACGCTTATTTTTTTGATAAAGAAACAGGCAAAACATATCTAGTAACATCTGCTACTCTGTTTTCAGAATCCCTTGATGCAAACAGCTTATTTATTATGATGCATTGTAATGCCAGTATCCATGGTTCTTAGCAGGATTTAGAGGTTCAAACACTGAAACTGAAAACTCCACAGGGGAATTTTACTTTTCCAATGTCTTCTTCTGATGAGCTGGTTGGTTGGCTTAAAAAAAATAAAGAAAAAGACAAAAAGAATGAAGCTTAAATATAAGGTTTAGAAAAATTTAAAACCTAAATGATAAATCAAGCAAGTGCTTCAATAGAGTAACACAGACATATGTTCAAAGAGAACATGATAATGCTGTGGTTTTGCTTCAAGCTCAGCATTCTTCCTTTCTCAGTCATGCAGTTGTATAAAGTTGATACTGGCAGCTTTTCAACCCTGTTTCTTTTAAGGTGCTTTCAGTGACAAACTGGCAGCTCCTCTGCTTTTCCTAAGGAGCCTAGAGATGCCTTTCTCTGAGTTTGGCTGGCAGGTACAACAGAAGGTATTAGAAGTGGTGGTTGTTCTGCCAGAGGGTACCTGTGAGTCCTGGGACCAGGAATGGATCTCAGCAGCTAGGTCTGCATGTGCCTTCCACCACCCACGTGCCCGGGGCTGGCTACTGGCCACTCCACGCAAGGGCAGCGGAGAACTCCAGGCTGAGGACAAGCCCAAGGAGCACAGCACAAAGACCAACTACCCTGATGGACCTGCCAGAACTCTGGAGAGAAGCATGAACTGAGCTGGGGGCTGTGGCAGCTTGCCTGCTCAGTGAGGCTGAATAGGGCTGCAAGGAGGAAGATCCTCGCTGTCCAACAGCTCAGCGCCTGTGTTACTGTGTGAGGGGAAAGCGTTGGACAGTCACTGCTTGCCCAGGGACTGCAGACCCTTGACCCTGCTTAGGCATGTCCTTGGCTCACTGTATGCTTCTCCCTGGTGATCTGAGATAGCAGTCTCATCACCATGCTCAGCTTCATCCCAGTGCTTTTCCTCCTGCTCTGAACATGCTTCACATGGATAGGGTGCTCTGCCTGGACAGACAGGGTCCAGCTGTCGTTCTGCTCTGCTGAATTTACAAATGCCTCATGTTTAATTCACCTGCTCTTCTCCCTCAGGAACTGAGAAATTTTCTTTTATTTCTTTCTGAGTCGCGTAAGACAAAATAAAGTAAAACCTTGTGCTGCAGTGGCTGGGGCATGAGCTGTGTCTGAGGAGGCAATGTTGGACAAACATTACATCTTCTGTCTTTTTAGCAGGAGGCAAAGTAGAATTTTCCACATTCACAGAACTGTGGCTTGGTCTGACCACACACAGCGCTAATGCCAATGGACACTGTGTCCCCTGTGGAGCATCCCAGGCACTCTGAGGCAGGGTATCAGCCAGCTGCACCTCAGGATGTAGACGATTCCCTATCCTCTCCCTGGCAGGTAGGAGGGGACCTAAGAGACAGGGGGGAATAGAGGCAGGTCCCTGCTTGAGGTGGCAGGCAAATCCCCTTCCTCTCCTTCCCAGGTGCCCCTATGGAACAGTTATGAGGCTCTGCAAACCAGGGCCCAGGAAAATGATAAGGTACATGAAGGAAAATCTTGGGCATTACCTACGGTTAGTCAGCGCGGTTTAAGGGATGCGATGGGAAGAGATGATGGCTCCATTTCTGAAAGAGACAACAGTGCCATAGCAGAGCCATACCTGCCCCTCAGCCTGTTCCTCCAACACAAGAATAAAACTCCATGTCAGTGTTTAGAGCAGAGAACACATGGGGTATGGGTAATCCAGCATGTTTGGACTGCAGTTCTCCACAGGCTGTCTCCTTGGCCTTCACTTCAATGGGAAACTCCTTTTCCATTTCCCCCCAGCACAACATCTCCTGCATTGGTCAGATTTTCCTTGGATGAACCTGGTGAAGATAAAGACTGGCCACACCTTATACTGCTGCTCAGACAGCTGGATGATGACATCTCCATCCTTGAAGTCATTCAACACTCAGTTGGCCACGGCTGATGCCGGCCATATTCAGCTGTTGGAGGTCATCAGGGCAGTCTGGGATGGGGCTGAGTTCTTAAACTTATCCATCCATCCATCCATGGCTTCATGCAGACCTGCCACAGAGCACTATAGTCACTTTAAAGGTAATTGCAGGATGTAGGTCTAGGTGTGCCAGAACAGGCTGACAGACTGGGAAAAGCCTGAGCCTAGTCCATCACCTATTTCAAGGCCTTTCTTTGTAACCAGGGGTGAGTTGAGGAGGAGAAGAAAACAAGAAGAGCCGAGGATGGAAGTTTTTATAATCCATCAGATTTCACCCAAGAGGAAACTAAATTCTTCCAATCTCACCCTAGGCAGGCAAGTTTGGTTTTACTAATACATCAAAATTTCCACTTTTTGCTTTGTTACAGATTCCCACCAAAACATAAAGACATAAATCACAGAGCAGTAGGATGATTGATTTCCCTTAATGAAGGGAGACAGGAGGAGGAGAAGGTAAATCATACAGATAGGCTTGATTTGCAGCTACAAAAGTGATGTCCCAGCCTGCATACACAGGCAAAATGTACAACTTCCAGTTCCCTCTGCACCACTGCAGCTCAGTCCTGTTATTTACTGCACTCCTATAATCACTGCTGCTCAAACATCCTGCTGATACACCACAATTACTGCCAGTTCTTTTGCTCAGAGGAAACCTTTCTGTTCTGTGGAGGAGGGAAAAATCTCTAATGTCATTGCGAGTGCTCACCGATGTAGTTCTCTGCTCAGTGTTACAACTTGCATGGTGGACCACACAACCTTGTCCCAAAACTGATGGTGCTGGACTCAGGAATGAGGTGTTGTGGTCCTGAAGACCTGGTACCAGCAGTACCCATTTATTTGTTTATATGAGCTGAGAAGAGGGTCACCAGAGTTCCCTCCATTGCAGCTGAGGATGTACACCTCTGTCTGCCATCCCAGTTGTCATCTTCTTAAGCCCTTGGGGGCCAACTCTCTGCACCCAAGACCCCTGAGCCCAGCTCTGATACAACCCTTGTGGCTGTGGGGCTGTGGCTTGGGCTGCTGTGGCTATCAGAGTTATCAGGAAGCCTTGGGACATCTGCAGAACAGAGCCAGGAAAGGCCACAAGGGTGATACCACAGGCACACAGGGCAGCTGAGATGGCATCACTACCAGCTCAAGGGTTTGTGAGAAAAGCCCTACTACAGGAAGGTATAAAACATTCAAGAAGCAAAAAAGGAGGTGAAATAAGGAAACTTGGCACCATGGAGGATGTGCCCTGAGGCTACAGAAACCAACTCTTCCCCTGAGGTGGTGGCTGTGCAGCAGCAGAGGGACTGAGTGTTCTGTGGGGTTGGTAGCTCCCTGTGTTCATCTGGGCAGCTCGTGTTCAAGCTTTGTTCTGTACAGGTCTGTGTGTCCTGCTTGCAGCACTTCCTTGCACATGCAAACTCCAGGCGAGGCTCATTTCTCTCTGGAGCTCCTGCGCTAAGCACAACAAACCAGGCACAAACAGGGCTGCTCCCCGGGAGAAGACAGTCACAGCAAAGTTTAGGATCTGAGTCATGCAGTATGAGCCTAGCCACAGCAGCTGGTGAACTGCATGGGTGAAAAGTGCTCCAGAGGAAGCAGAAGAAACATTAACAGTGCCAGGAGAGCACTAAAGTCAGGACTTATTGAGGTTGTTGGCAATGGGCTTTGTGGAAAGTTGAAGCTACCTTGACTACTAAAAATGATGAAGGGAAGACTTGGAGTGAAAATTGCAGGTCTAGAAAAAGGAAAGATGAATTTTAAATAAGAGACTGAAATACTAAAGAATTGAGGCAGAAACACACGTGCCTCTGCAGCAGAGGTCCTCATCCCCACCCGTGAGGGAGCAAGCCCAGGCAGGATGTGAGAGATGGCTTACAAGAACTAATAAAGCAGACACTTGAGATCAGGATCCAGCTTGGCAACCAGCACCTGTGAGTGGCAAGAGACACTAAGTGGCACGGATCTGAAGCTTTGGTTTGCCAGAGGATGACTGAGTCTTTGGAAAGCTGTCCAGGCAGTGGTTTGCAGCCCTCCAAGATTCCAGGGGGGATATTAATGCCTGGGCAAGGGAAGCGAGGGAGGTGGTCTGATCCCAGGCTGGCTCACGTGCAGCCATCAGGTCCTTCTTTCCCCTCTGACCTCTCCTCAGCAAAGCTCTGGACCCCTGCCCCTCCTCATGTCCCTGGCCACTGCTGGCACAGAGCTGCTGCTGAGGAGATGCAGTAGCAGGTTTGACTGCAGTCAGAGCCTGGCACAAGCCAGAGCTGCATGGTGGCTGCTGGGACCATGTGTGGATACTGCTGCAGAGGAGTGTTCGGACTTGCAAGAGCCCTGGGAATGGCTGGGAGTGATCACAACCTGACTGCAGTACTGTCAAAATCATCCCAGTGTCAGCAGCACGGGGGAAGAAGCCGTGGGAGAACAGCAGCTCCCACTGCAGAGGACTGCAGAGGCACTGTTGCTCCCCCTAACACAGTGCAGGTGTTCAGTTTGGAAGAAGAAAAAGCTGCACAAGGACTGGAGGGGGTGGTTTTAATCAAGAAAGCAGGTACTGAATACAAGAGCAGTTCTCATGCAGGAGGCACTGAGACACCAACCTAACGCTGAGGTTCAGAGCTGAACCTGCCGTGATGGATGAATTGGTACCAACTGCTAGAGCAATTACTGAACCCGTAAATCAACAGCACTCAGCTCTAGCTTAAGAGAAAAATCATTCTGGCAGAACAGTTTTACCAGGCACAGATAGCAAGGAGACGTAAAGAGAAAGAATAAGGTCTGTGAAACAATCCAAGCAGCAACAATGTCACTAATTTTTTGCTCCGTAGAAAAGAAGGTTAATGGAGAAAACCAGTATTTCAAAGTTGAGGCAAAGGTCAGAAATTTTGTAGAACATTGGTGGTAGAAACAGAAGAGGGGATTTCAGCAGATCATGGAGCTGAGGACTTAAGGTGAAAACATAGCTGCTGGCAGAAGGGTAAACTTTAGTGCCTTTTAAGAACAACAACCCGAATTAACTAAACCACAAGAGCTGGAAAAGGAACAAACTGTAAAGCCTGACCCAAAAAAAGACCTGATGCCTGTAAGGATGCCCATCTGCTCAAAACCTCCAGCTACTCCTGCCAGACCCATCCATACTTTATGTCTGGCAACCAGCAACTGAAGCACCAGTCACAACAAATTGAATGCAAATAGTCCCCAGTAAGATATGTCCTCAATCTTAGTTCAAGCTTTGGGAAAATGTGCTCATGGGAGCTGCAGTGAGCAGGGGAATCTCTGCTCTGGAGCTGGGGCACATTCTGCTTTCCTTCTGAACTGGGTGTCTGCAGGGCTGTTCCTCTCACATTTTCTCACTCCTCTCTCTGGCTGCAGTTGCACAGCATTTTTCCCCTTCTTAAATTACATTATTCCAGAGGCAATTTTTAAAAAATGTGCCATTTCTGCCTCTGCACGTGGTGTTTGCTTTGCCTCTATCCACCATAATCTCTTTTGAACATGTATATGGACGTGTATCTTGGACGCATAGAAAAGTGTGTTATACCCATCCTGCTGCAGCATGAAAAATCCAGTGAGCCACAGTGTTCTTTTACACAGTGGTGGCTATAGTGGCGTATATTTTAGCAGGTCCACACTTTCCTGTGTCTGGGAACTATCCATAGAAGTAATTTTAATCTGTCTCTTCATGGGAAGGGTTCAGAAGCCCTGAGATAATCCCTGGCTATCTCCATGCTGTCAATAAGCTGCTCACAGCCGCTCTCATCCTGCTAAAGGCTATCCTGTGTTAAGCCTGGCCTTGTACTTTCTGCTTCAATATGACGTGTGAACCACTTCTTGTACTGAAGGGCAGCTCCACCACTGATGAACAAAATTAAATTATAACATTCAGTGTGCATTTATCCTGCTGTGGTTGCTGGAGTGTTTCTAAATGGGCAAATGTCCCTGTGATCATGTCATTTGGCTCTCATAATGCTGCAGGCTGGACAAGGTATAAATATGCAGGAGCTGCTCCATTTCACTCTTGCATGGATACTAAGCAGATGGATGGATGAACGAAACTCTTTCTTGGAGAGGACTGCCCTTGTCAATACAGACTGCACCCTTCTCTCTCAATTCTGCACCCAGCTTGGGGAAAAACAAGGTGAACACCATATTTAAACACTATTGCATTTTACTGAGCAGAGTGATAGGATTAAAAGCTTGGTGCTTTCTTCAAGGGCACATTCTGAGTCCTGCTGGATGATGACTCTGGGGCACAGAAGGACACTCTGTCCCCACTTGCCTCCCTCCCTCTTCTGAAAAAAATGAGTACAGCCAACACATGTGCCCAAGTATTACCACAAACCACACCTGCAAAGGGGTGTTTGGGCTGAGGCTGCACCATCCAATCCCCCAGTTAGGGTCCAGCAGTCTCTTCCACTTAGATGCTGCGGGCATTGCTGGCCAGTCATTTGATGCCTTGAGAAGGCTGACCTAGAACAGAGGCTAGGCAGAGATAAAGAATAAAGCAGGTGTTTATTAAAAGGCCTCAATGGATACACTTTGGGCAGTGCAAGAGCCCAGGCAGGGCTACACCCAAGATGAACCCAAAATGGTCACAAAAATGGATGACTGGTCACGGAGTCTCACACTTTTGTAAGTTCTGGTCCATTAGCATACTGGAGTTAATGGTCCAATTATAGCTTTAGGTTATGAAGTCCCATTTTTGTTTTTCTTTCTTCCTTCCACCATTGTTTGTGCTCTTGGGCCTGAGATTTGGATCAGTTGTCCTTGGCCCCCAGCTAGAGAAGAAATTGTTTTGTCTAGCTACTCTGTGAAGAGAGCTCACCATCCCTTAATATTAAGCTCAGAGGTGCACACTAAAGCAGTACAGAATCTGAAAAATAGAAAAGCTAAAACCTAAGGCATCACATTGACCACCCCTATTCAAGCAGCGGGGCCTCTAAAACCCTGCTGCCCAAAGCAGCCCTTCACAAATGGCAGCAGAGACCAGGACCTGCTGCTCATAGCAGCGCCCTGCTGGCAGGGGACTGGAGGTGGTCTGGGTTGTGTCTTCCCACTGCTGAACTGACTCACACTGACTCTCACAGATGTGTGAGCAGCAGAACCAGCATCCAGTATTTCCCTCTCAATCCCAGCCACCTGGGCTGGGTTCTCTGGTGTCTTGTAAGACAGGACCTCCTTTTTTGCCTCCATGAGAAACCACGCTTCTCCAACTAACTTCACTAAATATGTGCTGACATTTTGGATTATTTGGTTATCTAATATATCTACTTTCCTGACCAGTGGGGGCTGCAACTGAATCCAAAATTACTAGTGGGAGAAGTACAAGAGAGAGAACACAATGGCCTGATCACATAATCTTCATGTCCTGAGAAAATTCAGCCAAGAAACAGTAGATAGTCTGTCTGAGCAGGCAGCCAAAACTAGTCATAGTCCTGGTGTGGATCCACTGGCCTTATCTGCTACACCAATCCTCCTCTCACCTTCCTGTGTTAAAAAGAAGAGATGGGCAAAACCAACACAACACCAAAGGAAATGCATTCTGAGAAGACAGAAATTTGGCCAAGATAGATGGCGATTTTTTTCTAACTACAGATGCCATGATAATGTAGGTCACCACTCAGAGTGATCAGGACAAACATCCTGAGGGAGCTCTGCCAGCAAGAACCAGAGTAGAGTGTGCTCCCACGGCCAGATCAGCTCCAGAATTCA
>NW_005054302.1:4413426-4438302 GCF_000277835.1 Geospiza fortis | reverse complement strand
GGGCAGGTATCCAGCTCAGTTTCAGCTCTAAGCACATGCTCCATGGTCTGGATGTCTTCATCAGCATCCCTCATCCCACAGATCTGACTGAGAAGGACTTACTGAGACGTGTTCACAAAACTGTGAAGCTCAAGCAAAGGAGTGAGCAGGCAATAATTTTTCCACCAAGTGCTTCTTTTAAGGAGGGGGAAATTGATCTTTTTGCAAAGTTCTTACTTCCAAAAAAAAAGGAGACAGATGGGCAATCACCAACCATATGACATTTAACAAGGCCAGGTGCTGAACTCTGCAACTGGGATTGGGCAACTTTGGTTGTGGGTATAGACTGGGGAATGAGAGGCTGCAGAGAAGCACTGTGGAAAAGGACCTGGGGGTCACAGCTGATGACAAATTGAATGCGAGCCAGCAGTGCCCTGGCAGCCAGGAGGGCCAACCCCGTCCTGGGGGCATCAGGCACAGCATGGCCAGCTGGGCAAGGGAGGGGATTGTCCTGCTCTGCTCTGCTCTGGGACAGCCTCACCTCCAGGGCAGGGGGCAGTTCTGGGTGCCACATCACTACTGATTCATCGCTCCTTTGGTTTCTTGCCTTGCCTACATGCAAACATGGTAAGTCCTTGCTCTTAACTCACAGGCACTTCCTTACAGGCACTTACAGACCATTAGAGATCCAGGACTTCCAGCTGTGGAATTCTGAGTTCAACTACACAGATGCTATTCCTCCTATGAGGAAAATGAGAAGTGCACATGGGAGCTGGCTTGTCTGAAACCCACCAGCAAGAATCAAATCACTCTAAGGCAGGTAATTAATTATGGCTCATTCCCAAAGGCAGGGAATCATTATCATATTCTGGAGTTGCAGTTGTCCCTTAATCACCTTTTCTGCTGAAGATGTGGGGAATTTGTGTGCAATAAACACTTTCAGAAACTATTTGTTTCAGTTTAAAGCAATGAATGCTCAAAACACTGGTATTGAGCTGTTTATGAACAGACAAAAAGGCACAAGAGACGTTTCTATAATAAATATTCAGCAGGTGTCTCTGGAATAGAAGTATACATACGCAAAATTGCTCAATTTTATGGTTATATTAGAAGGCACAAGCAAGTGCAAATCCTTTTCTTTATATTGCTTCTGAGTGAATTTCTTTCTTAAAATTCAGTTATTTTGTTTCTTCTCCAGTTTTCAGTCTGGCAGCTCACAGGGGATGCAGGACCATGGCCCATGAGTCCAACAGGTCCAGCTCTGCCAGCGGCACTGGGAACCAGACACCAGTCTCACACCAGCTCCTTCCCGCACCCCCTTCACAGGGGCTGCTCGGCCCTGGGGGGCACGCAGGGGCATATGACACCCCAGAGAAAATCCAGCCTCTGGAGATCAGGCAGAGCCACCAGGGCTAGAACTCCGGTGTGGTTCTGCCTCGATACTTGGTGTGGCTTCAAACCTCAGCATCTGCCATGCCCACATCACACAGATCTCCTCAGAGCTCACCCTTTCTTCCTAAGCATTAATCATGTGGAAACTACTGAAGGGCAAATGAGCTTTTAGTGAGTGGGGAGTGCCATGGCTGTGTAACACTGCAGGCAGCTCCATATGTGGGTCCTTTCCCTCTCCCAGCCTCTTATGCCTCGCTTATGCAGAATAATCACAACAGTTTCTCTTCCTGATGCCTCTATGAAATTAAGCATAGGCAGCTATTCTAAATTCTATTCTGCTGTGAACTGTGGAGGAAGTGGTAAATCCCATACCCACTGTGCGCACAGGAGAGGAGGAGAGTGGCACTGAGCAGGGCACAGTGGCCTGTGCAGCACAGCCCAGCCCTGCTGCAGTTCAGTCTCGTGTGCCTGCCCTGATCACTGCTCAGTCACTGCATCCTCAAATAGTCATGGGTAACCCCAAACCCCAGGAAACAAAATCTCTGGCAGGACCACTTCTTCACCGGGCAGGGGAAACAAACAATGTCACCTGTACTTTCAAGTTCACTGATCCCAAAAATTAACTAAGCCTTTCCTCTACCTATTGCTTGTGTTAACAGAAGGCACTAACTGAACTTGCAGCTTTTTTTCAGAAGTTCAACTATTACTCACTGTAAGTGTTCCTGGAACATGCACTTGCTGTCTTTCCAGAAATCTGCACATCATCTTGCTTGTATGGAGTAATACTACTGCTACAAACTCTGCAGAGCCAGGAAATACCCACTGTGTCCTTCTCCCTCAAACTAAAACTGTTTCATTTCTGTCCCATGTGGGCCCAGTTTTATGATCAGCAAATATGTTTTTCTAGTTCTTAAACCATAGTTTCTGGAACACAGTCAATGTTCAAAGCCCTAATTTGACAGCTATACCCTGCAGTATTGTCTTTTCCAAAGCTGTCAGAAAATGTCTGTAATTTCAAGGAGGGAAGATAACCTCAGTGACACTTGAAATGTGCTGTGCTGCAGACAATGTGTCAGTAGTTTAGAGAAGTAGCTGGTCAGTTTTCTGAGGCTAATGCCAGTAATATGATTCCCAAAAGACCATACATCAGCAAAAGAGAATTCTGTTTTAAAATGCAGACAAAGAGCAAAATTAGAATCACAAAATAATTTACACTGCAGTGCACCTCTGCTGGTCATGTAATCCAGTGTCTACTCAAAGCAAAGACAACTTCAAAATAACATTAGGTGGTTCGGGGCTTTACAAGTGAGTAACTTTGGTCTCTTCTATCCTCTGGCCCTGAAACTGCTGTTCCACATCCTACCAAACACCTCTGCAGGCACAGGAGCACAATTTCTCCCCTCCCCTCCCCTCAATAACCTGAGCGAAGCACGGGCTCAAGCTGCTCTCAGCAGTACTCCCACGGCCCGCTAGACGGCGCCATCCTAAAGGCGTAAAACCCCGCACTGTTGGGATCCAGTCAGCATTTTTCCTGGAGGAAGCCCTGCCTGTGCCCAGGGGATCGGCGCTGTGCTGCCGGAGCAGCGCCCGGGGCCGCAGGAGGAACCCCTCATCCCGGAGATGCCCGAATCCCGAATCCCACCCGTGAGACCCGTCAGTCACAGGCAGCCCAGCAGGAAAGCCCCGGCAGCGCCCCGCTCAGTCCCGAATAGATGAGGCCAGGCACGTGTCCTTCCTTGCAGAATGGCAAGTCACAACAAAAAAAAGGCACACCAGAGTGGCAAGTTACACCAGAGGAGCAAAATTTCCAGGTGTATTTCCTCACCCAGATGTGCCTGCCTGAGCACAACCACTCCCAAAGCTGGCAGAGCACAAACCCCTTGCAGGGTGCAGAGCTCAGCCCTGTATGCAGTTCAGCCCTCGACCCAGGAAATACCCAACATTTCCACCTGCTACTCACCTTCTGGTGTCTTATCCCATCTCCCTTTGGCTGGTGAAATGAGGGGCTCTCCTTCCTCACAAAGCACCAGGCTCCAGGGTAAGGAAAGGGTTTCACATCATCCTGACAGCATCTCAGAGCTGCAAGCACATGAAACTTGGTTATCACTTCATGCCAGCTATTTCCCACTTTGCACCAAATGAGTAAATTGAGAGGTACCACAGCCCTGCCCAAATTAAGGCCCTTGGCTCCCTTCTCCCTGAACCTGACTGTTAGGAGGGGCTGTGCTTTCTGGGATACACCACATCTCCTTTTCAATGGCAAGTGTCTGTGCCATTGCCACAAGGCATCCCTAGGGATGTACTGCCCCAGGAAAGCGTCACTGAGGCAGAGAGCACACCCGAGAAGGAAAACACATGGGTTAGTCACCCAAATTGCTACTCTGATGAGGCACAGGTAATTTCTAGACCCTCAGAAGAGGTGCCAGCATCACTGCCAGTGAAATATGAAGCAGGAATTAGGGAGTCATTTCCAAGAAAATGCTGCAGTTTACTCACTGGATTATCTCTTTTTGCTCATATTTGTCACTCTGAAAAAATAATAAAATAACAGCTTACTGTTCACAGAAAGCTTCATCAAGTTACATTACATTTGTATGCTTTTATGAGATGTGAAGGTCCTGTCTTGCATTTCTACAACTATGCAATTCACAGAAACAACTGTTATGCTCTATACCACAATCCCAGTTGGAGTGACTTACTCCCTTGTCCAAAACTCCAAGGTTTACTTGTTTGTTTTTAATGTGGCACAAGCAAACAGAGATGCAAACAAAATCAATTAGAACATGGGGTTCAATCTCAGCATCAGATCTTCACAGTAGTTTCAAGAGAAAACCCCTTTTAAGTCTCTTCCACTCCGGATTAAAATGTCACCTCGTGTCTAAGGAGGAGCCAGCACAGCCCACAGCTTTTCCTCAGACAAGGCACAGTCACCTAACACGGTTCCTAGACGGGACACCAACAAGGCTGTGTTTCCTTACTTCAGCCAAAATGTTCCTTTTGCTTTCCCATTCCTTCTTTCTAGTTTTCCTTAGTCTAGGAGCAGCCACAACCAAGATACTCCAAGCTTCTTGGTGAACGAACCCTACAAGAAATGGCATAGCAGTACACACAGCTCTCAAGACAGAGGAAGAAGAAAACCTTTTTGATCAGCTGAGGAGCTATCAGTTCACATCCCCTTGGGCAGATGATTCAAAGTGAACTTGGGTCTCACCCAGAAGAGTTCAGAGACTGTAAATAGGAAACCACCGCATCATCAGCCCCAAAACTGCTTTTCGGGGAAACCATTTTGCAATTGGGTCATACTCACTAACAGCCTGGTGATGACCAACACTGTGCTGTTGCAAATGAAGCATTCACCAAAAGCAGTTCACCCAGTGCTACTGACAGGTCCAAACAGAAGATCAGGGCCTGAGGCTTTGTCTAAAATCAAAACTTTCTGTAATTTAATGGAATTCAATTAACAAAGCAAATTAATTAAACTAGTGAAAATGCCTGAGCAGGCTATCTAAATCTGCTGTGCCTTAAGGCTTATTTACAAACAGTTTTGTGCTGCATTGACCATTCCTGTATAGCTTCTTTATATCAGTGTAACTCATCTGTGGAGAGACCTCATTATATCACACCAGGGGATGCCCTGGTTTAGCCAGAGTAATTTCCAAACAGAGTTAGTGAAAACAATACAATCATTGTGCGTGTGAATTCAAACAACTACCCAATTGATTTGAGATAAACTGAGTTTCGATAAAGTTAAGCTGTCCCTATGATATTGTGTTGGTTGTAAACCACTGCATATGCTTTCACCTTCTCCAGAGGAGGAACAAATGGCCTCATTAGTAAGGGAGACTGTAGGACAAGACGTGCTCTAAGCTGCCATGAGCAGGCTCTGAATGCAGCTGCTGTGTTAGCTGAAGATGACTGTCATCAGCACAGCGTGCTCACAGCACAAATGTACTGAGAACACGGCCAGTCCTGCATGGCTCCTGATTTTAAATCATCCTCATACTCAAACCACTTGCAGTTTGTTGCTGAGAGGCATTATCATCAAGCAGCAGCACCTCTTATCTTCCCTCCTCTGGGGCATTGCTCTACCATCACATGCTAATAGCCATAATCCACTTTTCATCCAGCACAACCAGGTAGCAAGATTAATGCAGAATCTTGTCTGCTTTAATGTTCTCATCTTCTCCCAGCATAGCCACAAGCTAAATGTGCCTGAGTGGTTTTGGCACCAGAGCTATGATATTGTCTTCTTAACCATCACATGACTGCAGTTCCCAGGGAGAGACCTGCATACAGTGAAGGGCTGCATATCTGTGTGGTTTCTGAAGAAATTGGGAACTACATAAAAGCAGTGTTGGTGAAACAGTTTGTTGGCTTCTCTTGACTGAACTTGAGTGGCAGAGATCAGGCCTTTGCTCCTGGCTCTGTCATCAGCCCTCCGTAGGGTCCTAACCCTTTCTGTGACTTGGCTGCTCTTCTGCCTCTGTCTCTCCTATATGTGAAAGTCACAAATGTTTTGGGGCAGGAGCCAACACTTCATCCTAAGAGGTTTTCAAGGCTCAACTGAATGAAGCCCTGAGCAGCCTGGTCTGATCTTAGAGCCAGCCTGCTGTGAGCAGGAGCTTGGAGCAGAGACTTCCCAAGCTCCCTCCCAGCATGAGCCATCCTGTGGTGCTGTGATTCACAGCAAATAGCACATAGAATCAGTGTGAGTTTGGGAAAAACAGTATGGAAAATGCTTCAAAGAACAAATATTTTTGGTTGTCACATCATCCCTACTACAAGAGAAAAAAGTATTTTCTGTATTCTTAAATATATGGAATTAATCAAATGAAAAGGGAAAGTCTACCTGAATATTCAACAAAGTATTTATCTCATGGAGTGTTTTGGGAAGCAAAAGTAAATGAAAAATAAATTCTGTTGTCTGGGAATTCAGGGCAAAACTTGCAGCCTTGTATGTAAGAGTTTTAACTTGTCAATACAAAACCAGAAAAATTAAACAACAGCTACTTTGGCTAAGTGTAGATTAGGCCATGGAAGTTTGAAATTAAACCAAGAGAAATGAAACCATTGTGAAGGTCCAAGGTTAGCTCGTGTATACAGCCCCCTTCTTAACACAATCAATTCATTTCCTCTGAAGACTCAGAAGAATAGTATCAGTAACCACAGCAACACTGAAACGCAAGTATCATTTTTAGCTCTGTGATGTAGGCTGCACAAAATAAGAGAACACATTTTGAAAGTTTTCATCACAACCTACTGTATTTTTTCAGGGATTTATATTAATAACAAAACAAGTATCTGGGATTTTTAAAATCATTCTTAAAATTTGCAATGGCAGATGATTGGTTTACATTGATTGTAGCTTGCAGTGATGCAGTCACTGAAGCCTTGGTTTTTCTGCCTCCTGTGGCATTCTTCTCAGCACTGAGGAGATAAATTTGGTCACCTTCCCTCAGGCTTTCTGGACCCAAAGCAGAGTTTGAAACCCCTGTTGCAAACCATGGAAGAGATCTAAATGGTCATTTTGAGCCCAATGGATGTCAAATATCCAAATCAGTGGCTTCCCTCCTGCAGCTGGAAGACAGCCTAGGCTCATGCATGAGAGCTTGTCCTGTGGGCTCTGCAGCATCAGGAAATGTTCACTCAGCCCTCAGCACTGGTGGCCTCTGCACCATGTCCCCATAGTGCTCGGGGCATGGCTGGCCCTGCCCAGGACAGCACCCACCTGAGATGAGCCTTCACAGCAGGATGCTCATCACAGCCACTTCTACACCCCAGGTGCACCAACACATTGGACACACTCTGGGACGTCAACTCTGAGCCTTGAGAGGCATTGTAACCCTTCATTCAGAGGGATACAGGCCACCAGAGAAGGTTGCAGCACAAAGCTCCATCTTGAGAGGAGCTGCAGAGGTGATGGAGTCCTACAGTTCCAGAGGCATCCCTACAGGGCTCTTCTCTGTCATGAGATATGGGATTTATCAATGCACACTTCTTATTGAGACATCTGGAAATGTCAACTTTTAGAATTACTGTATTAACCTTCAGGAGCCTAAATAGAAGCCAAATAATTTATCAGCAGTCCTGGCTAACCAGGGAGGTCCCAGGAGACTGGTGGTGAATGTGACACCCATCAATGTGGAGGATCAAAAGGAGGATCTAGGGAACCACAAGCCTGTCAGCCTGGCCTCAGTGATGTGGAAGGTCATGGAACAGATTGTCCTGAGTGCCATCACACATCACATTCAGGACAACAAGAGGATCAGTACCAGACAGCATGCGTTTGTGAAAGGCAAGTCCTCCTTTACTGAACTTCTACTGCAAAGTGACTTCTACTGCTTAGTGGATAAGGGAAAATCTATGGCTGTTGTCTACCTCGACTTTAGTAAAGCCTTTGAAACTGTTTCCGTCAGCATATTCTCCTGGAGAAGCTGGCTGTTCGTGGCTTAGATGCCTGCACTGTCCACTGGGTAAAAACCTACCTGGATGGACAAATGCAGAGAGTGGTGCTGAATGGAGTTACAAACAGCTAGGGCTGATCACTAGTGGCATTCCCCAGGGATCAGTTTTACAGACATCTCTGTTAAACTTCTTCATTGATGACCGGAATCAAGAGCCCCCTCTGTCAGTTTGCAGATGTCACCACATTTGGCAGGAGTGTTGATTTGCTGGAAGGCAGGAAGGCTCAGCACAGGGAATGAGGTTCAGCAAAGCCAAGTGCTGGGTCCCACACCTCAGTCTCAACAACCCCAGGCAGTGCTGCAGGCTGGGGGCAGTGGCTGGGAAGCTGCCTGGCAGAAAAGGACCTGGGGGTGCTGGTCAACAGCAGCTGAACATGATCCAGAGTGTGCCCAGGTGGCCCAGAAGGCCGATGGCATCCTGGCCTGGATCAGCCAGGCTGTGGCCAGCAGGAGCAGGGCAGTGACCGTCCCCCTGTACCCAGCACTGCTGAGGCCACAGCTCCAATCCTGTGCTCAGTTCTGGGCCCCTCAGTGCAAGAGAGACATTGAGGGGCTGGAGCGTGTCCAGAGAAGGGCAACGGAGCTGGGGAAGGGTCTGGAGCACAAGTGCTCTGAGGAGCAGCTGAGGGAGCTGGGGGGGTTCAGCCTGGAGAAAAGGAGGCTCAGGGGGAACCTCGTCACTCTCTGCAACTGCCTGACAGGAGGGTGCAGCCAGGTGGGAGTTGGCCTCTTCTCCTAGGTAATAAGTGACAAGAGAAGGGAAAACAGTCTCAGGTTGCATCAGGGGAGGTTTTGATTGGATAGTAGGGAAAACTCTTTCATCAAAAGGGTTGTAGAGTTCTGGAATAGGCTGCCCAGGGAAGCAGCGGCATCACCATCCCTGGAGGTATTTAAAAGATACGTAGATGAGGCACTTAGGGACATGCTGGACTTGGCAGTGTTAGTTTTATAGTTGGACTTGATGATCTTAAAGTCTTTTCCAACCTAAATGATTCTATGATTCTGTAGATTCTATGGAAAGATTCTTTTTTTAGCCAAATACATTAGAAGAAAAAAATAGAAACACCAGTCTTCACAGTGCAGAATCACTTTTGCTGAAAGACTTGACAGGAAAAGAAGAAACTGAATGAAATCCTGTGAGGGTCTGACATGCTGCTGCTTTTATGCAACTAAGAGTCATTTGTTTCATTTATCACATGTCACTCTAGAAGGAAATGCTATTACATAAAAGTACAGCTATGAACTTCCTCAAAATACTTGTCTGATACCATCCCACCTCCAGTAAGAGATTTAATAACTCCCACAAAGATTCAAAAGTCTTTGAATACCTCTGGATCCATGTCTTCATTTTTCCCTAGTTTTAAATGAGTTATTAATCCATGAGCAAATGTGTTCTTTGATCCTTGGCAAGTTATTATATTTGAAGAGTCTTTCGTGCTGCTTTGTTGTGTTCCTGAAAGCCTTCTGGAAACCCAAGTATATGAACCAGATTGCCTTAGATACCATGATAATTTTTTAAGGATGGTCTTACCTCAATCTTGAACTGCAGTGGTTTGATGGTGGGTTTTTTTCTTGGTCTTCCTGCTATTGAGTGATCATGCTTTTGTTCAAATCTGTGGTATTGTCAGACAATTCTTATGTCACTTGTGAACACTTTACCCTTTCATTTGTTTCCTTTAAATTCTAATATTTATATTGTTGTTTGTTGCTTTAGGTTTTTTTTAATTGCCCATTGCGGCTTTGACAGTAGGATTTTAGCTCCAGTCCTGTGCGCAGCTTCATTTTGAGTCTGGAGCTTCTGTTCCCCCTGCCTTTTCTCAGACTATCTATCTCCTCTGTGGTGTATATCTATGAAATATATACCAATATATTATCATATATACCAATATATTATTATTGGTATATGTATATATATATATATATGTATCTATAATATGTATACCAATGTATTGTATATATATTATATATATATATATATATATACACACATACAAAAAACAATCAAACTGCACATACTTAATTTACTTTAAGAAGCTCATGTATCTCATTCTTATTGGGTTTTCTGCATTTGTCATCACTGTACTAATTCAATCTATTCTACTATTCAATCCAGGCTAAAGTATAGTCATAAAACTGCATTTTTGGTATTTAGATCTGGAGTTTTTATGCATGGCAACGGCATTTTGAGTCAGTCATTTAAACTAATTACCTGATTAGGCTGTGTGTCTTCTCTAATATACAGATGCACAGTTAGAGCTGGGCAGCAACTCTTTCCTTTTTTTTTAATAATAATAATAATTATTTCCTAATTGCTACAATACCCCAAAAATTATTGTTTTCCTTTCCAGTTCTGAGGTGTCTGCTACGTCAACTTTCAAATGTAAAAGCAAACATACCTGTTCCATAATTTCAGCTTTTAGACTTCTAGTATTTCAGGGAAGCACACACCCCTAGATACAGTTACCTTTGTCTGTATCTGTCTGTGTGTGCGTGAGGTCACATGCGCATACACCTTGTTCTAACAGGAATTTTTTCCTCAGAATAACCTTCACTGTTTCTCTCCTGAACTATCCGCCTCAACACTGCCACTCATCTGAAGATGTTGCTTTTCATGCCTTTCTACCAGAGGACATGTTTTTCAGACATGCTCTTCAGATGCTATAGCTCTTTGCTTTCTCACAGTTGTTTATTTATTTCCCATAAAACTTTTTCCACTTTGAATACCACCTTCCATTTCTAGCATTTCTTAATGAAGAACCCACATTTTTAAAAGCTTCCTGTGTGTGTCAACTCTGCATGATTTCTTCGCCTCATTTCCTAAATCACAACCTGAGAGTGATTTTCAGGAGGCAGACCACTGTGCAGCTACTCCTTAAAAGTTAGGTAGAGATCTACAAGATCTCCCACCGTTGCATCTAGCTGGTATCAAAAACACAGTTATCTACATGCTGGACAACTAAAGCATCTTTCGTCTTAACTTGCCTCTTCCCATCCATGAGGAGAAATTTCCCATGGCACTCCCAAATGGAATATCTCTGGTGCAGTCCTCACAGGGCAGAAGCAGTCTACCAATGGAATAATTTCCCTCCCTGCCAGCTTGCTGCCTTTCTGCCATTAAGGTGTTTTCTCTGCAGCAATCTCTGTAGCTGGCCTAGAGGTAAGATTTCTTTTTATTATTATTTGCATCAAGGTCTTGATGATGAACTTTTTTTTTATTTCCAGCTTTGTTTTCTTTTTTCCCTCTTAGCCTCACTAGTTTGTACTGAACTAAGCCCATTTTCCCAAATGGAAGACTTCTCTCCTCTGATAAACTAGAATGCTCCAGGGGGATAAAAATCTGCAATACAGTGAAAGTCAAACTATATCAATTATGTGTTATCCTACAGAAGACTGTTCACGTACCTGAACAAAGAGAATATGACAAAGCCCTAGAAGTGTTTATCAGATTTGAGAGATTGTGTAATAGCAAGAGGTGGTGAACAGTAGGTAGGTAGCATTTATACATGTCTTGTGAATCATAAGCTTCTTCAAAGTAGGGTTTAACACAGGAAAGTTATACTGAAAGTACAGTCTGCTTGTCTTCAGAAGCAGGGGAAGGGTTTTCTTCAAACAGACAGCTACAGACCCTTTTATTTCATCAAAGAAATGTCAAGGGAAAGAAGGCAAGAAGCACAAATACTGACAAACATTTTGAAAATTAATAGCAAAAACATAATTTGAACCCAACAGGCAGACAGACGCAGTATCTTGTCAAGATACTGTTAGGATGTGCTGAGTTTGGGAAGTTCATTCCCACGACCAAACTCTCTGATAAGAAAAAAGATGATGGAGTGTCTCCGGTGGGTGCAGGCCGGTGGAGCACTTGTCACGCCCACACCATGCTGGGGCTTGTGCTCATGTGTCAGGGCGGGACATGAGACTCAGAAGGAGGCTTTGCTCTCACTTTGGCAGACAGTGTCTGGCTCCTAATCAGCCTGTACAAAGGGGATGCCTACAAACAGCTTAGTCTCTCCTTGTGATACTGGCTCCTTGGTGATTAAAAATAAAAAAAAAAAAAGCTCCAGTATTACAAATACAAAATTATATGGGAACAGCAATAGCACTCCCCTCACTGTAGCCCAAAGCAGGAAGGAAAGTTATTTTATTTTTCTTCAGGAGTTCATGTCTGCAATTCTGGGGAAATGGTGAAGCTCTGGACTGGTTTGATCAAAGCCTTCCTACACTGTCAAACTTGAAAATAATTCATGAAGTGTAAGGGACTGAAACCTGTCATAAAGTATGCTGTAATGGTACACTTTTTAAAAGATGTTGGCTATATTCTTTATAGCAGCACTTGGAAATAGGCATATCCTTTAATTGCTTAGCAGCTGCCAGTTTAATGCTTAAAACATGATTTAATTCACTGAGTCAATGAATCAATTCCTTGTGCTTCCGTGTGCTTCCAAGGGATATGCTCATTGAAATGCCTGGCAGAACATTTCTGTGACCTCTTCATGCACATCGCGATGAAAATTCCACAAGCAAGCTGAAACTTTAGGTTCGGTTAAGTGGTGCACTCTGAGTAAGAGCAGACAAATCCACTAAATCATCCCTGAATCTCTTAATATTAATGTCTCTTCCACCAAATCTCAATTGCATGCTCTGATCTCAATGTGAAACATTGGGATCAATGTCCACATTTTAAAATTAATGTGGGATTAATGTCCACATTTTAAAAAGCAGATGCTGATTCTCGTGACCTTGGTATCTCAGGATCATCTTGAGAAATTTGACATGAAGCTGGATAGAAGATCTGATTTGCAGATGGCACAGAGCCTCCGACTCCAAAAAGCAGACAAATTCTTCTTGACTTTTCTGATCCAAGTCTAATCCTTGAGTAGTTGTTTCTGATTGATTGCTCTGCATTGTCACTTTTATTGCTGGATGGGTTACAGGCAGTGGGAAAACGAAAGCTCAAGAGAAGAGAGCAGCCTGCTTTTACCTACGAGCCCATAAAGTCTCTCAAAATCTTCCAAATCACATCAACCCTTTCAATTTCTGCTCACTCAGGAGACACCAGAGTCTCTTCACACCTTAGGGCAAGGACACTGCCACATCTCCAAGGTGTTCTGTGCCAAATAGACCCATCAGCCATGACCTCAGGTATGCAAGGGAATGTCATCTAATGGGGGTGCTCAGCTCTCAGTGTTGTAGAAGTAGTGCCTGTCTACGGGCTTTGAGACAGGCAACTCTCTGAGGATGACCCATCATCAAAAGAGAATAAAGATCTCCCACAAAAACTGACACTGGCATTGAAAAGGTGACATTCCCGTCAGCTACTAGCAGCAACAAGGAGAGAAAAAGATGTGTTTAAAAGAATCAGTGTCTGATGGAGCTCTCAGACTTACACATCAAGATATGAAGGCTAAATTATAGGCTATACGTCTTTCTGTGTAAGATACTTTTTGGAGTCATAGGTGGTGAGTTTGTTCCTGTGCTGGTTTCAGCTGGGGTAAAGTTAATTTACTTGACAGTGGATCTGTTTTGGATTTGTGCTGAACAGAGTGCTGATAATGTCAAGATAATTTTATTATTGCTGAGCAGGGCTTACAGGGCCTTTTCTGCATTTGTACTGCCATGCTGACGAGGGAGCTGGAGGTACTTGTGAGGTTGGGAGGAGACACAGCCAGGACAGGTGACCCCAGCTGACCAAAGGGACATTCCAGACCATCTGACATCATGCTCTGTGTATCAAATGGGGGCAAGAAGGAGGAAGGGATGTTTGCAGTGATGGCTTTTGTCTTCCCAAGTCACTGCTACACGTGATGGGTCCCTGCTCTCCCAAGGATGCCTGAGCACCTGCCTGCCCACGGGAAGCAGTGAATTAATCCCTTGTTTTGCTTTGCTTTTGTGTGTGGCTTTTGCTTTCTCTTTTAAACTGTCTTAACCTCAACCCACAAGTTTTTTATCTTTTACCTTTCCAATTTTCACCTCAATCTCACCAGTAGGGGCGTGAGTGAGAAGCTGCATGTGACTTGGCTGCTGGCTGGGGTACACCTAATACTTTCTCATCTCATTAAAGGAAATCTTAAGTCTTGAATATGAGATTGTAGCATAAACAGCCTTTATCATCTTAATATCACAACTCTATTCTCTGATCTTGATAAGACACAGTTTGTAAATACAAGCCCCCCGCTTCTTTTGTTTTGAGATAATCAGATTTCTCAGTGAGGCATTTGGAAAACTGAATTACTTTTGTTGTTGATCATAACTGCAAATTTATGCTGTTCAAATTCAGTAGAACTGGAATGAGAGGAGGAAGTGTGCAAAAATTTTGCAAACGTACCTATCAAAAAGGAGATAATTTTCTGCCATAGGTTGAATTTTACATATTCATTGAAAAGGAGCAAAGAAATAATTCTGTAATAAAAGACTTTCTGGCACAAGATAAAGAGGACAAATACAAAAACAAACCTTGAAATTCCAAGTCTATATATATTTAAATTCTGACTGGTGTTGCTTGTCAGAGCCAAACTTAATATTCAAGGTCAAAAGAAAACTTGTACAGAAAATACTTTCTAAGCCAAAATAGCTCATTAATCTGATTGATTGAAAAAATACCTTGGGAAGCGAGAAGTGTGCCTTTTGCTCCTAAACTTAAGATCAGTACATTTAGCAGTCAGTGTTTCTGGAGTTTTAGTTTGACTGAATGAGAAGAATTGATTTTTCAGAGGTTGAGAGCTGGCACATTTATCAAATCCAGCAATTTTTGTCAAGGTGTCAAGGTGTTTACTTAGGAAATAAGATGTCTTAAGTGATTTGTCAGCTTTGAAGGGTACTGGCCAAGATCTGCATTTTAAAATTTGATCATTTCAATGACTCCTAAAATGCTTTGTACCCATAATGAAACTTATTGCACAGTTGGTAGCAATCACCCATTTTTCGGTATTTCTGTTATGTTTTCCTATTTAAAACAGTAACCCTGGATTTGTAAAAGGCAACTCAAGGTGGAAAATCAAAGTTCTTGGTGCTATCATAAAAAAGCCATAGGGTCATATGATTGAAAATCAAGGTCCTTTTAGAAGATTCAAACCTCACTTTAAAATCAAAGCTGATGACCAAAATACAGTCCATTACATATGATTCATTGAAATGGAAAATAAGTGTTAAAATCACACTTAGAGAAAAGCTAATATCAGGTAGAAGAAAGAATTGTAAGGTTTCTGTCTTCTGGCAAATTTTTCACTGTTAAACAGTCTTCAGAGGTGCCAAAGTCCAAACCAAACTCTCCACTAGCATCTTTAGCACTAAGATCTTTTTATTTAAAGTCCTGGAATGCAAGAGACAGGTACAAGTAATGAAGCACCATTAAGGCAACTGCAGAAATTAGTGTCAGTGATTGATAATATTATGTACAGTGGTACTTGTCAGTCTCAAATTCTGGTCTAGATGAAATGAGTAATATAATAGGCTGAGTAACCTGCTATACCATGCAGAAATTAGTAACCAAACCAGCATTAGTTACTCAGTGCACAGATAGAAAGACATAGAACTTGAAATGGTCTTTCCAGGTCTCTCCATTCATTAAGACAATTTTAAATGTCAAGCTTACTACTCAAGCCTCAATTTTATTGACAAAAGACCTTTACTTAAAATCATAGCAGACACAGCAATTTTCTAAGTACAGAGCAAAAGGTTCCAGAGTAATACTCCTACGGATTTTGGACTTTGGAGGTATTGATGTCACATAACTTCAACTGTCTAAAAGTGAGGTACCCAGCCTCAGGTAGAGATTAAGTTCTCTCTCTAGCCAAGGAGGAAGTGAATCACCCTTTGAATGTCTTCCTCTGCCTCTCTGGCCATAGATGGAGGCTATTCAAATACTTAGCCTGGGCCTTACTTTTGGATGACTGGAGTTATTCTGCTATGGCTTCAGGGCCTCACTGGTACAGACCCCACACAGAGGGTCTTTGCAGTGTGAAGAAAATGTTCCAGGTGATGTGGTGTCCTTGTGACATTGATTTCTCAAGCATTTTAGCTGTATATGAAGGCTGTCTGTCACTAATCAGTCAGCATTTTGGGGTACCTCATCTCCCATATTTGGGACTTCACATTATACCATGTTGCCAACCCTGACTTTTCAGCTGTTAGCAGTATATGTGCAAAAAACAGACGGAAATAACAGTGTAATAGAAAAACTGGGTTTAGAATAACTCTTTGTTGGAAGAAACCAAGTTTCAGACTTAATAATGTAGAGGGTAATCAACCTAGCAAGATAGATGAGATATATAGTCAGTGAAATCATGTTGCTCAAAACAGTGCTTTGATAACTTCTACTTTTTAAATACTGTCACAAACAAATCAATGGATGTTAGTCAATTTATCGTTCTCTGTGGTTAGAGATTACTGCCTGGGAAATTACTGCAATATCTTAGCATGATTACACAGTATTAAATAATTATTCAATATGAATGAAGGCTCTTTACCACTGCCAGCAACCCTGAACATTGTTTTGCCTAAGTAAAGAATAAAAGTTCTGGTCTATATTTAGTTATTTTTGCCTCATTGTTTCAAAGGTAAAGATCTTGTACTCTACAGACAGAACTGTGTTTAGTGAAAGTGCCTTCTGGGTTTATGAGATGACATCCCTGTCTCAAGGTATGGTTAGTGAAGGAGATAAGGGTAGCTAGCCCAGAGTTGCCAGCAGCTGCAGAGTGTCCTTGTACTCTTAGGAATTTACTTAGGGAAGTCTATCTGTGAATTAGGCACCTAGGGCCCACTGTGGTCAGTGGAGATTCAGAGCTCAGTTCAGATTAGGTGTTCAGTGCCACTTGTGATCCCCAGCTGCAGCTACATGAGACATTAATCTCCTATGGGTGCCTATGCCATATGTACCAGCCCACATGGATGTCTTGGATACTCAAACAAATCTCAACAGCATAGGCACCTATATGCCAACAACTGGATTGAATCCTGAGGAAGTACAGCCAGGAGACCTCAGAGAACATTTCAGCTCGCCCTAGTATATTTGCCTATACTAAGTTCTGCATACACAAGGATTTAGTTCTCTTTGGGATGCCATGGGACACCCAAGCTGTGGCTGGCAGACACCGCTCATAACCTACAAAGGACCATGGCCTGCTGGAGGCAAGGCAACTGAAATGACACTGTGTGCTGGTACCCAACCAGGCGTGCAGGTCTCTAGTGGCTGGCCCCGGAGCAGCTCCCTCCACCCCAGGGACATCTCAGCTGGGATGCCATGACCTGTGATGGGCTCCTTGGCACTACAGCTCTCAGTCCCCTACACTGAGATTCTGTAGTCTCAAACTGAGTCCTACCCTGAATGTTGGGACAATTGTGTCTTTTCACACTGCAACATGTCTTGACTTTAAGTCTCTTGCCAAAGAAGCTGGGGTGGCCTCTAGAGACTTAATTATCAGGGCTTTAGCAATACTCATGAGTCCAAAAGGCCTGGAGAAATTCTCTTTTCCACTTTTTTCACAGATACAGGGAACTCTCAAAGTACATAGTGCCTGCAGCTCTCAAGCAGGAGACTTAGGCAAACTTCCCCTCATGTCAGCTTTTCTCCCCTGACCACTCTCCTTTCCCATAGCATATTAACCAGGTGAGTCTTCAATACCCCAACCCAGTTTGACCTGGAAGGCACCTGCCTCTTACTCCACGTGCTGCAAAACTGAGTTGCCAAGGAGAAACAGCAAAATAGAGGGAGAGAAAGGGGAGCCATGTTGAGGAGTTGTTCGAGAGATTGATGACTTCACTAAATTCATTCTTGCTGTAATCCCACAACCTGTAATAAACTGCAGAGACAAACTTACTCCAAAGCCCTTGGGCTCTCATAAATTGTCTTCTACAGGTCCAATCCAAAGGCTAAGGAAAAGAATTAATCTCCTCTCCATGACTTTAATGATCTTCAAATGACCTTGGCATAATTTCTTCTGCTTCTATCTTTTCTTCTCTATTTTCCTTCTGCTGCAAAATTTTACAGGCTCAAATATGCTGTGAATTATGACAACCAGCTACAGAAATCTAATTCTTCAAGTGTCTCTATTATGTTTTGCCAGATAATCTGTCTGTGCAAACCAGCCTCAAAACAGGAATTCTGAAACAGGACTCTTGCTGAAAATAAGCTGAGAGGAAACAAAAAGGAACTACCTCTTGAAATGTAGGTCTGCTAGGGAATTTTAAAAAGATGTGGCCATTATCTTGGTTAGTCTGTTCCATCTGTGACACTCTCCTATAAATAATACTCTCTGGGTATGCATGTCTTCATAAATCTGGTGCAAGCTGACAATGTCAAGTTTTAGCTACAAATGTTAAAATTCTTTATTCATCTATTGAACCAGCCCCAAGGGCCACTTTCTCTTATTATTTCAAACTTAGGGGGTCTGGACCAGCCTCATACCTGAGTAAAAAGCTAAGTCACTTCCCATGTTCCTCCTGCCTTGGGGGACGTCATAGTTGATGCATCCAGAATGCATCCAGCTGATTTGTATTATCCAGGCAACCAAGAGGTGTGGTAATGGCTTTGACCTAGTACAGCTAGGAACTTTGCTGTGAATTAACCAAACCAAGATGAGAAGTGCTGCCTTTTTCCCCAATCTCCTGTACTGAAAAACAAGAGAAAAAAATATTTCTGTTCTTCCTTAGCATAATATTTATACTTCCATAATTCCCATTTACAGATGCTACATACAGGCAGAAAGACAAAGGACAGCTCAGGAAAGGGTAAAGCTAGAGAGAAGCATGGGATATAGAAAAGTTAAATTCTTTCAGAGACATAAATCACCTCATGGGTGAATACACTGAAGATAAGCCAGCAGGAAACCTGGGGAAGATATTCACAACTAGCTCAGAGCAGGTGAGGTCTCAGCTGAGGCCTGTTCATCCACATCATCCATAAAAACTTACTGGATAAACATGTTTCAGGGATGGCATAGTTCCAGTTTATTTTCCCTTAGGTAAAAGGACAAGTAGGTGACCTGTAAGGAGCCATCCAGTTTTTTCCAGCTGTAATTCTCAGTCACATAGGAAACTGGCACAAGAAAAGGGGCCAGGGTGTCCAATATCACACCTGCGTTCCCATATGGTAATTAGGAGTATAGCATGTCCCACAGCATCCCCAGCTTTGACACTGCTAGAAAAGCATCTGTTTAAAAGGGTACTGATTCTGATTCTATTTAAAACAAACAGCACCTGGTTTCCTATGCTTTTCCATTTAATC
Organism: Geospiza fortis; assembly: GCF_000277835.1. Lineage (NCBI taxonomy): Eukaryota > Metazoa > Chordata > Aves > Passeriformes > Thraupidae > Geospiza > Geospiza fortis. The sequence continues at coordinate 4,419,246 of NW_005054302.1, read as the reverse complement.
TAACAAGTAATTGGTAAAGTGGCTTCTTCAATACAGTGTGAAAGATTTCTCTGGCTGAAAGCTGTTAAATACTGCAGTTGATTTACAATGAAAGGCTACAGTAGAAAGCAAGCTCTGTTGCACTGATTTCTAAGCACATAGTAAAACTTGTGTCCTATGACCAGGCTGAGAGTTTGCAGCCTTGAGAACTAAGGTTCACTGCAGAAATAACCTGCTGGATTTCCTGTTCTGCTATACCCAGGTAAGTATTTAGCAATTGCCCTGAGTTCAACAGAGGTTGAAGTTAACCTAAATAATCCATGATAGTGCATTTTCTGTAATGGATGGAAGTCCACTAATTTCCTTGTTTTTGAAGGACCATGGGATCAAGCCTTTGTGCTCTTTCAGAATCAGGAACTGGCCAGGAGAGTTAAACTCAGATTTCATGCTCAGGATGTTGCACACAGTATGTGTACAGCACCCCAGAAACCTGGAATACAAATCTTGTTTTCCTAACAGTGAAAAACTGACCTTTTACTGCCTCCTGTATGAAAAAATAATGAATAATTTATTAAATTGTTGTTATTAGGGTTATAAAACAGGTAACAGTAAATGACTGAGAATTGCTTTTTTTCAGTTTTGCATCCTATTTCATTCCAGCTATGCAGCATGTGCCCTTGCATACCAGCTGAATGAGGAACTGAATTAAGGGATACTATACCCCCTGGAGGGATCAGAATAGTGTTTTGTACTTAATGACCTTCCTTTACTTTGAGTCCTCAGATTTTCCTGGTTGGCTTGGCAAGTGAACAGAGCAGTGAGTGTTTCTTTGCTTCATCTCAACAAAAAACCTAGGTGGATTCACTGGAAGGCTTCAATGAAGGAGTTGAGGACTTTTTATCCTCCAAGATAGCCCATTTATCTCAGTCCTCTCAGGCTGAAGTAATTATGAGGTTTCTGATCCCAGTTCCACTATTAATGGGAATTTATCCGCACCCCCAAAGCTGCCAGCTTCAGTCAGCAGGCTGGGACAAAGGGCAAATGGGCAGCACAAGCCAAGCATCACTGTTACCCTGTTACCAGTACCTGAGAGAGCTGCCTAAAGCTAGCCCATATTTAGCCCTGTATGGCCCTTACACCTGAGGCTGCTTGATAGGCAGTTTTTCAGACAAACCAAAACCATGACAGCCCCTCAAGAAGGAACTCTGTGAAATAAAACTTACGTACTATGCATAATCTTTTGGACTACAAATTTATACTATTTAGGCTTTGTAAGTAAACAGAGAATGTCAGCCACTAAATTATGATTCTGCATCAACTCCTGAGCAGACAGTGCTTTAGGGATTGCCACTCAGTAGGTAACACAGTATTGTTCACTAAGTTTGGTGGGAAATGACACTACATTTTTTCATTTGCTTACAGCACAAGTACATGGTGAACACTGCAATTGCCATTTCTCACTAATTATGTGGAAATACCCACTGAGGGAAAAAGAAACCCTCGCAATATCTTTTTAGCTTACAGGATAAGCACATTAAAGGCAAATGTACATTTCCATAAATAGATTGAATATTTTCTCCATCCGTATAAAAGCAGAACTATTACCAGAACATTTTTTTTGCCCTCAATTTCTCTGAAGAAGGAAAAGGAAGGTTACATTCAGGGCAAGGTACTGAGTCAGGGCACAGAGCATGGGGAATCATGCCCAAGGCATTGCCACTGAGGCAAAGCTGCTGGTCGATAAGGTTGATTGAAGAGGACAACCAGCAAGAGCATGCTCAGGTGCTTTGGTTCCTACAATATGGGGTATGTGGGTGAAGGCTGTTATGTCTTTGTGTCCAGGAGATTACACCAGAGATGTCAGTAGTCCTGCTTCACAAAGAAGACTGATAATAATATTAATTAGCATTTTAGCTATGTTATTAACTTTTTCCTGTAATTTCAAGGACAAAATGTTCAGATTCCCTCTCTTGTCTATTGTTTCTACAAATTAGTTCTGAGTATCACTGCAAGTAATGACCACAGGAGCATTCAGAGCTGTTAAATGCAAGGAGGGTTCAGCCCTGCTGCTGGAACTGACCCACCAGGAGAGGAGTTCAGCTAATGGGAAGTTATGTTTCATAACAGGGGCAAAAATTATTTGTATTCTGTTTTTAGGGCTCACCCATTTTACATTTCTTTTTTACAATCCTCTTAAACAAAAAAAACCTAAATGCATAATGAATGATAGTCTTATTTTTAAAAATTTTATGTACTAATTTTTGGCATATTTAAAGGATATATTTTGCAGAAGATGTGTGATGAGCACTGTTTTTATGCACTAATAGTTAGTGGAAAAGAAACATCTTGACATCTCTGGCTCCAACCACCAGTGTCCCCTTCAAAGCACAGCATTCTCCTAAATTATTTTTGAGTTTATCCTCGTGGTCTTTCAGGTCTAGATAGCAGGATGAAGTATAAAAAAGTATAAAATGGACTCAGAGCAAGCCCACACAGGACACCAACTAACAGCGATTCTAACCCTGACATATCCAGGCCAAAATGTCTGCAACAGGCTGACAGCAGCCATCACCAAAGACACAAGGAAAACCATATTTTTCTATGCATTTTAATTGCTCTCAGGAAAGAAAATCCCAGTCCTGAACCATTTTTAAAGTAAGGTAAGCACTTGCCATAGGCAATCCCACTAGTGAGTCAGGAAGGCAGAGGTCTCACAAATACCATGATGCTGCTCCTTAATGCCCTTTTTCTTTGCACAGAACTACAAAACTGCTCCTTGAGTCTCTCATTCTCAGCCCTGCTCCTCTGACCCTGTTAAAATACATTTTCCTGCATTTTTTTGCCTTTTCCCTCTGCCATTTGAATTTGCCTAAGGTCTGGGAGTGGGGTGTCCATTCTCAGCTATGGCTGAATTCTATGGTTTCAGCTGCCAGGCTGTTATCTGAACTCCTGCCCATTTCCAGCTCAAAGCTTGGTGCCAGCAGTCAGATGAGGACCTTGGCCTTTAGGGCAAATTAATCCCATTTCTAACTCTTACTGAGCAGGAATAAAATAGAGACACCAGCAGGCAGTGGGAAGGGAGGGCCAGAAGAAAAAAGTGTTTTAAAGAAAAAAGCAGCAAGTTGAGTGGGGAAGAGGGAAGGGGAGGGGGGATGTAGGAATCTAAGTCTAACTTTTCAAAAACTGATGTTAGTAATTTTGTGAACATCTTTCCAATCCTTAACTCTACCCTGCCTCCCTCGGGCTGCTGCCCTTCAAAATAATGACTTTACAAGGGCTACAAGCAGCTAGTCCCTGCTAAATATGAGGGATGGACCACCTGCTGCTCAGAGACCAAAGAATCTGATGGGCAGTGTCCACAAGGAATGCAGAGAGCTGCAGCTCAGAGCCGTGATATCTTGTAGGACAGGAGAGATAAGGACTTCAGATCCCTGCTCCTCCAGCCCATGCTTCATCCTGGGACAAGGTGCTCCAAAGATCTGATTAGTGGCATCTTGTTCTGGCTCCTGCAATTCTCTGCTGGCACATCTGACCTTTAATTTGGAAAGGTAACATTCAGCCTGGCCTTCTACCTTGGAAAGGATGCTGACACATGCTACATATTTTCACTGGGAAGACAGAGTGATTCCTGGTCTCATTAGTACAGAAGATAGCTGAGGTGACCCATGGGAACAGCTAGATGGATATTTTGGGAATGGTGATTCCTAATTAAAAGCTCATCTTGAAAGGGGTTTCCATATTTGTGAGTCTGCAGTTAGTTTGGTATTTATTTAGCTGCAAGTATATGTGAGCTCCTGACATTAAACAAGCTCCAGCACACTCGGGGCTTTAAATACACCTCCCCAGAGTATGGCACTGCCTTTAACCTTGAGGAAGCTGGAGTATGCCTGGCTATGGGACAAGTCCAGAATGCTCCCCAGAAGAGAACATCATTTTCCATCACACACCGCCCCAGAACAGCAGAAGTAGGTGCCCAGGAGGCTCATGCTAGGGGTGCAAGGGGCTTTCAGGGGATGTTGTTGTCCATGGACCAGGCACTGTACTGGGAGGGCAGACAATACAGGATAGAGCACAGTCATAAAGCAAACACACTGACACTTAGCACAATCAAGTGTTGCTGTCTGTAAGCTTCCTGAGACCCATGTAAGAGGTCTGGTGTATGGGACATCACAGCTGGGGCTGTGCTCTGGGATCAGGGGCAGCCTTCAGGACAGCAGGGATGAAGCAGCATATTGTATTCTTCTAGTCAGGCTCTGTGTGAAAAGTACTGCAGGAGAGACCAAAAGGACTCCTTGGATGCAGAAAGAGCTGCTTTTTTGGGATGGTAGCATGTAGCACACTGCCTAATTTTTAAGAGGGCCTTCAAAATGCTTTTCTTTATGTCAAAGAGAGTAAAAAAAGAGTCCCAATAGGTGAGAAAAACTCACACCTACAGGAATTGAAGCTTCCACATGCTTTGCAATAGAGTACTATATGCTTTTGATGACAAGGCTATTTTTGTCCTATCATTTATTTTAAGGAGGGCTTATATACCATCCACTTACTTCTCCATGCTTTCTGAGTGTTACTTATGCTGAGCATGGAAGAACAGTAAGGTAGAAAAAGAAATGGCTGAGATTATTTAAATACTGAGCTTCACTTAATCAATAGTGCTTAGGCAGTCCTGAGCCAGGTTTTCTGAGGATCTCACAGCCTTTTCTCAATATATGCTCTATCTTAAAGCACTTCTGTAATACTTTCTAAACTCACATGACAGAGAATAATTATAGACAATGAATAAATACAGACAATGAGGCTCATGTGACTATCTGTTACAGCACACCTGTAGAGTTAAATAGAACAGCTCAGGGACTCTCGTCTCACCAACTGACTATCTCACCCCAGCTGGTCTGCAAATAACTGTAATGAGCCTGTGATAACTTTGTTTTAGTTTAATGCAATACCCATTAGCATTTGAAGTGAAAAAGGCTCTTCCCATAGCCACTAGTGCGAATCCTCTGTGATCAGTCATTTTCCCCTTAAATGTTAATATCATTATTCAAAGCTTTCTCTGGACAGAAAAACACATCAACATTTCATAAAGCCTGGCACAAAATCACCAAGCAGAGGGGAAAAATAACCCTCTATCAAAATCTTTCATGGTAAAACCACATTCCTCAAATATGAAGAAAAATATGGCAAGATAGAACAATTTTTTAAGGTATCTGTTAAGTACTGCACTTCTTGAGAATGAAAGGTAAAAACTAGCAAATCAACAGGTAGAGAACATCACATGGTATGGGTTAATAATGCCACCCTCCCTACTACATAGCTATCAGAGCACAGTGAAAACAAAAATTTTAAAACATACCCAATTTGATCACTATTCAATGAATAAATTCAAAGATGAATATGCAGAAAGTATTTAATCTTATTTTTATATGTGTAAGTGTATATATACACATATACATATATATATAGCCTCCTGCAAGCAATAGCTGGAGGCCTTAAAAACACACAAGCACCAGATGGAGTTATCGCAGTTTGCAATAATGGAAATAAGACTTTTAAAAAACCACAAAACTCCAAAAAGGCTCCATTTCCTCGACATCCCCTCAACAGAACAGTGAAGTATGAGTGCTATCAGACCAGCAATGAACAGTGAGAAACTGCACTATGAATCTGCTCCCTCAGTGGAACCAGGTGCCTCCAAAGTAAAGACTTTTTGACAACATCTGCTCCATATAAAATGTTATTTCAAGTGCAAGGGCCAGCACAGAACTGTAAGAGGTTTTATCAACTTTCTAGTGTATATTATGATATCCCAATGTTAGAAAACCAGACATGGGGGACCACAGGGAA
>NW_005054302.1:4398245-4413416 GCF_000277835.1 Geospiza fortis | reverse complement strand
TTTGCCACCAATGTTATTGTTCCCAGATTCATTTTGGTATCTTCATAGGTATTATCTATAAAGCACCAGTAATCACATTTTTCACCTTTTTATAAAAATAAACATTCTGTCAAATACTTAAATAATATGCTCACACAAAATTTCATTTTCAGTGGCTACAGTTATAATTTTACAGTTATAAACTGTACTCCAGAAGTCCACGAATATATTTACAGAGGTTCACTTGAGGGCTTCCTTGAAGGCTTCTGGAGAAAAGCAGTGATATAAGTTTGAACCAGAATAATCAGAATCCATACCAAGACATGCAAATGTGAGGCTGAGTCATTGAAAAACTGGATCCAGTGAGCAACTTGAGAGCTTTGTAGATGAACAAAAAAGAAATAACCTCACATATTTCTGTATGATTTTAGGATAGCTGGAAAAGTAGAGACTAAAATACGAAAATAGTTAGGAGTGATCCTGAAGACAACAGACTCCCTTTCAGACTCCTTGGAAGACTCATGGATGGTTCAGGAGTGGGAGGAGAGACACATGTTAGCCTTCTTTCAAATACATAACTCTCACTCAGGCAAACAATAAATCACACTAGAGAAGGAAACATTTGTCTACTCTCAAATAAAAAGCGTTAATCCCAAGGTAAGATCCCATTTCAAATTTAATTAATCCTCAAAATAAGAACTGATATGGGAAGAGTTGTTGAGACATCTAAGGCAAGGACCTGGCATTTTCCTAAGACAGAAGGTTGTCACCTGTGCAAAAATGGCAGATGGATCCTACTGATTAATTACAATGCAAATATACATGCAGTAATATAGAAAGATTTTCATACAGAAAATGAGGCAAGAACAGCAAGTTTTGTTCAGGCTTGCTGCAAGCTCTTCTCGGATAACAGGATACAAATTTAACTTTATGCAAACCATTATTGGAGTATCATCCTCCTGCAACTGTAGCCTTCAGCAACACATTTGGAGAAGTCTATAAGGAGACTTCCTTCATCCAGCAAGATGCCTAGAGCCAGTCCTAATACATATTATGCTAATTTTTTGGCAAGGCACCTATAAACTGTTATAAAGATGGCTAAGCTGAGCCTGGGCTACAAGCCTCTACTCTTTGGTTAGCAATGCCTCTTGCAGGACGAGGTAAGGCTAAACTCAAGGCCTGGCTGATGTCAGGCAACTATCTCTTACCTTAAAGTCTTGCTGCTACCTACTAAAAAGCAGCAAATATGAGACCAAATGATTCCCTTTTGAGTAAAACCTGGATGAGGTGAAGACCTTGTGATTTCCTTATAGTACTTGGTTCCCTCTCACATGACGAGTTTGTTCCAGGAACACACAGCTCTATCTCTAACAGGTTATGGCTCTAAGAAGCAGCTGGGGATTTGTGTTCTCCATGGTAGGGAGTAGTTCTCCTGCTCAATAAACAGGCACGTTTGGTTGCCAATCAAAAGCCACCCAAGGATTCAAAGTGAACATAAATCTCATGCAGGACACCTAGGCAGCAGCTCCCTGAGCACACCCCTGAAGCAGGACTGTTAACTGTGGCAAAACCCACCAACCAACATGAGCTAAAATCCAAGTTTTTTAATGTCACCATCAAGCAACTCCTCTCAACCTCAACAAGAGAATCAACCTCCAGCATCACATAACATAAAATGGAACACCATTTTTCCCATCTATCCCAGGAACAGAGCAGCTCTGTGCTCATCTCCTCAAAAATTATCAAGGCAGATTTACCTCCAGTAAGACAAATCCATTGAGGATATTGCAACAGAGGCCTGTCCCAAACTGGGCAGCCCTTCTTTCAAATCAGAAATACAAGTGCTCAGGTGCCAAGGCAGATACACAGCCCAGACCCTTCCTGCCTCCCCAGCTCCTGCTGCTTTATTAATTGTACTAATGGTGTTTCATTATCACCCTGTGTCTCTCACTAGGACGAAGTCTGGCTATTTCCGGTATGTGATGGAACCTTCCCATGAGCTGCTGAGCTCTTTCATGTATGATCAATAAACAATTGTTGAACTCCATAACCCTTTGAAGTTGAGGACATGCCGGATAGCCAGGCTGTGTTGTGCAATACATCTAAGGTGTGTTGCTCTTGGGGCCATTGGCACAGTGAGCAGCATGGACTCGTAGCTCTTCCCAGAATAGAACTCCTCAGAAGTGTTCCTTTTCATTTGAAGAGTTGCCACAAGCTGTGAGGCAGACGAACCTTCCCCCTGCTGTGCATGTTTATGTATAAATGTAAATCTTTCTTACCTTTCATCTGTGAAAACTGAAACTTTAGCAAATGTTCTCATTTACTGAAAACCCACATGCTGGGGGTTTTCAGAGAAGCAGCCTTCCACCTAGCATTATGTACATTCCTCTAGACCTGTGCTAAATCAATCCTGTGTTTTAACAAACAATTGCAGTATTATTTTTACATGAACCATGAAGGCAATCACAATATATTGTAGCTTATGTATTCTATACACAGTGAAATGCAGGAATACTTTTGGTAACTTGAAGACATTTGAAAGATTAATCATCCCTTTTTAGGGCAGGCCTAGCATGGGGCAAGGATATTTGGGTTAGGAAAGGATTTCTGAGCGGTTTTTTCACCTCTGCCTAAGATGCCACCCTTTCAAATCATGTTTTGCATAAGTAATTTTGACAAATTGCCCGCAGAGCAATCAAGCCAGCCAGCCAATTCTGCAGTAGAACATACTGAAACATCAAATTGGAAATGATTATGCCTCTCTAAGGTGTTCAGCTTTTCACACCATTATTTTTAAATAGATGGCGAGATTTCACCCCCCAACAGTGTGCCTAAACAATAACAAATCTTCTGCTAACACAGAATCAACCCTACTAAGTGTCACTCTGCCTTAAGTTCAATAGCCTGCAGTGCTCAGACAAATTCAGACCAGCTACAGATGGGACAAACATCAAGTAAAAGCAATAGTGGTAACTAAAATTACCCTAAAATTTGGCAAGAAAACAACAAAGAACCAGGGTTAGGGCCTTTTCCACATCCTACCTCTCAAATGCTAGGTGGTGAGCTATAGTTTCAGTTTGTTTCTCATGGTGCTTCTAAAGAGATGTCCTTTAACACAGGTGACCTACAGCACAGTTAACTTTAAATTCTGAGGAGTACTGGTAACATGCTTGGTAGGTAATCACTATTATATATTACTTGGAAGTAATCAAAATCAGGGAGATTGACTATAAAATTGCTCAATATTGATCCAAAGCTGTAGAGTTTACAGTATGCAAGCTTGTGTTTGTGAAGTCTATGCTACAAGACCCAAAGAGACTTCCCTCATCCCACGGTCCTCTGGCGAAGAAACAAATTGCAAATGATTTTCCCACTTGAAAATAATTTTCAGGAACTGAGAAAAATTCTCCACCCCTAATCAGGATAAGCAGTGTTTGCATCAATTGGGAAAAAAAAAAAACAACCAAACCACCAGAGTTTAAAATAGATTTCAGTTCAGTTTTGATGATTTGGAGTTTTTTCATCATAAGTTTCAGTAGAAAAGTCACTTTCAAATGAGAAAAATGGATCTGTCTACACGTAAATCTTGAAATCTCTCATTTCATATGTCCAAAACCAATGGTTGTTCAGATCACATGCCTCTGACTGTGGCACTACTTTCTCTTGTTCTAAGTCAGGTGTGCTATGGAAGGGACAGAGATCCTATTTTCATTCCCCATACAACACCCAAAACAAGTCCTTGTTGTACTACTATTAACAAGTGTAGGAATAATACAAACAATAAATAATAACTGAATAACTGAATAACTGGAAGAAACAGGTTGTCCTTTATGTCAGCAAGTCATGAACAATGTAAAGCCTTACAAAGACAAAACCCATACCCCAAAGGCCAGGGAGAAACATAGAAGAAGTTGTACATCACAATGAGCCAGTGGTGCCCTGGCAGCCAGGAGAGCCAACCCTGTCCTGGGGGCATCAGGCACAGCATGGCCAGCTGGGCAAGGGAGGGGATTGTCCTGCTCTGCTCTGCTCTGGGGCGGCCTCACCTCCAGTGCTGGGGGCAGTTCTGGGTGCCACAACATAAAAAAGACATTAAACTATGGGAGAGGGTCCAAAGGAGGGCAACAAGGATGGGGAAAGGGCCTTTGAGGGAAAGCACCCCCTCACGTCTGAGGTCACTTGGTGTTCAACTTGGAGGAGACTGAGGAGAGACTTGAAGTCTGCAGCCTTTTCTTGAGCAGAAGAGCAGGAGCAGGCACTCATCTCTTCTCTGTGGGGACCAGTGACAGACCTGAGGGCATGGCCTGAAGCTGTGTCAGGGGAGGTGTAGGTTGAGTACTAGGAAAAAGGTTCTTTACCCATCATTGGATAATTGGGCACTGGAACAGGCTCCCCAGTGAAGTGGTCACAGCACCAGCCTGACAGAGTTCAAGGAACATTTGGACAATGCTCTCAGGCACATGGTGTGACTCTTGAGGATGGTGCTGTGCAGGGCCAGGAGTTGGACTCAATGATCCTTTTCAGACCCTTCCAACTTAGAATATTCTGTGAACCTGTGTTTTTATGAATAAACTGATTCTGATTTGCTGATAATTTAATTTTAAAATTATATCAAGCAGCAGTAACAATAGTAAGAGAACACTGCAGGAGAGATTTGTTAATGAATAGCAATATGAATTCAAAGAACTTTGATGCCAGAGGAAATCTTAAATATTATCTAATAATACCACTAGGCAGAAAGTATTCTATCAGGATGTTGATTCACCTTCAATTTCAGAATCACAAAACCAAAGAATTCTCAGGTTATTTACATAAGAGCCTTCAGTCAATCTGTCAGGTCCCATAGCTGTGACCCATCCAGGGTCTGCATCAAAACAACTGATCAAAAAAGCTTACTCCAGTAGGCTGTGCCCTGGGGATCTGGAGGTGCAAGGACAGTTTATTTGGGAAAAATTAATTCATCTCTGTCTTCACAAAGACAAGTATGTCCTATCTTTCCTCTCAGATGACTTTGAACCCAGAATATTAAAGTAGCAGGAGCTAAATATGATGTTTCTAGAACAAACGCCGGAAACAGCACATTAAATAAATTTTCTATCTTCAGTCTTAGTGTCTATCCTTAAAATTTTGATGATTTCTCTAAACCAATGATAATCATGTGAAATTCAGAATCACAGGTTACATATCCCTTATGTTCATTATTAGTATCATAATGCTATTAAACTTAGGGTATGATCAAAGTAGCATGGATTTATCCCAAATGCTCTTTGCAGATAGTCATGCATTCTCCCACAGTCCTAACATCAGTCTGGTCATTTGTATTTCATTTTCCTTTGTATTTCATTTGACTTCAGACAATTCACTCTACTTGGAGTTTGTTCTGTAATTCTCACAAAACTGTTCTGAGTTTCATATAGATTGATTGACATATGAAAAAGTAGAAGATTCAGAAGCAATTATCCTCCATCATAGGATGTACTATAGTAATAAGGATGTTTTTTAAGGAACTATTATTTAAGCTGTTTATAAAAATAGAACTGAAAAGAGTAATATTTCTGAACACTTAACTAAATGGACCATATTTTTAGATCAACTTGCTTTTCAGATATATGAAAAAATCCTCTCAGTATTCCTCCCTCACATGTTAATTTGAATATTTACTCCAGAACTTCAAGAATGAAGGTGATACCTTCTTAAACCTGCAATAAAGACAATAAAAGAGCACTTCTGGCATCTTGCTTTTGAATGCATCTCTTTTAAAGCAATGTAGACATAAGACACCAAGAAAGAGTCAGCACTCTTGCTGCTGTGGTGCCTGCTGATTTCAATACTCTCCTACCAGACCTTGTGGCTCACTGGTATGCAGTGCTCAGCTTCACAGCAAATACAGCCTGGAGTAAGCAATGCAGAGCTGCCTGTACTGCTTTTGTTTCAGTGGTGATGTAATTGGAGAGGGCTTTTCCTCTGATCAAGCTCCCCACTCGCCCTCCTAGAAGATAAGCTGAGGTTCTCGCAGAGGAGGTTTGATGTCATGCAGTCTCTCATCCACCACGTGCTTAGTTTCAAGTTCCTTATTATGAGAACTGTGTGAACCAGCTGAAAAGATCAAAAGAGGAACAAAAAAGGATGACTTGGAAATAAACAGTCTTTAAAGAAATAGCGACTGATTTAGCCTTTAGAAGATGAGAAGCAACATGAAAAAATAAGAGTAAAGGGCACAACAGAGAGGAAAGGAATAAATTGCACTCCATCCTTGTCCTACAGATGAGACAGAGTGGAATGGTTTTCAATGCAGATGAGACATTAGGAGTGTCTTTCTATCTTAGATGGGTCTAAAGGCCCATCTGTAGACAAATGAAGAACAATCCATATCTCCACTTCTTCTAGTAGAAACTTAGAAGCTTACAGTATTTGTAGATATTTACCTATAGACACATACAATTAGATAATTAATCCCAGGATGATTATTTGAAAGGCATTTCCCAGGGAAACTATGAAAGTAATGCAGACCAATCAGTACTAGAGAATTTTTCTTACAGAGTATATGGTGTCTCCATCAACACACATTATCTAGGAGTAGGACAAACACCTTCATCACTAATTTACATGGAGATGATCCTGCTGTGGACTATAATAATGGGTCAAATAACGTCTCTTCTCATACTACTTTCTATGATTTCTATGATTCTGCTTATAATCACAAAATCATAGAACGGTTTGGGTGGGAAGGGACCTTAAACACCATCTACTTCAAATCCCTCTACTGTAGGAGGGACACCTTCCACCAGACTAGGTTCCATCAAACCTCACCTAGAACACTTCAAGGATGGGGCATCCACAACTTCTCTGGGCAATATGGGCCACTGCCTCACAACTATCACAGTAAAGAACATACAAGGGTAGCCAGGAATGGGGGGAAAAGGCTCTAAAAGAGACTCAAAGACTCAAAGACCGGAGCAGAGTGAAGGTAAGTGTCTAAAGTCAATATTGCCCCCCAGCTAAAATACAGACACTGGAAACTCTTCTGTTGGTTCAAAAATTGTTAAAGAAATCAAAGTGAAACAAAGTCTGACAACATGGATGCTCAGTCCCAACCATCATAACATTTCTATCTCAAATATAATGAATCAATAAATACTGAGACAATTGTCTTGAATTTGCTTGCTTTCAGGTCTTCATTCAAAACGAGAGGGCAGAAAATTATATAAACGGAGGGAATAAAGTAGAGATTTTCATCTCCAAGGACATGAGGTATAAAGAACAGCAATCATTAAAAGATATTACTGCTTTCTCATTAATGATATCTAAAATCACTAAGAAAATGGTAGCATGTTGTTAGCAGCTTTTGAGCAAATTGCATAGTTCCTGAAAAAAAACTTATTTTCACTGCAACCAAAAGCCATTTTGTTCATTTGTGGTAACAGTTATATTTATTTCTGAGCCATTATGAAACAGAACTTTATAGGAAATAACACTAACCCCTCTCCAGGAAAAAAAAAGGCACAAGCATTGGTGTTTGAGGGGTTTTTTTGCATCAGTAAGATCAGATTTCTCCAGAATGAAGGAAAAAAAATGGTATCACTTCACCTTAAAGAAACACCTACTTCTCACGATACTGAGGTATAAAACTTATAATAAAAATACTATCTGGTGAAACAGCAGAATGTGATTAAGAGCCATATTGGTTGCAGAAGAACAGAAAAGAGCTTGTTTCTCTGTAATTCTCTGCCAATTTTTGCCAGCTGTGAAGAAAATAAAACATTTGAGTATCTGAAAATTATCTCCCAAGTGGTCTTTCATTTGAATCTTTAGCGTTTAAAATATTTTCAGGTAAACTAAAGGAAATTTCAGTGAAAATTTCTTCCTAATCAAGGAGTCAAAACCCCAATTAAAGATGGAAGCACAAATTTTTTTAGTTAACAAAAAATTCTGTAAAACGTAGGAATACAAAACTGCTGAATATTTTAAGGTTTTTGTTTCAAAATTTGAAATGCTGTAGCAACTACTTTTGCTTGAATTTCCTTCATTGCTTCAAAATACAAGTAACCAATACTCTTCTCTCCTTATTCACTAAAGCACAGCATGACAGCCACAACAGATGAAATATGTGGGGTACATAAAGACCTCCTTAAACTGTTTTTTTGCTGCTGGGTTACTCCATCACCCTCTATCAGTGTTCTCCATAGGTATGAAGAATGCCTCAGCACTGGCATGCTCCCTCTGCCTCTACAGTCTCACAGTTTCCCAGTAAGCTGCTGCTTGAAGTGACTTACACCCTTCCTGGTCTCCAGAAGCCAACATGTGCACACCCTGCTAATTGGAGGCCTATTTAATATTCCTCCAGTCAGATTAATTCAATGAGCCCTATTTAATTCCAGTCAGATTTTTTCAAGCATCAGATTGGTACTTTCCTGTGTTCTGCAGTGAAGAAGACTCCCATGCTAGTTTTCAATCATACCACTAGATATGATGGCAATGGATACTTCTCCTTCTTGCTGATGCCCTGAAAATTTTGATAACAGTGAGCATGACCCCTGCCCTGACCCACTTCAGGGATGCCCTGTGATGTCTCCCAGCTGCAGAAAGTAGTTTTGCATCTGCCTGATTCACTCTCTAGAAGGCACAGCAAGGGAATTTCTTCAGTCCCCAGCCCACAGCATTATTAACCCTTTTTGTGGCCTTAAAGTGCCTTAAGAATTTGCTTGGCTTTATCAGAGAAGGTGATAATGGAGTCAGGCATCTGTCCATGCTTGACTGTGTCCAAGGATGTGAGAAGCAATCTCTTTTTTGTCTTTTTTTCTTTTTTTAGTTTACTTTAAAAAAATTACATATCAAAGGCAGATTCCTGCCTCCTGCTTATTCTTTTGATCACTTCCCAGGCCGTGTCTCCTGCCGTGCTGTAAGGTTGTAGAAGCACAGACCCACAAAATTCAAAGAGTGTCAGAGACTTCTCAGTCAGCAGGCAAATTAACAACAAAGTAAGAATGCTCACACTGGGGCACGTGTCTAAGTCCAGCCCACAATCTCTCTCTGACAGTGGCCAGATGAAGATGCCTTTTGCTAAACATAGGAATTAAACAAATGTGTAAAGGCTTAAGCAAGGTTGGAAGTTGGGGCTGCCTTGGGGACATACTGAAACACAAATCTCTCCACTTCAGCTTTTAACAGATCTAGCTAGATTTTTATTCCATGGGTATATATATACTTGCTTTCTGAAAAATAAGATAGTTTCAGGGAATTTCTCCTTTTCTATCGGTGAAAACTGCATCTGACAATTTTATTTTATGCTCCAAAGCTCCAATATAAAGATAGAGGAAATACGTTGTGGAAGACCTGTGTTCCACTTGACATGACTTTTGCAGCTGCAGAGTGCCTGGAGCACTGGACTTTGTGTTTTCCTGAACCCTAACCCTACAGGTAACTCTAACACTGGGCGGAGCAGTAAAAGCAGTGATGGGATGAGGCTGGGGCCAAGCAGAAAGGTGTGGAGGGAGCCATGTTGTGGCAGACCTGTGCTCTCCTTGGCATGACTTTTGCAGCTGCAGTGTCCTTGGGGCTCTGGGCTTTGTGGTTTTCTGAACCCTAACCCTAGGCATAACCCTAACCCTAGGAGGAGCAGTAAAAACAGCCTTGGGCAGAGGCTGGTTCCAAGCAGAAATGTATGGAGGGAGCCATGCTGTGGCAGACCTGTGTTCCCATTGGCATGACTTTTGCAGGTGAAGCATGCCTGATGCTCTAGCCTTTGTGTTTTTCTGAACCCTAACCCTCGGCAGAGCAGGAAAAGCTGCATGGCTGTGAGACTGGTGCCAAGCAGAAAGGTGTGGAGGGAGTCATGTTGTGGCAGTCCAGTGCTCTCCTTGGCATGCCTTTGCAGATGAAGTGTGCATGGAGCTCTGGGCTCTGTGGTTTTCTGAACCCTAACCCTAGGCAGGGCAGTAAAAGCAGCCTTGGGCTGAGCATGGTGTCAAGCAGAAAGGTGCGAAGGGAGCCATGTAGTGGCAGTCTTGTGTTGTGACAAATACTCACTTCATGGGGTTTGTGTCATCCATGGTTTAGAGATCTGTTTCATACCATCTCTTGGCTGCGTCCTTTTCAGGCTAAAGAATCTGTCTGTTCAGCCACACTTCATGGAAAAGATGTCCCAAATCCCTGATTATCCATATTACTTTTTTCTGGTTCTACTGCATCTCTTCTGAGATGTGAAGGCAAGAACTGTTTGTGGCATTAAACCTGGAGCACTATAAATAAGGGCATAATGATACTGTATGTTTCCTATTCTTTTCTTAATATGTATTTCTTTCAGCTACATTGACATTTTCATTACAATTCAAATATCCTTGGCCTTACATGAAGTCAATGGTTCTTCATTTTAGAATTTAATTTTTATGACCTTGAGAAATCCAGTATTATAGAGAAATTTTGTCACCTTTTTCCCCACTTATTTCTTCCCCATCACTTATGAATATGTGCATCAGCACAGGTACATGGGCAATATATGTTCTGTGTAGAAAAGCACATTATTAATCTTTCAGAAAAAAAATCATTACAGAAAGAAAATTCTCATTCTCTGACAGGATAAAATGTACAGTTGAGAAGTTGTCCTTAAGGTGAAAAAGAGTAGGTTTAAACTGCTGATGGGCATTCACTTTACAAGCTCAGCAAATAAAGTATCTAGCATTGGCATTTATTGCAATAGCTTTTTTAATGCCCAAAACACATATGACAGAGATGCTGAATTAAGGCTATAAACACAAAAGTTTTTAGAAAAAAGTAATACCTACTTAGAAAACATGATCAGAAAAAAAAAAAACCAGAAAACCTATCAGGAATGTTGTCCATTGAACAGATCTGCCAAGTAAACAAATGCCAATTATTCCTGGTATAAGCTATTTATTTTAAACTGAAATGTAGAACTGAATGGAATTTTTTAAATTTACAAGATTTTTCAAAACTAAATCATGCTTAAAAATAAGTAACATAGTACAGTTTACATTAAAAATTTTTATGGGTTCCTGTCAGTGCAGATCAGTGAATTTGGGATTACGTGCATTAGATCAGTCTGGAGCACAGTAATACTTTATTAATTGAGTAATTTTTTCTAGAATATGACTAGAGAATCTCAGATTTATGCTAAAATTTTGTACAGTTTATGTAGAACATGTCTGAACAGATCGCCAACATTCATCTAAATAATTTTTATTGCATGTTTGACTCACGTGTAATTATAATAGTTATCTCAGCAGTAAAATGCAATGTAATCCATCAGTTTGTGTCTATTGTGACCTACCAAAAAAAAAATGAGAAAAGCTTTGGCCTTTAACTACACAGAAAGAAAAAAGGGACAAAATAGTCTTTTGTCCTTCAGAGAACAGAGAGATGATCAGAGATCTGACTTGAAAAGAAAACAGAATGTACAATGGGACTGGATAAAGAAACAATGATTAATGAGAAGCCTCAGATTATATGTAATCACAGAAAAATAGGTCTGTAACAGAGCTTGATTAGTCACTTAGTCCATCCTCCAACTCCAATGCCAGATCAATAGTACTTAATATTTGTCCCGTACGTACTTAAAGACATCCAGTAACAGAGACACCATTACACCCTGTGATATAAAGCTGTGCCTCACTAATGTTACCATTACAAAAGCTTTTCCTCCTTGATGCAATTTAAGTCCATTACATCTTTCTTACCCTACCTACCAAGAATAGATTATTCCCCTTCTCTTTGCAAGGGCCTTTTAAGCCTATGAAGAGTCTTAGCATGTCTGTCTTCTGTCTTCCCAGTCATCTGTCCATCCTGCACTGACTCCTCTTGGCTCACATAGCTCTTGAGCTGTGGTGCACAATATTAGGCCTTCCACTGATGTCCTACCAATATTGCATAGACCCACAGATTTTCCCCCACATCTATATCCTTCTGGAATGTTTACTGTTTTTACCAGGAAAACACATCTCTGACTAATACTCAGCTTGTGGCTTATCATGGACTCCAGATTCCTTTCTGGAAGATTACTTTTTCACTCCTTGTTCATTTCCGGAATTTGTGCAATTTTTTATACCAATCTATGCTCATTGCTTTTGTTCCCCCAACCTATGTCTTATGTTTTCTAGACCATTTTTCTACATGTCAAAATCCCAATCCACTCTTCCAGCATGCCTGCAATTTCTCACAAAACTGAACAGAACAGATGTAGATTCCTACAGGATCCTAGCTGGTAAGCCCATTTTGACAACAGCTATTGATACCGAGTCAACAGGCACGGTTATCTACCTAGTTAAGACCCAGCTCCACAGCAGCTGCACACAGACTATGTTCCCCTAGCTTTTTATCAGAATGCCAAAGTGCAATACCAAACAATGAAACACTACATTTTTGCATGATTCTGTTGCTGTGGTAACATAAATTAACAAAATGTACATTGTTGTAGCAGCTTTGTCATATAAGTACGTAGGCTTTTCCACACAAATAATGGCAGAAGCAGCACAAGATTCTACATTAAAAAATATCTGGATAAAATGTGATGGCTAAAAAAGGTAAAAAAAATGCCAGGTGAAGGCTAAACAAAGAGCTGACAAATCATCTGGATATTTCAGGGATGTCAGTTTGGAATCAGGGACCATAATTGTGGTGCAGTGGAAGTAAAGGACAAGTGTCTACCCACCAAAGGTATTCAAACAACCAATGCAGAAAGCCAACAAAAAATACACCTAATGTTCAGGATCTTCAAGTAAAGCAGTAGTTTTTTAAGACACAAGCAACAGGCACTGATACTGATGACATTATGCTGAAATCAGTTATCTGCTCTGGCATATCTGATATCTCAAGCACAAGGTGGATCAAGAGAGTTTGGGGGGTTACCTTAGAAGCAGGTTGTTGTGGATAGAAGCACAAAACCCAGGTTTCCCAGCCTGACAGGGTGAGGAGTAGGTTTAATTAGAAGTGCTGGCCAGTGCATTGGACAACTGAGGGGAGCCATTCCCTGTCTGAGGCAGAAAATATTCAAGTAATGGAAAATAGCTAAAGTGCACAACAATTGAGAAGGCAAAGAAATTCTGAAAAGATGAATGTGCATTTCTTACACTAAAAAGAGAGATAACTGATGTAGAGCTGTTAATGGAAGTTTGACTTGACAGAGATTGACAAGGAAGACAAGGGAAATCAGAGTTAACACATACAGGAGATCAGTTTTAGAAAAAGTATAATTTTTAAACTTTTGCTATTCTCTATTACATTGTAGTTATGCCAATACAGATTCTGGAAACAAAGGAGGTTCTGGTTTCCAAAGAGGGCAGCTGCTCCCACTTTCCCTTTTCTTGGTTTTAAGTACTGACTAATCCTGCAAGTATGTTCTCATTTATTAACAACTTTTTATTTCATTAGCTGACCAGGAAAGTGTTGTGAAAGTCCCAAAGAAGCCATGGAAATCCTGAGTTTCAGCAAAACCTGAAGAATAGTGATGTAGGAATGACTGGGGACATCCAATGGGGAAAGAAGAAAGAGATGTGGGAAGTTCTGAAGGCATATAAATCCCCAGCCTCTGGCTGTCCTACCCTGAGAAAGTCTTTTAACACTTACAATCCCTCCTTCAAAAGAACTATTACCATATCGTGGGTGTGTGGTCACAGAACAGAAAAATCCTGGTTTCTGACTCCCAAGTCAGAATCCTGTTTCTATTTTAATTGAGAAGCAAGTTGTTTCCTAACGCAATAAGGAGGAAATGAGGTTTTACCAACAAGCAGTGCAGTGACATCAAGCAGCTCTCTTCATTTTGATTAGCCCTCCCATTTGAGCAGATGTAACTCATGCCTATGAGTGTCATGTTTTCATCACCCACAATGTACTGTAGGTTTACAGAATCACAAGATCTTCTAAACAGGAGATGAGGTCAAAAAGACCCTTTAGACAAACTCAGGAGGAGCTACAGTATACTAAGAAAAAGAAGTTAATGTGAAATTCTCGTGATTTTAAGTAGTTTCAAAATCAATTCCATATTGCTCTGTTCTTTCTTATTCTGATAATTGAGAATCATTTTCGCCAGCATGCAGTGCTTTTAACTGACTCATATGCTCCTCAATCACCGGCAAAGGCTTCCATAATAAGCAGCAAAGTAGCACTCACTACATGTGTCTCATTCTTTCATCTTGCTTTCACCAATTTCCCCTATTAAATTAATATTCACAGTCACATTTGGACACCACTCTGGCTCTGAAACAGCATCAGCATAAGGGACTGAGGGAACAAGCATTTTGATTTCTTAAGTAGAGGCCTCAAATTCCTTTTGTACAGCTAAGTAAACTAACCAGGGATGGGTGAGAGGTGGCCTTTTGCATCATGAACTGAACCCTCCAAACTCGTGCCTGGGATGGGGATGAGATCCACTGAAAAATTCTACAGCCTTTGTAATTAATGACTCAAACTAACAAAATCATGATGTCATTCTACAGGCTATGTCAGATCTAAGAAGGAGGGTTTGTGGAAACATACAGGAAAGCAACATAGCCCTGTGCCTCCACAGTCTTTTGTTGAGGCAAATCTATCACATTTTATTGAAAAAATAATCCCTTCAAAGTGGCACGTTGGGCTCACATTTCTGTGTAGAATTTGTGTAAATTGGATGCAATTTTTTTTAAAAACTAGCCCATTTTCTGGTGGGTACCAGAAGGAGTTTTTATAAATTCCAACAGTAGAATAGCAGTGGGTAACAATTATATATATACATATAAATATATATATATATATATACACACACAGACACATTTGCAGCCTGTGAGTAGCAATGGCTGTATGTCTTATCTTGTATACGATATGCTCCATCAGCTACAAGCCGTAATCACAACACCAGACTTTCATTCATGTCTTCTAAGCAGCTCCTGGCGCTCAGCCGCCTCGGCAGAAGCACAGAAGGCTGGGTGGGATGGTGAGAGGTAGATTACTTCAACTGCATAAAAGTAACTGCGGGGTGGGAGGAAACATCTCGTAATTAGAACACGGGACGGAAATTAAGGTCTCTACCAACTCTGTCACAAAGGGAGTTCGTGATCCTTGGCGGAAAGCTTTCCGACCGCCCTCTCTCCACCTGCACAGCCGGGGCGGTGGGGCACAGGGACACTTGCACAGCGAGCGCCCGTGAGCACCCGGAGGTTTTCTCTGATGGCGGCAGGACCTTTGCCGAGCCGGAGGACCAGCTGC
>NW_005054302.1:4379183-4397470 GCF_000277835.1 Geospiza fortis | reverse complement strand
CCGGAGCTGCGGCCGGCCCGGGGACACGCGTACCCGCCCGCACCGGGAGCCTGACAGGGAATTTTAAACTTGTTTCAGGTACTCTACCTACCCTGCCGTTCCCCTGCTTCTAACTTTTGAGGTTGTTTTTGTGGCTGTTTTGTTTTTAATAATTCTGTGAGGAGGGTGTAGATTTATTCCCTCCGCTTTGTGTGAGATTACAGGCTGCATAATTTGGCTTGCTCTAACCGAACCGCAATATCTGTCGGTTTCACCATTCTCAGATCTGGCTGTGGCTTCTAAGCAGTAATTTCTCGTAAAAATTAATTTTCAATCACCTGTGTGTTTGGGGCGTAATTCTGCAGGCATGTCTGAGTAGCGCCGGGCGTGTAGGGTTGTATTTGTGGAGCGGTGACGCTATTTTATAATGCCCCGGGGGAGGAAACTCTGCCGGGCTGTGCTTGTTGTGCAGCACCTTCTGCAGCCGGACCTGGCCCTGTCTCGCACTCCCGTGCCTGGCTCTGGTTTGGTGCATCTGACAGGGCGAAATAAGCGATGGTGTTGCCAGAAGTCGGGTTAAGTAAATGCATCCCACTAAACGGCAGGCTACATTTCTTGAACAACAGATGTATTGAAATGTCGTGTTTACTGTGTCTTGTCCTCTTGATCTGTGTTTGCAAAGCGGAGACATAACTCATAGTTGCAGCTCTTAGGGTTATGCAATTAACAACATACTTAAGATAGCAGTAGCACGGTCTTTTGATCTGGAAGGAAAATAAACCATTGAAGTATGTCTGGGTTTTCAAACTGGCAGGGTACTTCCTCTTCCACTGTCTCCTTACCATGTAGCATTTGCCTATATAGCAAACCAGTCAGCTGACAATAAGACTTCTTCAAGGATTGTATTAGATATATCTTAGTGAACTGAATTCTCTAACTGACAATGCTCCAGGGTGATACTACAACAGAGTGTAATGTGTCATCAATGAATCTGAACTCAAGCATGTTGGCATTTTAAAGAGAATTTTAAACTGAGAGAGTTTTACAGTTATGTCAGTGTAAAACACATTTGCAACAATTTTAGGGAATTAGGGAGAAAATTTTCTGTTTTCTCTCTCCCTGCTCCCTCTTCTTTATTAATTAGACCACTTACTCTTGAAAATTCAAAAACTTACTTTTTGTTTTTTCCTGATGGGTGTAGTTGAACCAATTCAAAGTATTTCATCTCTATACAAATCTTACCATGGTTATTACACCTTTATTACGACACCAGACTTCTGGGCAGCAGTCACCCAGGGGAGCTGCAATTACCATTACCATTTGCAGTCCTTTTTAAAAGGCAGTTATTATTTATAAGATCCTGACAGACAGAACTCCACTAACAGTATTTTTACACATTTGCAAATCAAAACATGCATTGAAAAATATTGTCTTAAAATGTGCGTGCAGAGAAGTGGAGTTTATTGAAGATATGCAATTTAAAAACAGACCTCATACTCTCAACCTGACAGAGCATGAAGGGATTATCCAGACTTGACTCATCTGTGCAGATTGTGCATTTCATGCTGACTGCTGTGCTGAACAACCCTCTGCTGCAGTGATTTCACTGCCTGCTTCCCTGGGTTGTACCAACCTTTAAAAACACTGTTGGTGTTCCAGAGCTGTTGATACTTTTGAGGAAAACTAAGTTTGCAGTTGGTGAGACTTGAAAAGATTGGAGGTGCAGTTAGATATTTGATGATACCTGTTGACTAGATATTTACTGCTCAGTTTTACATAGGTAAATCAAAAACCTTACAAAATTTAATTTTGTGAGGTCCTATACATGCTACACGCAGTTAAAAGTACTCTTTAAGCAAGCTGGAGAAAAAGCAATTCAAAGTCGCTGTGAAGTAAAATGAGGAACTTATTTGGGTCAGGTCAGTTTTTGTTGTACTCAGAAATGGCTACAGCTAAGCAACTCCATTTGGTAGAAAAGAGATGTGTGATTTAGTTTGACTTTTTTCATTAGAGGAGTCATAAAATCTTGTTTAGTATTTTCTGCATCATCTCCTAATATCTTAAGCCAGTTATTAAAAAATTTCTGCCCAGAACTAAAGAGTCTGTTATTTTTTTTCCCGTAATTGTCCTTTATTTATTTTTTAATTAAAAAAGATCATAATCTGGATTTTGGTAGCCTCAGCATCCAATGATCAATCTCTTCATAATCTGTATTTTAAATAATTCTTAAAAACTGAAATGCTTCAGAGGGAGTAGCAGTAGTAAATAATGGGGAGAGACATTTATAGTAATTAGGAGGAAGGGTAGAAAATGTGTGATGTAAAACTTCTGCTTTTCCTCTTCTGTAAATACTATTCTGCTGTTTTTGCTGTTCTCTGGAGCAATGTCTCACATATAGCTAGGTAGACATAGATAAGAGTTTTTCTAAGTTATCCAAGAGATATTTCATCATTCAGTCATTTCCATAGTGTTTGTTGCCATGGGAGCTAGCCAGCGGCCTTATTGGTGACGAGGTGATTGCACCTTGTTTTTTCACTTGGGGTACTGAAAACTGTGTCTGAGCTACTGTAAGAAACAGATGTTGTACAAAAACTGCAGTGAGTTGTTTCTATGAAGAGACTGAGCTGTTTCTGTCCTAGGACTGAAGTTGTAGAGTGATGCTTTATATCTCTTATCATGTATAGTTGTGTGTAAAATGCCTCATGTCTCCTAGCTTGCTAAATATTTACAATAAATGTACTACTTCTACCATATGTTTGAATCAAGAAGCCCATTAATTGAACAAGCCCATATTTTTATGCTTGAAAGAATTGACACTACGTTTTAATTGCTAAATTATATGTTAAAAGTAGACTATAAAAAAAACCAGAGGTGAGATGGTGTAATAAGAATCAGAGTAATTTTTCTTACTTCCTGGCCTCAAACTGTAGTTATTTTCAGTTTGAAAATAGATAGAAAATCAATTGTAATCTGCTCATAATTGCCTTCCTGGTAGAGTTATGAGGCATTTCACTCTCTCTTCTTCCCCTCTCCCCCACGCCTTTTCCTTCGTCCTTTTTTTTTTTTAATTTTTTTTTCTCACTGTCTGTATTTTTCTTCTGTATGTCTTGTGGAATAGGCAGATCTCCAGAGCTAGCGGAGGTTTTTTATTTAAAAGGTCTTCATCTTTAAATGTTTTTGTGTAACAGCTTGAGGCTCTGTCAAAAAGCATGTTCCTTACCAAGTTGTTTGGTGGTGAGTAGAAATTGACAGAGGTTTTCATAACCCTGAGGCTTTCTGCTTAGATGAACCAGGCATTTCTCTTTTACCTATCAGGATTGATTACTTCAGGTTAGATCACGTCTTATGTAAAAACTTAGCTTGCGCTGCCAAAAACCCAAATTGCTTTTTCCTTAGCATGAGGTGCTGTGCTTGACATTTGACACTGACTTTTCACATTCTGCTAGGGTGTTGTACTGACCATTAAAGAATTATTTTAGGGCTTTGGTAAACTCAAGCTCCGTTCATTTTTGAGTTATAGCTGCAGAATGAGAATGCTTTGAGAGCATACCTCAATTTTAAGACTTGCGCCTCTACTCTCCCAGCTCAAAAGGTCCAGGCAAGATGTTTTCAAAGTTTCCCCTGGGGAGTAACATAGCTCACCCTCTGCAACTGTGAGATTCATCATTCTTCCAGGCTTATGTCATAGCGAGCACCAGACTACCTCTCCTGATGGCTTGAGCATTTTGAGGTAATATTTGTTTGATTTATGATACCAGTGTAACACTTTAAAATTTGACATATGTCATCCTCCTCCCTGGGAGTGTGGGTGTCTATTTATATATTTATATGTACATGTGTGTGTGTACGTGTAGATGGATACAGAATAGAATGCTAGACCATCCCAGGTTCTGCTGTCCTTTAAATGTAGAAACCTTCTATGTGCTCATAAATGTACCTCCCAATACCTCTGTTTTGGACCAAAGTGATTTGGTTCTAAATTCTTTCAGGATAAAGGTGTTCTTTGCATAAAATTTCTGCAGTATTATACAAAGTATTTAAAATGTATTCTTGCTTAAAATTACAATTTTCTTCAGGGTGGATAATGAGAAAACTAAAGCTTTGTTAAGAAGAAGGGATTTTACTTTATGAGAGGTTGGTATTTTGAGAAAAGAGTGGGTAGAGAGGAGGGAAGGGCAAGACATTCAATGGATGGGAGTGCAGAAAAGTTTAATGGATGTTATTAATCCTCCCAATGGAAGAAATAGAGTAGCTTCTTTTGGTATGAAAGGAATGTCTTGGGAGGAGGTTGAAAGTTTCAGAGGAGTGCCAGAGATTGGAGAATCAGTGAAGCTGGAGGTGTTCAGTAAATGTGACACAGGTTATTGCAAATACCTGAAAAGCATTTGCTTGCTGTGAGTAGGTAAAGTTCAGAGTCTAGGGAGCATCTTAAAGAGTAAAATCCTTGAGCCCTTTACTGCTTGACAGAAACTCACATGATAATTCCTAAATGACCATTTGTGTGAGCCGTGCTCCCCTATGAGCTGTAAAAAGTAACGCGCTAAGTTGTGAAATCAATGAATCAGTCCCATGAAGCTTTGAAGTTTTGTGATGAACTGAACATTTCAGTGTTGCTATGACTTAGACCTTTTATCTTAGGATTAATGAAATTTGGTGGTTTGGCAGAGGTTGTCTGGAAAAGGGACAATTGCCTGTCTTTTGGCAGAAGCTACTTTCCAAGTCTACTTTTGTTCTTTAAACTGTTAATGTAAGTATCTGGTGTCTCATTCTTCATCTCTTTGCTCTCATAGTTACCGTTATAGTTGGTGCCTTGACTCTCAACAGGTCTCTTCAGTCCTTTGTTATCTGTAAAGCTAATATTTGAATTGATTAGTTATCTATCTTTCCAGATTCGATACATGGCTTCATTATTGATGAGAGACAGTTCTCTTATAAGAAGTGCCATAAACATTTACATGGAGATCTTGACTTCATCTTAGTGGAGAGCCTTAGAGCCTCATAGCTTGCAGCAACATCCCCTAAGGTTTTTCCACCTTAAAAACATTCAACTGCTTTGGAAACCTCAGATAATTTTTCCTGCAGCAATAATTCTAACACATGCTATTTGTAATGCCAGATACACCTCTGGAAATGGTTTGTTCTGGCTAGGGAAGGACTGTGATGTGCAAGTGCCCAGGGCTGTGCAGCTGGGTTCACAAGTCTCTGTAGCAGCTGCTTCTGGGGTTTGTACTGCCTTTCTTGCTGGGTTGCCAGCTAGGCTTTTGCCATCCTTGCCGAGCTGGGAGTTGGACTCATTAGAGTTGCTGGACCTGTCACTGTTGGGATTACAGTCTGGATTTCTTGAAGCTGTTGAGCTACAGTCCATGCTTTCTGGTGAAAGATTAAAATCAGAGTTTTCTGCTTCACCTACTGTTTCCCCAGCCACTTGTTCGCTTCTCTTTTCATAGCTTTTTACTCTAGCTGTTCTGTGGAAGAAAATAACATCTGATATCATACATACATTGGTGGGATTTTCATCTGGTTCTAGCAAAAGACTGTGTGGCTAAATGTGTTTGGGTAGTGCTCACTTTCTGGAGCTTGACCTTACTGCCGGGACTCATTCAAAGTCATGAGTTTTGTGTGAGATCTTTGCTGTCTTCTCTGAATTGAGCATTGCTTATAAGTGAAACTTGGTAAACCACCCTTGCCTGATCATTTAGGAGAAGTTAAGCTACAGATGTCACTGAGATTTAGTATGTGTTTGCATTGTGAAATTATGCAGCCAGTTTTTTCAGGAGTAAGAATAATTGTTGTTTGATAAGTTTTAATGGTGTTGGTAGAGTACATAGGTACTTAGGTCTCTCCATAAGGTTTTGTAAAGTATTTGGTGGTAGTCTGCCATCTGATTTGTTCATAAAACTGGCTGCTCCAAAGTTTTATAAGGCTGTGGTAGGACTATAACTCACATGCAATACCTTGATAAATTTTGGACATTAGTATGTTACAAATCAGTTTGGTTCTGATATATACATATGTTGCAAGAGAGACTTCAGATAAGCAAACTCATTAGTGTGAAATAGGCATCATCATCTTAAAGCTGATCTTTGTTGCTACTTCTGTGAGCAGTTTGAATTGTTCATCTGCAGCTTGAATGCACTTATCATTATGCCTGTGAGACCTCTGATGAGAAAATGTTTGTAGTGGGCAGACTGAAAACAGACGCCTCTGGTGGGCATTGTAAATAGGGTTTAGTTCATCTGCTGACATGGGATCCTTTTGTGGACCATAAAGCCTCATCCCTTGATGAGTGTAAGATGATGTTGCAGAAATAGATAATAAAGCTAAATAGGGCATATTAGCAAGAGATTCACCATCAGGCCAAGTGAAGTGATCATTTACCTCTTGGCACTGGTGATGTTGTATTTGGAGCACTGAGTCCAGCTTTGGTCTCTAAAGGGCAAGAGAAAGCACTACCTTACAGGGACCAGTCTGGTGCATGGCAACCAGGTTGATTGGGGGCTGGAGCGCATTGTGTAATGAGGAGAGACACCAGGAGGGCCGAGTTTGTTCAGCCTTACTTAAGAAAAGACAAAGGGGGATCTTACTGCCATCTTCAGCTCTATAACTTGTTTGGAGAAGACGGAGTACTCTGTGTGGAGGCATGTAACAAAAGGGGCAAGAGGCAGCAGTTGCCAAGGTATAGTGAGAATAGTGGCTGAAGATGAAGAAAAATGTGACCATGAGAATACTTACACACTGGGGCAGGTGTTTGGGGAAATTGTGGAGTCTCCAGCCTTGGAAATGCTCAAAAGGGAAAGACACAGAGCAACTTACTGTAGCTGAACCTGTATTAAGTGGGAGTTTGTTGGACTAGTTGAACTCCAGAGATTCCTTCCAAACTAAATTATTTAATACTAAATGTTAAAGCATCACCAATTCTGAATAAAGTATTCCCATTTGCATGTCTTTATCAGATCTAACTTCATGACAAGGACTGGGAAGAGGAAAGTATGAGCACTGAGGGGTTAGAAGGGCTCAAAATGTTAGCCTAATTAAAGAAATGTGTGCATGAATTCACAGGCCTAAAATCTAGCTGGCTTTTCAACTAAATACAAGAAAATTTGGTCAGCGATATTAATTACTGCTTTAAAAGCTGCAAACTTCTGAGCCCAGAATGACTCTGAGACTGCAAATAGCTGGAAAAATTATGTGAAATCACTAACACAGTTTTTCTCTTTCTGATGTATTAGGTTATCAAACATGAGCAAGCTGTTTATTAACATGTAAGATACTAGGATTTCAAAGCCTGTATGTAGCTCAGTGTGGAGACTTTTTGATGGTCTTTCCTGAGTTCAGTAATACAGTAAATCTGAAGAAAAGCTATACTTAAATTACAGGTAATAAGATAGACCTCTGTGCAGCTATTTTCTTTCATTCCAAGAATCCAAGTTCATTTGGAACTTTGATTTGCAGCTACAGTAACCCACTTTGTAAGATCTGGCAATTGTTGCCACTTGTGAAGTCTATCAAAAGCTTCTTCAGAAAGTAAGAAACAGTTATGTGCCAAGTGTGTCTCTACAAACCACATTATCATCTCTGTCTTCTCTGATTCTTAGCTTACTGAATCTGGGTAAAAAATTGAACCTTAACATGTTCTCTGCCTCTTTCATCCCAGTAGAGAGTAAATGGCAAGGCTGAAAGTCGTGCAGAAAATCCACTGCTGGCAGCTCTCTTGCAGAAGGCTCCAGGCCAAAAAGACAACTGCAGCCGTGTGGTACAGGCATAGGAATTGTGTCTCAAATAAGCATAACACTGTGAAGCCATTTAGGGCGACACAGAGTCCAACCAACACATTGAACTGTGTCCAGGAACCCTGGAGATTATGGGGCTCTATTGCCAGCAACATGGCCTGAAACACAACCTGGCCATGTCTCTAGACAGTTTGAGAAGCCTATTTTCCTCTGACAAACCTTTCAAATTCTTCACAATAGTCTGTGGCACAGATAAAAGATATCAAGTTGACTAGCTAAGTGTATTTAAATGAAGAGAATACTTTTTTTCACATAACCATGTTAGTTTTGTAAGAGGATTTTCTTCTGACAGAACAAATTTGAATAAAAGTACTTTGCTAAGCATGATGGTATACACTTTGTACAGTTGTAGGCATTGTCTGGCCACCCAGTATTGTCACAGGGAAAGTTAATTAGACAGTTCAAATTTTCGTGCTCAGAAAGCATCCAGACAACGTGACTCTTTCTGGAAGTGGGAGGAGATCAAATCTGACATGTATGTACTGGTGGAAACTTTTTTTCCCTTGAACATTTTGTATCTTTGTGTCTCCTTCAATTCATAAATAATAAAACTAAAACATAAAATAAGCAGTTGCAATCTTTAAGTAAGCACTGTTCCCCCATTTGTTGCAGAAATAGACAGTGCATTTCACACCTGAAGTTTGTGAGATGGTGTTGGTGAGAGCAGTTGCCCAACCTTAGTGTGTAAAAGGGGGTTTCAGTGCTTTCTGGGTTGCAAACCCCTAAGTACTTTCCTGCAGAGCTTTGTGTCTATTCCCAAAAAACCCCCCAAGAATTTCTGGCCATGTGACTTACTGCCCTTGGAAAGAAGACTTCTGGGATTGTCCATATGTGTGCATGCCCTGATGTGCTTGTGCAGGTGTGGGTACAGTGGCTTGTATATTTGTGCTGGAGTTTAACCACATTTGAGTTGGAGCATCCACTTAAAGATGGGAAATCCTTGTGCCTGCTGTGTGTCATTGTGCTGGAGGCAGCCAGCAGTGGCCTGGTTGTACTAGGAGGGGTTGTGTAGCACGGAAGGGGAGGTGATCCTTCCCCTGTGCTTGGCACTGGTGAGATAAATCTGAGCCCTCCCGCAGAAGAGAGACATGGAGTTATGGAGTGAGGCTAATGAAGGGCCAGAAAGATGATGAAGGGAGTGGAGCATCGCCTCTAGGAGGGAAGGTTGAGAGAGCTGGCACTGTTCTGCCTGGAGAAGAGGCTTGTGGGTTTCTTATCAATGCATATAAATACTTGAAGGGTGTGTGCAAAGCAGACAGAGCCAGCCTCTTTTCAGTGGTGCCCATGGACAGGACCAGAAGCAGTGGGCACAGACTATTCCTTCTGAACATTAGGAAATGCACTTTTTCTGGGAGGATGACCAAGCAATGGCAGCTGCCCAGGGAGGTTGTGGAGTGGCCATTCTTGGAGGTGTTCAGATGCTGTCTGGACAGGGTCTAGCAGCTGGCTCTTGGTAGCCCTGCTGGAGCAGGGGAGCTGGACCTGATGTCCTACAGAGGTCTCTTCCAACTTCAGGGATTCTGTGACACCTGTGAAAGGAGCACATCTTAGGAACCCATGCCTACAGTGAATACCTGTAAGTTACGTTACTGAGGAAATCATCATCCTCTTAGGTAAACAGTGGAGGGTTTTTTTGTCACATGATCAAAACTATTTAATTTTAAAATTAAAATCTGCTTCAGAAAATGGGTTTCATTTCAGGTGCTACATCTCAGTGTGGTAGTGAGGGTGATGATGCCAGTGTTTTTTGGCGTCGCAGAATGCTGCTTTGTGCTTTCTGTGTAGTTGACTGGTGTGGTTCAAGCCTCTTGGGCTCCTCATGTAGGCACACTGTGCAGCTGCAGGCTGGTGCTTTGTCATGTTGTGATGAACAGCTCATGGTCACTGCCTTTGTCTACCAACAGAAAAATGAAGACTGGATCTGTTTCACCTGTGGTTAGCAAAAAAAAAGTAATTGCTACATATGATAACACTTGGGGTTTTCTGCTTCTCTTCAAAACCTCAGAGGACTTCCTGATAAATGTTGCAGTGGTTTGCTCAGGTCTTGCATGCAGCCAATATACCAATGATCTAATGGGATAATACCAGAAACTGTAGACATTCTGGCCTTCTTTTAAGATGATGGCCTGCTGGAAAACGCATGTCTGCTTTTTTAATTTTAGGGATAACTAGAGAGAGATGAGTCTTTTTTCAAAGAGAGAAAGAACTTTTCACCACTTTGTTTTAATTCATTTGAAAGTGCATATTTTTCTACAGAGCAATTTGAAAATACGGTTGAACCTTATTTTAAAATATGGTGGTTTTGAAAGGTTAGTCATTCTCTAGGCAAAACATTACTCATCTTTATCATAATATCAGTTCTTTTTCTGAATTCTAGGCACTCTTTACGGGTCATTTAATTCAGTCCTTTGTATGGCTGTAAAGTGATGGGTTTTTGTCTGGTTTTGACTGTGAGTAGATCCAGTCTAGAGCACCACTTACCACTCCTCAAAACTAGGCGATCTTCTTTCAAGTGTTCTATTTAAGATAGTCTATCTCTTCATATAACTTGAAAGGAATTTTTTTTTTGCATTGCCACCTTGTAATTTTAAAAATAAGCATCTCCCTTGCAGCTCCCAAGTCCAACAGTAAACATAAGTTTTTCACCTTTTTTTGAGCTTTGTCTGTAGCCTATAACCTTAATTTCTACTTCATAAATGCAGTGGTACATGATTGATTTAACTTCTGCAAAGTTAAATCAATGTGTGTTCTTGCAAAGAACATAATTTATTACAGGAGACTTAGCACAAAGTTGTAAAATAAAAGATAATTAAACATGTTAATGGGACAAATTGTCTTTGTAATTGCTGCAATAATACCGCTGGAGTTACAGAATGACAGAATGACCATTTTGTATGCTTGCATAAAATAATTTCCCTTTAAATAAGACTTTGCTTTCAGTGTTTGAAACAACAAGATTTGGCTGGAGCTAGCAGCTTCTTTGGAGGGTTTTTAGAGGGTTTTTTCTGCCTTATAGTATTGCTTCCCTAATATCTTCAGCCTCTGCTGTCTGAATTTCCCAGCTGCTCCAGCTCTCCCCCCTTTGGTCTCTCTGGCCCTTCCATGTGTGCTTTTCACACCACACTGGGCAGGTGGGGGGGAGGATAAAGGGGATGCTCTCCTTCCCACCCCTCACCCAAACCAAGAGACAGCCTGGTCTGTATCTCTCTGCAGCATCCCATACACTTCTGCTGTGCCATTCTGAAATCTCCTTCCACCACGGAGTCTCCAAGCCCATCACCTCCAGGCAATTCAGGATTTTGTGCTGGCCTGCTGTTTAATCAAGTGGCACTAAGGACCTGATGAGCACTGTACAAGATGTCCCATACCTAGCAGCCACAAATATAGGTTTTTATAGTTTACTCATCTTGCAAGACCAGAAATTTGAAGGAGCTGTTACATTTGCTGTGTCTGGATTTAATTTACTACCTCTTTGTATTTTGAGTGTCATAATAGGAAGCTGTTGAACTCATTATTGGATTTGGAGGTTTTAGCACAAAAAGTAGAACTTGCTTTGTCCCTTTGTGCTGTGTGCCTTGTGCTTGCTTTATACCTTCTGGTGATGCTCTTAGGCACATCTGCCTTTCACAGATGTGATGGCACAGCCCCACTGTTTCATACAATGTCTTTCATGCAGGTGAGCTCATCATTCCCACAAGGAAGCCTCATCTACTTGATAAGCCTTAATATGAATGCTTTTCTGTCATCACAAGCATGATTTAATAGGATGATCTGATACCTTGTAAACCTTCAACAACCCACCTTCTTTTAGGGAAGAGCTGAGAAGATGCTTCCAGAAGAGGCATTTGGTTTAAGTAACTGATGTTGTGCACAAGATAGAATTAGAAAAAGTCGTCTTAATTCACCCAACTCTAGTTTACTAGAATATTTTCTGTAAATTTAACAATATAATGTAAGTCTTCAGACTGCATCCATTCTCATTTTGGTCACAGTGCTGCAGAATGGTGTTTGCATGAACTTTAATCTGCAACTAAAGTTTATACCTGGTTCCCTGAAGACGTGCACTTGGTGTGTGGAGAGTATGGTGGTACATGAAACAGGATGGTATTTTTATTGTTACTGTAGAAGACATAGAGGGGGCAGGTCTTTGCAAGTGAATATCTTACAGCATTATTTTTAAGGCAGTTTTCTAAGCTGAGTAATACACTTGCAGTAGTTGTGGCTGTAGAGCCATAAGTACAGCACTTCTCTGCCACGGAGTTCTCTGTTACAGATGTATATAAAGGGTATCATATGTGTCTCTGCAAAGCAAGCATCTCTGTGTTGCAAAAGATATGCCCGGCTCTAATCAGGGAGATAACAAATGACTAGCCTAGTGATCCTGCTTGCATTTAAGTGCAGTTCTTGGACATAGGTGAACTGGACTGGCTTCCAATTTTGCCTACAGAAGTTTTAATATGCTTAACGTTATCCAATACCGGCAACTGAGGTAGTCTAAATACCACAGCAGGGACTGATTAGCTTTTTCAGATCACTGCTTTTATTCGCTGTTTGCAAAGAGGCTTAATCCAGTGCTGGGGATCAGGCGTCCCACTGTGCTCGTGGGTAGCTTTCTCTCAGTCTTTGTGTTCTCAGTGGCAGAAATTAGTGTGGAGTCTCCTCCTGCCTCTGACTTAAAAGCTCCAAAATTGTGGTGTTAGTAGTTGTTTTTAGGAGCGTTTAATGGACAGTGTGGAGAAACTATAGTTGGGGTTTCTTCTTTGAAGTTTAATATCTGGGCACCTGATAAGCACATCAGTGTAATAGCATGACAGTATGTACTTTCATTTACTGTGTTGAATTGCCTTAATATCCACATAAAGCTTCGAAAGTTACTTGAAACAGTTGTAACAAACCTACTGTCATTCTCCCCTTCTGTTAAATCACAGTAGATATTTCCCAGCAGTTTGCCTGTCCTCACAAGCAGAGGAGGACAGCTGCCTCTGTGGTTCTCATTATTGCTTTTAGTCATGTAATGATGCTGAAGTTCAGTAAATACGCTTTTCTAGTAGTCATTCAGATGAACATTTGCAAATGCAAAATCTCTTCCTTCTGTGTGTTGACCTGTCTTCAGCTGAAGTTATCAGCAGTGGCAAATTCTTATTTGAAAGTCCAGTGTGCCACCTTTTTTTTATCAAGCATCAAACCTTGCTACAATTTTGTTGCTAAATGTCTGTGTTGGGCAATGGAAATGTTGGGCAGTGAGGGGAGATGTGGACTGGAATTTGTCTTTCTGTGTCGATTACTTCAATTGAAAATAAAAACAATAAAGAGTTGGCTATAGCCTAGCTCCAGACTTCTGTTCAAATATTCTGTCATCGAGAAGAGGTGGAAAGATCTTGGCATCTAGAACAGATCTGTGATAAAATAAAAGAGGAAAGCAGTTGTGTTGCAAACAAATGTAAGGGACTACAGAACAAAAGAGTAGTTTGTAGTCCCTTTATGTCAAGTGCTCTAATGTTTCAACTGCTTAAAAATATCCATTATTTCATATATTAATATTATATGGTTTTAGTTTAAAGACTTTCACCCCCTCCATTGAAATTACCCACAAGTACTCTTGGAGTTGTGTGTAAATGCAAGTTTGTTGCAATTATTGACTAATCTAGAAAAGGGTCAGAAAATTCAGAAAGCAGTTTCTGAATGCATTTCAATGTTTAGTGTGGGCTCCTTTCATACCTCCTTGTGCTTTATAACACTATGATTAATTTTGCTAACAAGAAAAGGGGACTACAATAGCTCCTGATAGATTTATTTTTCTTTAATATTTTTCCTGACAAAGAACATTTTGTTTCCATAATAGAAGGGGTTATATTCCTTCAGACTGATATATTTTAATAGAAACTCACAATTTTTACTACTTAAAAAATAATTCTTTTCTTTGTTTCATGAATTAGAAACAATGAGGAGAAGCTGAAGTCTGCCCAAGCCAGGTGTTTCTTGTTGGCAGCCTGCTCCCTAATGACTCTGGCTCTCATACAGCAGCTGCCTGCTAGTCTCTTTTGTAAGGCCTATTGTTGCTGCACACCCCTCGTTAATACACATGCTGCCCGGGGCAGACCCTGAGAATGACATCAACTTGCTTATCTTAGAAACCTCGGAACCTGATGCAGGATGGGGAGGTTGCCTTGCATCTGCCCAGCCAACTAATTGTGAGCTCTGCCGGCCGTGATTGGCTCCGCGGCCGCTCAGTAGTAGGTTAAGCAAAGACATCGCGGGTCCATCTGTTCGTCCATTCATTGTTCTGCTTGCTTGCCTGAAGTCTGCAGCTGAAATCGTGTTAAGGAGTTGCTTCTGGAGCAGCTAAGAGAAACCAATGTCTGTGTGTTTTCCAGCCAACGTGAGTATGGGGGCTTCTCTCTGCACAAACGGGACGGTTCACCTTTCTGGCGTTGCAGCTTTATCAGTTTGCATTTGGACAACGAGCCAGCCTGCATGTCGGCTGAGATTTGCACACTTTGGGTGTCTCTTGGAAAAAGAGGGATAGAAAAACAGTTGTGTGCTAAGAGTAAGTATATTAAAGAGCATCGATTCACACTGCATTCTGTTAAGGACTTTTTGAAAGCATCAGTAATGGTGCATTTCCCAGAATTTGAAAATGGTAGGAGTAGCCATAAACAGAATGAATTCTCTAGCCCACTGGGGAGAAGGAGAGGTTTCAATTTCTAAGTTACAGATATTTACCCTTTTTTGCAAAT
Organism: Geospiza fortis; assembly: GCF_000277835.1. Classification (NCBI taxonomy): domain Eukaryota; kingdom Metazoa; phylum Chordata; class Aves; order Passeriformes; family Thraupidae; genus Geospiza; species Geospiza fortis. The sequence goes on along the minus strand of NW_005054302.1, from coordinate 4,382,964 downwards.
AAGCTGTTATTCAAATTGTGAGTAGTAGAAAAAGCTCTTAGAAAGAAAACCAGAATTAGACACCTTTTCCATTACACTACACTGTGGGTGAAATTTGCCATGTTTGTGGAAGTAGGAAGAGCTCCATTATAAGCTATCTGAAGAGGCTGCCATGTAAGATTGAGCATGAGGGTGCTCTTAGACACAGTCAAAGGTTTTAAGTTTTTAAAACCAGTTACCAGTGTGTCAGATCTAGGCCGGTTGTTTTTATAAAGTTTCTAATCTGTTTTGTTTTATATTTTGAGTTCAGATGTTAGGCTGAAGAACAAACACTGTGTGCTCACACATGAGCCAATGTTCCAAGGATCCTGTAAAAAAAAAAGGCCAAAACAAAGACCTTGAGCATATAAAAGGGTTAAAAAGAGGTTTGCATTTCTACCACATGCCCTATTGTGTGAACATATGCATGAGTCTATTGAAAGTTTTCAGAAGATGGGCAGGCCACCAGTTGCTGGTCTCCTGCAGTTCCAGAAGACATCTGTTGCCCCAGAGCATTAACCAATCTGTTCAATGGGACATCCCTCCTTTGTTGGATAGAATGATGCAGACAACAGCACTCGCTCAAATACAATGGTAATTAAATACATAGAAACTACAGCAGTAGGTATTTATTACATATTCATTATTTTATTTGCATTGTTGCAGTATCTTTATCATTTGGATAACAGATACATTCTTTTTTTCTCTTTTCTGATCAACTCTGCACTTCTGTTTGTGACAAGCAGTGAGTGTTTCAACAAAATTATTTCAATATTTTACATTTTGTGTTTAGGAGACTTAGAAAAAGTCTACCTGTGTGAAAACATGTATCTTCAGAAACTTGTTGATGGTCTTTTGCAAATACACATTTTCTGTTACACTGTGCCACATGACACTACTTTACTCTGTTATTTTCCTCTGTGAACTAAATTTGCATAAAATGACTTTTTATGCTCAACTGTAAGTGGAAAGTATTCTGAATACACAGTAAAAGATTAGGTGATCTACTAGCCCACGTCTCTTTGAGAAATATTTCTGTTTTGTGTGGAGGTGAACCAATGGGCTGATTGTTGCTAATGGTTAGTGGAAAATAGTGACAACTTCTAAGAAATGGTAAAATGTTATACTTCTACAATGAAGTGCTCATCTGGATTGTTATATTTATACCTGATAAATGTATGTGCAGTACTTTAAGCCTTTAACAGTGAACACAGTGTGAGATACTGTCATTTCAAAGGGGCTACAGTTTAAAACATATGTTATCATAGGTATGTCTAAATTGGGAGTTACCCATTTTATTAACCGTTTCATAAATACAAATTGTTTTACTGAGCTGTGGTGAGCATAACCAAAAAGGGAAGACTTTCATGACTGGAATTTTTGGAATGATTTTTGTTTGTTTATCTTTCATTTAAATCAGAATTCATAGTAGATGCTTTTCTTAGCTATTTGGCGTGGTATCAGTCAGCATACTTTAAAACCATATGTGTGCAATAAAAGCTCCTTGTGAATAAAGAATTCTTAGCTGCTGTTGCTCCTTAGATAAATGTGACCTTTTCTGGTTTTCATGAGCTTCGTTGTCCTGTATATAGGTACACTAGTGTTTATTTGGAATACAAATTCATTCAAATTGACTGCCTGGCCTGTTGCTCTTCACTAACCAAACCAAGACAAAATAATCAGCAGCATTCAATAGTGACATCTGATTTTCATGGTTCTAGTCAGTGAATCTCATAAAGGACATCATGATGGGAGCTCTAAAGTGTAATGTTTCTAAGACGTGCTACTGACCACAAATACGATATACAAAGTTTCCAGGCACTGTAAAAATTTGTCTGAAAATAAGTGCAATTTGCATGCAGGGTTTAGGCCAAATGCCAGGAATAGTGTACTCCTTATGCAAAACTGTTTCAGAAATATTTAGCTTTGAATTGACAGTACAAATACAATTTTAACTATGCTTTTAAAGCAATATTATAATGACTATATATTATCTGTGGGAGATGTTAAAGCTGCTCCTTCTATTATTCTGTTCTTTAAATAGTTTCTGAAAAACAGTAGAGTTCTTTGCAAAACAAGCAATTATATATTGAAGAAGGATGGAGATTGACAAGAAAATTAAAGCAGATAGATGTGAGGCTGATTATGTATATATTCCTAACAATGGACCAAGCTCAGGCTACGGTCATTTTTCATATGCAGTTGATGTGCAAATCATCTAAAGTACGTTTCATATAATGCCTGATCTTCAGACACATTCATATGCTAGTGACTTCTTTGAATTGCACTGGAGGGTGTTATGATTGTAGTTGCTGTAAAGCACTTAAACTTCAAGAAAGAAGTGATTGGAGAATGACTTAAGTATTATTTTAACTAACACCAAAAAAAAAAAAAATCCTCTTTCTAATCTGTGCACTTCAGTCTTTTGCTATTTGATGCTGTTAATATGCAAACTCTTCTTCCCCCCCTTCCAAAAAAGCCCTCCCTTCACTTTTAGTTCAATACTAAAATGACATTTCACAGTACACGGATTTAGGCAGTGACCCATTATCTCCCTGTATTCTGCAGCAGCGGTACATGAGCAAGCTCAACTTTTCAGTCCAGCTTAAAAGTATTGCCCATTAACTAGACTTCCTCGAGTCAGAGCAGATTGTGGGGTTGGTGGAACAATGATGTCGGGGCTTCCAGATTGGTTTGGCAGCTGCATTGTTCTCCGAGGGGAAACCAGACGCACTTAAGTCCCGCTCTCTTTCATGGGCTTTTGTTCATACCAAATTATTCTTTGGCTGTGCTAGTATTCATGATGGTATGTTAAAGGAGCGCATCCTAGCAACTAGAGGCTGGTTGCTAGGCAGCCTGGCTTCCAATGGGGGCTGCTTGTTTGCGATTTGTTTTAATTTTTGTGTGTGGTGTGTGTGTGTCAGTCCTGTGAAGGCCACAGTGTTGGTTTTTTAACTGTATCTTTTTATTTGAATATTGTGATTTGTTACTACCTCTGTGCTATCAAGTGTATTATCTTAGTTAATAAATCAGCGTGTGAAAAGGTCCATTTCCTAAATTCTTGTTGTGTTTTATCTCCGGGTTGCTAGAAATCCTAAAGCTTTACATTAAGAGAAGGCAATATTCATTAATACACTGCCTGAGAATTACAGCCCTACTGCCTTCTAACAAGATAAGATCTAAATAAAACTTTGTTTTCTTCCTTATTGGCCTTGCTGTGATTAAGGTGTTGGAGATGAAAGCACTGATGATAGATAAGATTTATTTATGTTAGCTAGAAATGTTCAGGTAGAGTAAGATTTTTGTGCCCCATAACCAGAACGCTCTACCACAATAGTGATGTCTTGGCACTCCCTGGCTATAGAATCTACTTTTACTGAACCATGGATTGGACTGTTTGATTCTCTCTAATCTTGAACCTGGATTAATTTGTCTGGTGCACACTCTCAAATCTTTATTGCAAGAAGAGGAAAGTACACTGTATATTAAAAATACTGCGCCAATCTTAAATGCTCATCTATAAGGGGATGGGAGAGTTAATGTATTTGCTGACAGAAATTTTAGGTTCAAGTGAAGTCCTTTGTCTCTATATTTTGCTTTATATTCTGCCTTACAAGATGGAAGTGTGAAAGAACTCTTTGTTTCATAGTCTTTCCTTAATTTAAATTCTTCTTTTTCATGGTAACCTTGCAGTACAATTGGTCCATATGGTCCATTTTTATTTATGAGAAATAATTTATGTTTTATTTTCTTTATTGAAGCA